>NC_091489.1:29249579-29559973 GCF_947461875.1 Haliaeetus albicilla
ACTAATAAATAGTTTATGGGATTCACTGTGTCTTAGTCCATAGAAGGTTTGCCCATTCTAGAAATACAATCCATTGTTCATGGATTTCTCCCCTGCAACGTTTATCCAGTTACCAGTATACGGTATGTTTTTATACTGACTTAAATCTAAGTTTTTCTATCACAGAAATCTAACTCAAATAAATAATATTTTGCAAAGAATCAACAACAGCTTTGTGCTCCTGTAGTAACTGTCTTCCTGAAAGACAGTCCTTTTATAGGGTTGCTTCCCTCTATTTTGCTTTCCAAGTAAACAACCTCACCTGGCACCTTATTCATCATCCACTAATGGTGGAGAATGCAAACGTGCTTGCACTTCTGATTTACACTTTCTGATAAAAAAATAACAAAGAGACTGAAGGCAACAGTTTTTCAAGGGCCAAATACTAGTGAAGTCATTAGCCCTCAGTGATTTACAGAAAGTTACAAATCATCCTTGCTTTTGCATTATCCACTGGCATGACATCTGTGATCGGCTACACCACATTTTTACTTCCTTGACAGCAGCACTAATTTAGAATTAAAAATCAACCCCCCAAGCCATGAAAGTACACAGTCTAACTGGGGAGAGAAGAAGCTGAACTGTAGTTTTTGTTACAGCTGGCCAGAAGTGTTAAAAAAAATAAAAAGTTCTTGACAAAATTGGAAGATCAAAGAAGTTTGGCCCCCTGCATCCCATAAATAACAACATGCAATACTTCCAAAGGGAAATCATTCCCATGAAGCCTATAGCCCATTAAACAGAATGGAAAACTGGACAGCTTACAGCAAACACCCGGAAGAATCCCAGGAAGAACAGCAACATGGGGCTCACAGAGTCCCCACTCACTAATAAGCAATTAGTAGTACTGACACCAATGAACTCTCCCCAACCAGAAAACATTTTGATCTTCAGCCTTGGGCCAAATATCTTCCAGAATTAGTTCTTTCCTGAAATCATAGAGGTTGAAAGAGCTACTCTGTCCTGGAGCTGAACATCTAGAAAAGCATCATCTTTTAACCCCCCACCATACCGCAGCTGCTAGACGATCCCTTTAGAGCCATAATTCATGGATGTCAATGTTGAATTCAAAAAAAATGTGAAAGGCTAAATACAGGGTCATGTCTCCCTTTAAATGCTAAAGAAAATCAATATTTTTCTTGTGCCCTGTTTCTGCCCTGGGGAAGGTACCAAGCAGTAATATTTCTATATACTTCCCGCAGCATTCTACTGCCTTTTTTCTAACCTAGTCTGAAATGTTCTTGGGTTAGAGTAAGACTACTTCAGTGGCCCTTCTTACAGACATTCCTCCCAGGAGTGGATGACTGTACTTCAGTATTTACATTTCAATTACTGGCCTCTAACATCACCTCTGCAAGCTCCCTGCTATTCGATGAAAAACAAACTTTTTTGTGTTGACATGCACAACAGCTTTTAGTTAATATGCCCCCAGACCAGAAAAGCCATCAATGAAATAAGTTGTTGTGCTGTTTGAATTACGGTTCCTGGCTGCACAAACTAACAGGTCCCCTGTCACAGGAATGGGTTTGTTACATGTTGCATGGCTTACTCTCAAAGTCATCAAAACATAACTTCAAAATATCTGAATCAAGCATGGAAAACTAATAGGAAAGACAAACCAAAATGCTCAATGCAGTATCACACTGGCCCATATAATTAAAGAGAATGAGCAGAAAAGCCCTAGCGTTGGTGACATTGTTATTGGTCAGGAATGAATAGGGAGTCAGTTCATCACACGTTATTTTTCTGCCGCTTCATCCTCCTCAGGGGAGGGCTCATCACATACTTCCCCTGCTCCAGTGTGGGGTCCCTCCCACAGGAGACAGTCCTCCATGAACTTCTCCAATGTGGGTCCTTCCCACGGGCTGCAGTTCTTCACGAACTGCTCCAGCATGGGTCCTTTCCACGGCGTGCAGTCCTTCAGGAGCACACTGCTCCAGCGTGGGTCCCCCACAGGGTCGCAAGTCCTGCCAGAAAACCTGCTCCAGCGTGGGCTCCTCTCTCCACAGATCCGCAGGTCCTGCCAGGAGCCTGCTCCAGTGCAGGGTTCCCACGGGGTCACAGCCTCCTTCAGGCACCCACCTGCTCTGGCATGGGGTCCTCCACGGGCTGCAGGGGAATCTCTGCTCTGGCGCCTGGAGCATCTCCTCCCCCTCCTTCTTCACTGACCTTGGTGTCTGCAGGGTTGTTTCTCTCACATGTTCTCACTCCTCTCTCTGGCTGCTGTTTTTGTCTGTCCCAACTTCTTTTTTCGTTCTTAAAATGTTATCACAGAGGTATTACCACTATTGCTGCTTGGCTCAGCCTTGGCCGGCGGCGGGTCCATCTTAGAGCTGGCTGGTATTGGCTCTCTCGGACACAGGGGAAGCTTCCAGCAGCTTCTTACAGAAGCCACCCCTGTAACCCCCCACTACCAAAACTATTTTCACAGAAAACGGTCATTATAAAAATAACCAGCACAGGGCTTCATGGCACTTACCTTCAGAAGACAATTGGTTTCATGATGGAGCAAACACCAGCAGCTGCATTATCAAATAACCTGAAGACGGTGATGGATTAAATAATTAAAAAAAAAGGGGTCTCTGTGTGAGGTGCAGGAGATGGAAAGAAATGAATCTTTGGAGCTCATCTTCAGAACATCAAATAGTATACCTGAGCAATGAAAATCGTTAGCTGAAGATCTTATTTTAGCTGCACATACAGAGAGCACTTGTTTTATTAGAAAAATGTAAATTCACCCAAGAGTACTAGAAGACAGATCTTACCTTGTAGTTCTAGAATGTGGTATTTAGCCCAAACCTTTTAAAAGACTACCCAAATGTCATACATCAGATGTAGAGTTATCTGCAGAGAGGAAAAAGAAAGCAAACAACTCTAAAATATACTGAAATGCAATATCCCTAACTTATTCGATAAGCAACACAAAAATCTCTTTTCAATGCATCCTACAGCAAGAGGTTTTTAGTTCCTTGTCCTTACTACCATGAGTATTCAGCCTAAATTGCTGCAGTCTCTAAAAGTTTTAAGCTCTGAAAAGCAGAAGAATACGTCAGATGATGAATAATTATCTTGAGGTAGTCAAGATATTTAACAGTGACCTTACTGCTTTGTTCAGCATGGACTCATCTATTCTGCCAATTACTTATTTTAGCCTGTTGGTAACTTGTCAGCCATCAATCCTGTTTATTTCTAGTTAAAAACAAAATGTTGATTTGGCATTAAACACATTCATCTAACAAAGTTTCCATGAAATTAAATATATTTATCCCTTTGTCTGCTAACTGAACCATCACTGATGCTTTCTTCATATACAATGTAAGACTTAGCTATTATGCTAAGCAAATGAATTCTACATGAATCTTGCTTCCTGTTCTTTCTACATATATAGGTTTAAGATCTTCATGATACTCCAATCACGCTGAATTTAAAATGCTTTCCAAGTATAATTTTGTGTGATATAGGCTTGTCTTATTAAAATTGGGAAAAGAGGAAAAGAACAACCTGTGAACTAAAATAGCGGTGATACCACTTTTTGTGAACGAGGCAGACTGTTCTTACTCTTACATTCCTTGTTTTTAAAAAAATGAAAGAACATAGTAATCGGGATTCAGTACAGATGTGTGGAACCTCCAAAGCAGAACTTACAAGAAATAATAAGGCCTCAAGCTGGCCTTGCAGAAGTCTCTCATACCCCTAACACAGCAGCACTGAGTATAGTTCAAGGTGGCAGAAAGTGACCCTTCTTATGTACAATAGCTGCCTAATAGGACTGTTTTGACAACAGCACCTAAGGGATTATAAATAATTATCACCTCCAGGAAAAATTTTCTTCCATGTCTCCCACTTAACCTCAACCTGATTGTGAGGATGTGTGGTAGTCTTGCAAACCTTGTGATCTGAAACACTGATCTGTACAAACAGGTCTTTTTATTTCCTAGTTAAGGGAACTTTGTACACAGACACTCTGAGGCTCCTTTTCATTCGTTTGTCGGCATAGTGAGGCTACTAAGACTGTATGAAAGTATCCAGCATGTCAGTTTACAGAGTGATAAAGTCCATTGCCTCTTCAAATGCAATGAGTTCCTCAAAGCCACCTGTGCTTCATGCCAAGGAGGGTTTTACATGCAGGGTTTCTGAGAGAAGTCACAGAATGGCTGCAGAAGAAAAGGCAAAACCTTCTGTCATGGTTTAACAGCAGCTGGCAACTAAGCACCACACTGCTGCTTGCTGTCAGTGGGATGGGGAGAGAAGCAGAAGAGTAAAGTGGGGAAACTCATGGATTGAGATAAAGAGAGTTCAAACAGCAAAACAAAAGCCACGCATGCAAGCAAAGCAAAACAAGGAATTCATTCACTACTTCCCATCAGCAGGCAGGTGTTCAGCCATCTCCAGGAAAGCAGGCCTCCATCATGCTTAACAGTTACTTGGGAAGACAAACGCTGTAACTCCGAATGTCCCCCACTTCCTCCTCCTTCCCCCAGGTTCGTATTGCTGAGCATGACATCATATGGTCTGAACATCCCTTTGGTCAGCTGTCCCGGCTGTGTCCCCTCCCAACTTCTTATGCACCCCCAGCCTCCTCACTTGTTTTTGTGTAGGCACTGCTCAGCAGTAACAAAAACATCTTGACATTATCAACACTGTTTTCAACACAAATCCAAAACGTAGCCCAATAATAGCTGTTATAAAGAAAACTTACTCTATCCCAGCCAAAACCAGCACACCGAACATGACAGGCATGCTTGTCCTGAGTTGCAAAGGCAGTCAAGACCATCACGGATTTACACAAAACAAGTAGAAGACACACTGTGAGAGAAGGAATCACAAGAGGCTTTTTTGTTCCCACTACAGAACTGAGACCCAGCAGAACTTCCCTGATCCTCATGACCACAGCAGACCACTTGCACACATTCTCCATGGGGAAATTTGCTTCTTCAATTATGGTTATATCAAGAAAGAAGGGAGGCAGATCAGAGCAGCTGGTAGGGCAGTAAACCAGGGCTTTGAGCAACCAGAAACACTTGATACCCTGTTCTTCGAGCCAGCTATAACATGAGAGTAACACAACTTCTTCCAGGCCTCTTTGTACCATAGCTAAAGTGCTTATGACTGCCATTCTGTCTCAATATTTTCTGCTTCTCTATTTTAAATGTCACAACTAAGTCAAGAGCTAGTGCCAGGAGAATGAATATGCAGTCACCTGTAGAAAAGTTAGCATTAACAGATGGTCTTTGCCTATTATCTATCGAAACCATTATTTCATCTCATCATTTAGCCCTCAGAGATAAGACGACCTATAAAAATATCAGTTTCATAGCAAACCATTTTTGAATGAAATGCTCTGCCAGATTCAGACAACTCCATCAACCCGTGATGTAAAGGTGACAGATTTAGGTGTTAAGAAACATTGTATTTGTTGAGGACTTTGTTTAGCACAGACTGTTATCTACAACTTAACTGGCTGCTCTTAAGGTGGTTTGAAATTTGCTTGCCTTCTTCAAAATCCGTGTTTATACTCGGAAATCCATGTGGAGAAGGAAATGACTCTTCATCAGAAATGGTGACAGAAGACCAGTGGCAGGTTAAATGGTAACCACACTTTTTTCTGTGAAGGAGCACAACAGTCATCATAAAGGAGCCAGAGCCAAAGGGCTGAGGGCTACGGCGATATCAAGTTGATGGCCAAAAAAAAAATACGTCTGTTACTCATATACAGGTGACTCCAGGTCAGTCTGTCTTTTCTTCTTGATTTCTCCTGATTTCTCCGGTCTGGCTAGGATTTCTGAAAACAATGACTGAAGTGCAATGTCAATGCTAGTTCGACTAGACCGGTAGATGTGAGCCAACAGCCTGAGCTAAGACATTCAGAGCACACTTCTCCTTACTACTTTTCTCTTCTAATGTTTGCTGGTTTATCTCTGCATGTACAGGTTAGTTATTGCCTCCAAATCACTTCTCACTAATTCTCCTTTAAGACCAGTACAAGCTACAGCAGAACTTCAGAAGAAGGCCTAAGAAATGATGGCGGAGAGCTGGGCTTTTCACTCTTTGCTGCTTTGTGGCTCAGTGCTTCCAATCCCTACAGCCCAAGCTTAAACAGTTATGGTGTCCACTTGTTCTTGCCACTGCCACATTTGGTTGCTGCTTCTCTGCATAGAGGCAGTTGCAAGCACGATCCTGCGCCATAACAAGGAAGAGCTGCCTACTTCATCACACCATCAACACAAATCTGACCACCTGCTCTTCAGCCATCAGGGCTCTTCTTGCCATCATCTCTGTATTTGCTCTATGCAATAATTGTATGTTCAATTTCTAAGCAGCTGTGTTTAATTGAGCAGGATTTTAAAAATCTCACTTGCTATCAGATACAAAATATAAATCACTAAAAAGCAGGAAAATAGTTTATGGAAATGAGGTTACAGAGCTCCAACCTGAAATGTGGGGTAGATTTATCACATTTTGTGGAGCAGAAGTGTCAAGACCAGCCAAAGGTCTGGTCCAATTTTTCTGGCTATGCCTTGATCTCAATGTCTTTCTCCAGAGCTGGGCTGGTGGTGTCTGAGGCTGTGTCTCGTACTTTTGTTAGGGCAACTAGAGCATATCCCCATAACTATACTGATGATAATGTTACCTGTGATAAGAGCATGATTAAACAGCTGCAGACAGGGCACTTTCCTAGCAAACTGACTCCTCTTCCTCATAAAAGCAAGCACTTGCTTCAGCCTTTATCGTCAAGAATGAAATTTATCATTTGGTTTCTCACATGGTTTTTAATTTTTTTTTGACATTTAAAAACAAAAGTACCTTTCGTCTTCCTATCTCTAACCCCCATTAATACCTGACACACAGTTCTGCTGACTGGGCAAATGACCTTCTGCTAGTCTGAAATTAAATGAAGGCTCAGATGTTTTGTTACCAAGGTAACTGCTTCAGATATTTTTACGAAGTTTCATGGTTTGGAGGGAACCTGCAAAGCTGCCGAATCTCACAGGACAGACAGCTGCAGCTGGCTCTTTTAGACTCACGTAAAAAGGAACAGATCAATAGAGGTTGAAACTCTGAGTCCTGTAAAAATCTGAGTATCTAAATCTCGCTGTCTAAAAGAAGAGGAGCTGCTGCATAAAAGTAGCAGCAGTTTGTATATTCCTAGAGGATGCGAAATATTTGCTAAACACTATGCTTTCAAAGATACTTGGCAAAATGCAAAACACAAATGATATGTCTGCAACCCGAATGAGAGCACAATTTACAGAAAAATAACTTTACAAGACAGCAATAAAACTAAAGTAAGCAAGTATCCTTTGGATGTGGTTGTACCAGAGGTCCTAGTGGGACAGGAGGTTTATGGGACAATTTCAGAGGGTAATGGATATCTTAGTGAGAGCATCTTTTAATTTTCCATGGAGGAAAACCAAAATGAACATAAATAAATTACACTGAAGTGACTGACAGTGCCAGAGTCTTTAGGACTTAACAAGGGAAAATTGGCTGCCAAAAAAAGAAAAAAGCCTAACTAAATAAAGTTCATGTAGAAAATTCCAGGCCACGGCAAAAAGAATGAGCCTCTCCAACAAGAGTCAGAAAGTAGCTTCATTAAACATTGCTGTAGGTAAGAGAAATCATGAAAATGAGAAAACCATGAGATCGCCAATTCTGGTGTTTTACTCCGTGGATGGATTCCATGGGCTAATATAATTCATGAAGTAGGCAGGATTTTTCAGTCACCATAAAAAGAGACTGTTGTAGATTTGTTCTTTAATCCCATTACTGTTATTGTTACAAGGGACCATATACAGTTCAGTTAATAATTATTGCAACTAGAAGTCACCAACATTCCCACTATAAGATGCTGTTTTCAGTTGCTCACAACTTTCTCAAACTATCAAAATTGCAAAAGCAGCTTTATTTTGGCTTTTTAAAAGTTACACTTTCAACTTATAGCCTTAATATCTGCATTTTCTAAGATTAAAGCTAAGCTTGGGTTTATCAGAACAATGGCAGAGAGCGTAAAATTAGCAAACAGAAGATCCAAAGGGAAAGATAAGTTCGTAGTTAATTCAAGGTTTCATTCCCAATTCTGCAGCAGGACTTCTATGCAGTTTTGCGTGGAGGAGAGGACCAGGCTTGCATGCATTCCCAAGGTGAAATGGGGTACCAATGTTCTTTAGCAGCCTTTGTCTGTCTATACCTAAACTAAATGTGCTTGGCTTCTCGATCTATGCAGGTGTGAATGCCTACAGCTGAAAAGGATGAAACAAGGAGTAGTTTGGGAAATGCCATGTCAGCCATAGAGGTACTTCTGCAGTGAATATAGGTCCCGCTCAAGACAATGAAATTATCCAGTCCACTTTAAAGAGCTTGTCCTATCATGAAACAAAAACTTTGTTACTTATACAGTCTTGACAATGCTGCCATAAGCAAGAAAGTCATATGAACTCAATGCAATCTGTTAGTGGGAACGTCAAAATCTACCAGTTTGAGTGGCAGGAGTGATTGCTGTTACGTCCCCTAATTATGGTAGGTATAAAATAACACATCTCTGACAAGTTAACAAAGAGCAGAGAGAGTGTCCAGAACATACACACCTTGTTTTTATATTTTTCAGTAACAATTAAACCTTCTTTAAAAACTGAGTTGCCTGACTTTCCAAAATAATCACCAGCATGACTGTTTCCAAACATATAGCTTTACTCCATGCTGAAAATTAATTCAGTAGTACTGAGAGCTGCCCATCTCGCTCGAAATAAGTCATTTTTAGGAAGATGATGCTCTGAATAAGTTCTTGCTTAGCAAATAAAATCTTCATTGAAAAATATCAATAAGAAGGTAGACAAACTGTAAATTCCTGCATCAAGACCTCAATTCAGGCAAGTATGTAAATAAATCTTAACAGAAAAGAATGTACTTTTCCTTACTAGATATTTCTGACTTCTAGGGCATCTGGAAACAGCAGAAATGAGTCATCCGAAGGTACTATGAAGTTTGTCAGTTTGTTTTAATTAGTAGCATACTTCCCAGAGTCATTTTGGGTTCAGGTAAAAAAAGAGCAGCAATTGTAAAGTAAATTCTCAAGCAAAATTAAACTGAATTGATCCTTTCCATTTTTCTGCTGCTGTTAGCAACCTTCAGTCATCCTTCCTTTTGGTTTTCATGTTACTTCCTCCCAAAGGAACAAAGCCAGCATCTCTTGACACCAAGTAAATGCAGTGGTGTCCAGTGTAACTAAATCCTAACATAAGTTCCTGCTGGCAGTATGCAAAGACCATCATCACTCCTTCTGGTGGACTGTTAATTGGGTTCTCTTATTATGCTCTGTTACAGTAGCAACTGTAATCAAATGGCTAGTTCCAAAAACTACATGAATGACCCACTGAATGCAATTTTTTCCTGAGACATGCTCTTGTAAGCCGCCATTCCTCAGACAGAAACATACAGAATATGTACTGTCTGCAAAAAACAGTACTCAGCAGATTACGAAAGGCTGTAAAGAAATACATGTAGAAATATATTTCAGGCACACATTGTTTCACATACTCTTTTTATGAGATTTTTTTTTTCTCCCAAGCAGTAAATGGTCTCACCCTGTAGCCATGCTGCATCAGCTTCTGGACTGAACTGGAGGAGCAAACATAATGGCTCTAACACAGAAAAAGAACTAAGATCTCTAAAATAATTCCAGTTTCATTTGTTTTCCAAATTTTGACAGAAAAATGTGTGAACTGCAATCCAATAAAACTATACCAACTATTGTGATGTTTGCACTGAACAATTCTATATATTTTTGTGGTGGAATTATAAAACCCATGGTCATTTAAGTTATCCCAGCTTTCATAACAGTCTTTTCTGCTCTAATAAAAACAAAATTAAACAGAAAGACAGAGCTGGCACAAAGAAAAATATCTATCATAAATTCATGTGCAGAGATATTGCAAGGTTTGCACTGAAGCACCATAAGCAAAACTTTCACCAGGAAATGGATGAGCTGCTTTCCATTACGTCACAGAAGAGCAACACGATTTGCCTTTTGCCAGCTAACTTATAGCAGTTAAGTGTTGGACCAGTCAGCAGGAACTACAGTTGAGGAACAGTCTTTCCTTATGAGATTGCATGTCTTCTCTGTACTTCTGAAAGCATCATCAAATTGCAAAGGACATAAAACTCAGTCAAACTGCTTTTCAATTGGGCTGTGTGTATTGCAGTATCACCTAGCTCCAGCAGCCGAGATGAGAGACCATGGGTTTACTGTATCTTATAACTCTGCTTCAACGCAAAACATTGACAAAAAGCCTGAGTCCAAATCTTCAGGTCAGGTAGAGATGTTGTCTCCATTGACATGCCTCCATTTCCATCAGCTCAGGATCTGACCTGCAGACTTGGATGGGAGCGTGACTTAGATCACTCTTGTTGGAAACAGCAGAAACAGTCATCCCAAAAGCACAAATCAAAAGGTCTGGAGCTGTTAAGAGTGCATCTCACTTTAAGCAGTAGAGTCCCGTACTCTTACTTGTCACCCAGTACAAAAATTTCAAACCTTTCTTGAATGTATGAAATGTCCTCTCCATTCACCTAAAACTGTGCCCTGCATGGTAAGGAACCAATCCCCACAGCCATCTTACATGGAAAAAGCTTCCTTTATGGCCTACACAAGCAAAGGTGTTGCCATAAAGAGTGCCAACAATCCATTTTTAAATAAATTGAGAATTTGGAAAAGCAATCCACTTCATGTTACTGTGTGGCGAAGCCACAACATGCTCAAAATCCTGTAAGCCAAAAATGGATCTGATTACGGTTTCTGTAAGACGACAATATCACTTAAGCTTATTCTATTCCTACTCTGCCTCAGGCAGACTGTGGTGTTAGACAGGCCTTTGCTTTAGACCACAAAAGCAGCTTTTGCTATCCTATGTGTTCTCCACACCAATGGCAAGTAGAAGACAGAATGATTCGGCTGATATCTACACAAAGGAAAATTCAGGCTAGTTACGAATAAAAGAAGAATAAAATGTCTCCCTACCAATAAGGACAGTGAGTCTTCTAACTGATTGCTCAGAGAAAACACAGAGAAAAGGCAGAATCTCATCACAGGAAGTTTTTCAGAAGAAATTCCTGTCACAGGCGACAAATCCTGCCTTTGAATAGGAGAACGACTGAATGACCATCAGGCCTTTTCTTATGTTATGGGACTTTATTATTGAAGGGTATTTAGCCCATCACTCTCCCTGCATAAAAGTCTCTGGACTGGTTTGAGACCTGGACTAGCTAGACAACTTCTAGTTGGAGCACACCTATCATGCTGCAATATTGTTTCCTTAAGTGGATTGCTAATTAAAAAGTTGAAGGCAGCCTATCTACCTGAGGCTGCAGCTGTGACAGGGCGTCCATGAACCTTCTTTGCATGCTGAAAATATCTTGCAAATTGGTTGCTAGGTGTTTTGTTCCTTGACATTTACATGCTTGAGCAAAAACACATCTGCTGTTTAGCCAACTCCAAAATAAATGTAATTTTTAAACGTTGTCTGCTGCAGTTCTGATTAGCTTGTACGCAAAACATGACCATCATTTCAGTTCTTAGAGCGAAGTCCTGTTATATGACATCCAAATACAGGCTGTCTCTTAAAATACTGGGGACTGGTGCAGCCACATGTAGAAAGCAAGTTAAAAAATAAAGCTGTATTTTACTTACAGTAATAGCTCAATTTAAAACTTTAATCAATATAAATGGGGATATTTCTATTAATTCATCACCTCTCAATAATGAAAGCTAGAAAGAATGTGAGCAAGTTCATGCAATCCATTATATAATGTAACAATAAAGGAGATTATATCTTTTAGTAGACATTATCCTGGACTTCAAAACAGAATAAGTCTCTATTTGATCTCTGGTTCTGGCAGATACATATCTAGATTAGTAGCTTATCCTCCCTCTATGGATTTTTCAGGTGTTAGAGGAGAGCAATGCTATTTTTGCCTAGTTTACTTGTTGCAGCGTATGTCTGTTGCCTTTGGTAAGTGTTCTGGGGGACTGCTATGTCACTTGAGGCAAACAAGTTGCCATAGTTTAACCCCAGCCAGCAACTAAGCACCACGCAGCCGCTCACTCACTCCCCCCCCATCCAGTGGGATGGGGGAGAAAATCAGGAAAAGAAGTAAAGCTCCTGGGTTGAGATAAGAACGGTTTAATAGAACAGAAAAGAAGAAACTAATAATATGACAACAGTAGTAATAAAAAGATTGGAATGTACAAATGATGCGCAGGGCAATTGCTCACCACCCGCCGACCGACACCCAGCCAGTCCCCGAGCGGCGAATCCCCCGCCCCCACTCCCCAGTTCCTATATTAGATGGGACGTCCCATGGTATGGAATACACAGTTGGCCAGTTTGGGTCAGGTGCCCTGGCTGGGCATGAGAAGCTGAAAAATCCTTGACTCTAGTCTAAACACTACTGAGCAACAACTGAAAACATCAGTGTTATCAACATTCTTCACATACTGAACTCAAAACATAGCACTGTACCAGCTACTAGGAAGACAGTTAACTACATCCCAGCTGAAACCAGGACACAGGTAAACACTACTAGGTAGCATTCAAAGATGGAGTCCTATGTCTTTCTGCACCAAAAAAAAAAAAATCATGACAGAATGCTGCAGTATGGTTTCCTCTTAACAGCTTTGAATGGTTAAAGACATCATTTGCTAAGCATGTGAGGGACTCACTGCTATTATTGCCCCTGCTGTAGCAATGGCAGTGCAAACCGAGCACTCACTACAGCACCACTCCAGGCAGGAGCTGGACTGAGAATAGGTAGTCGACATCCCACCAAGTCCTGCCGAGCTGCAAGAAACTGCGAGAAGGGCAAATGGAAAAAGTCAGTACTTATTACATCATTGCTGCTATTATACAAATAAATCAATAAAGAGCAGAGGCTATGGACCTCAAAACCCAAGCCAATTCAAAGCCTTTAATGGGCTGACTGTTCAGTGACAAGGCACAAGGGAAAGAGTTTGAGCAGTATGACACTGTCTCCAAGGGGGGGCGTACGTCAGCATTGCAAGAAAATGACAACAAAGGAACGAGCAACAATTATACGGTGTTAGAGGAGTTTTAAGTACCACTCTGAGAATAGCACGCTTGAGCTAGTTTTGCATCTTTCAGCCATTAATTCAGATAGAGAATAAGAGAGGAAAAGGTCTTTAGCTGATATGACTCCTGGAACAAGCTAACAGCAGGCAGTCCATCATATGTGACAAACTCCCAAAAGCTGGTAAACAATGCATTCCATGATAGTTTGGTTTCACTTCAACAACCAAAAGTCTTTTGCACCACCGGGTGCGTTAAAGTACCAATTAGCTGATCAGATCTGTATTTAGCAACATTGAAGAAACTCAGCACAGAGGCTAGATTTGTCATGGTACATAGTTTAAGGAAGCTGGAGAATCCTAGTACATACCAAAATGTACGAATGTACATCTAGCCACAACATTGCATAAACTATAAGGCTAGAAAACTTTGAAAGAAAAATGGTCTTGAGTAAAGTATTAACCTGTGTTAAAAGGGGAGGGGAAAAATATTTATGTAAATTAGGGATTCTGGGAGACAGATATAGTTATGGTTAACATAAACTGAGCTAAATATGAGAGGATATATAGAAGCTATTTGCACTGCAGGTTTTGGAGTTTTTCAATGTATATCTTGCAATACTTGGTGCTTGATTTCAACGTCCAAATCCTTGAGACAAGACACTGTGTAAGAATTTCAGATAGTTTCTTGCAAGGAAAAGCTCCAAACTCAGACAAACCCCAAGTGTAACCTGTGGGGCCAAAGAAAAATAACTGCTTGTAACCCGCAGGACAGATAAAAGGAACCATAGACATAATTCTGGTGCTAGACCACCAGTGTTGGGATTGGAGATGCTGCAGACTCCATAGCTCTTGGAACCATGCTTCTGGCTCAGATATTCTGTAGAAGCAAATTCACTGTCACTGGTATAACAGAGAATGCCAGCTTGGCCTGGTCACTAATGTCAAGCCCAAGGCAGGGAGAATCAAGTGTCTTTCATTCATCCTTTAAACTACTGTGCATGGGCCCCATCCATACGTGCAAAGACAGTCTCTCTGACTTTTTGTGAAATACGTACTTTTGCAAGAGGGAAAAGGAATGATATAGGCCAGTGTATCACATCTGTGATAAAGATAAATGAATTTTCTGAAGGATTCCCCATCATCTTGAGACTAAAAAAGCTCTATTCTGGTCTTTGTAAACAGACACACCACCACTAATAAGTTAGAAGAGATGTATTTGCCCTGAAACCTTATGGCTTAGTCTGTTGTAATTAATCTGACAGTCATAATAATGAAAATTTCCACTTTTGTCATAGCAGATGAAAAAAGGAGAAATGCCGATTCTATGAGAAAAAGGTTTATCAATATACATCTGATAACACACATTTATAAGGAATATAAATAATACTACCAGGCATTCAAATTTCCTAACTGTGTAAATCGGTGTTAATTAGAGCTGCAAACAGTTGGCAGGGGAGGTCTGTTTCACAGCATCTGATATTTATGTAGGCTTGGGGGCTATTTTTGAAAAGCTGAAGGTAGAGTAAGGTTATTTCAGGAACATTTCAGTGTGCTCTTTCTCACAAAGCCAAAGTAAATAGTGCTGAGGGTAATTTGTGTGGAGGTGTTTATCAGCTTTGTGCTAGTATTTTTACAACAATTTTTCTATTAATTCAGCAGTTTTATACACAGCTGACATACTGAGAGCTGATGCAATGGAAAAACAAACAGAATACTACGAATAAAGATCAGCTCTGACTGACACTGTGAATGGACTATCACTGAGAAACGATTTTTTTTGGACTGCTGCAGCAGCAGACAGTATGTGGCTATGTTTTGGATTTGTGTTGAAACCAGTGTTGATGACACAGTTATGTTTTCATTATTGCTGAGCAGTCCTTACTGAGTCAAGGCCTTTTCTAAACACAGGACATGCATCCTATTCTGTAGCTTGTCTCCTCTCAGGTGTTCCACACTCTGAACAGACAGCTACAGAAACTGAAAAGATGAAAGGGGCTATGAAGATGGAGGCAGTCAGTGTAGGGAGATTTGTCACATAACCGGTCTACTCAGTAGTGCTTTATGCTATGTTAAAGGGGTAAGAGATAATATGGAAGTGGTCAGCATTCCCTGTAGGCAGTGGGTGGAACTCTACCAAGAGCAATTTCCCCAAGTTATTGCTGAGAGCTCTCCCCTTACAGGAAGAGTATCAAGATGGATGAAAAGGAACCTTAGCTAATTTAGCTGAACTGAACTTGAAGACACAAGAAACAAGATCCTTTCTAAGAAAAGAGAATATAATTTCTCAGCAGTTAGCTTAGGAAAAAATAGGTTTTTGTTAGCACAATTTTGTTACCAGAGCTGTTCTGTATCCTTCACAGTGTTTTACCACATACCTAGTTACATGATAGTTTACTCAAAGGAAGGTGACTGCAGAGGATGAAACATGGAAGTTAATTACAGCTGATGACTGTCACTGAAAAGCAAAGGAGAACCAAAGAAAACCTCAAATCAAATCAAATTCCAGCTACATAATGGAAAGCTGTTGCTTTTAACAGGTGGGGAACTGCTTTGCACCTGCTGTTTTGGGTGGAGATTGCACTCCTGTAAATTGACAGACCTATTATACAAACTAAGCCTCCTCAATGCAATACTGTTGTGTACTTTGTACTTATTGATGTCTGCAACCATAACTGGCCCAAATACATCGCAGTCAAATGTTAATCTAGTGTAGTAGAAAAAGATTTTTTTAAATAGCATAATTATAACAGTTGATGTTCAAAACAAATGCAGTGGTGAATAAGCGCCCTTTTAAGGGCATTTGTTACAAGTAATGGTCCTTCAACGCACTTACTTGCATAATGTTGAAGTTCAATACTGAACTTTTCCCACAGCTAAAATGGTAGCTTCTAACATCCCCTTCCCAAAGGTCTGTGAAAGGTTTTGAAATATTAGCTAGAGTCCCAGCCATTTCTATTTCTAAACAAAATCATCAGTCACTGGGGGGTACAGAGTTGGCAAAAAAGTTGTATATTGTATTCTTTCCAGTGTATGATACTCACCTGTTCCATTTGTTTATCAGGAATTAATACCAGGATGTTTTCACTTGCCTTGGGTAGGGGGCTAAGTAGAGGAAAAAATAGACTAATAGATTTAGTCTTTGGCTGCAGTAAGCCGAGACAAAAGTAAGAAATCTACCTAATTACTTATACTGCAGACGTTGCTGTATTTTCCTGATCAAATGAATACACACTAGACTGAGAGGAAGAGATAAATTTAAAGTACCATTTTGTTTTATTAATCAATACAGAAGATTATACTTCCTCATCAACACGTGTGGTTCTCCACTATTTCAGCGGGCCAAGGAAGAGAATAACTAAAATATTGCTCCCGTTTTTCACTGCAGATGTCTTTTCGGTAGGGACCTGGCAACAAATGGCTTGTACAAGAGAACAAAATTCCCAAACCACATGCCCAGCCATACACTGCTACACCTACACATTTCGCCTTCCAGTGTCAGGTGCCTGCTCTGCATACTGGATTAAAAAAATTGCCAGGTGTGTTGCATAAACTGCTTTAATTTTTTTTATGAATTATTTTTCTTAGGAATGTACCTGTTTTAGGAGCCCATGGCGATCAGATGAGTAATCAGGAGTTTTACAAGTTTTAAACTACTACATTAGCGAATAACTGAAAATAGTAACAGTTATCCTCCCATAGCTGTTTTCATTTGTAAGAACAAAAGTTACACAAAATAGCCTTTGAACAATTGTCCTAGTTTAGCATAGCCAGTCATCACTGGATATATTCACAATGTAGTACGTAACAAACTAGCCCTGTCATATGGTGTTGCCATTGCTAGCAACAGCCCATAACCTTTGTACTGAATTTGCAGGGCCTCGGAACTGAGACTTTTCAGGCCTGCTTTATCTGAACTTATCTTGACCTGCCTGCAACTCAGTTTTAGCTTCATTTAGCTGTAACAGGAATTTTTCTAGGTTTCTAAGGCTAATTAATTTCAATTCTGTTTATCTTTTTATGGTACTACCACTGTTCTATGACTAATATACTGTGATACAGAGAAATGCAACCTGATACGACATCAGAGACCTGGGGAAGTGTAGACACAGGATGCAGTATAGAAGTACAGGCATGGGTTGATAAGGAGATGGGGCACAGCTTCGCACTGGGAACTCCCACAGCTATGAGCAACTCATCAATTGTCAGTTAAAGAACTGCAGAATGATCCTGGAAAAAAAACCTGGTTTAGGAGCAACAAAGGAAAAAATAGTATCTAACATAAGAAAAATGAACATATAAAATAAATTTGAATGTAACATGGCTCTGCAGAACAGTATAACCTAGGGTAACAATTGTATCCTAGAGCAAGGAAGAAACAACTATCAACAGGAAAATGTTATTCTTCCTGGTGAAGGATTCCAGCTGCTAACAACTCACCCAAACACCCTCCACCAACAGCAGAGTGAAACCACTGGCTATGGGACTTCAAGAAGTGCAGCTGCTATGTCATTGTTTGCAGTAGACTGGTTTATGTATTTCAGCTATATTTACATGACAGAGTGATAAAATCAGGACTAAAGCTAGGCTAATGGTATTTCTAAAGAAGCACTGCATTGTACTGAGCAGCACATATCCAAGGTAATGTAGAACTTCAGCTGAGTGCTTCATCTATAGTCCCACATAACACTGCAGTCCTTACCCGAGAGTTTAAATAATAAACATAATTGGACTAACTGCCCAGAGAGAAGGCTCCATCTAATGTTATTGTCCCAGAGATATATCCTTGATTAATAACTTAAAAAGCAAACTGCTTTCCAGCATTAGCCATATGCAAGTTTTACTAGCAAAAATTTTTCCCTTTAGCCTTGTACTTAGCCATTCCTAATTACATGCAAGGCTTTTTTTAGTCAGATTACACCCTTGCATTTATGCAAGGCTCATTTTACTCAGGCTTCCTACAGTCTTGGTGTAGTCAGGGAGACAATATGAAGAGGCAAGGGCGGGCGGGGAGGGTGGGGGAATGCAAGGAGTTTTCTCTTCATCACATGGCTGCACTCATAGACATTGGGTAGTGCTAGTAGCAGGGGACACTGCTAGCTTTGCACCCTTTCTACCAGGAATCTTTGTCACAGCTCTTAAATTACACTGCCATGGAAAGACTAGCTTCATTTGCCATTAGTCTACCCAGTATCTTATGCTGGAAAATACAAGTTATTTAGAAGTCTGTTCTAGCTGTACTAACTTAAGTCGTATTACGTTATGTAAAAACACTATTAATTGACCTATCTAGGACTCTACACCCAATTTCTTAATTTCTTTTTTAGAATCATTGTTTAATTCTCAATAAGTGTTGGTCTTCTCAACAAGGCATTACTTAGAGCCTAAGGTAATCCTTTTTACAACTACACACATAAGAAAAAATATTTAGGAGACGCAAGTGAGGAAATAAAAGGCAGCTGGAAAAGCAATAGAAGTGACTAATGGCATATTCCCTCTGAATATATTCTTGTGGAAGCTTTCTATTCCTGCTCAAATTTGCTCTATGAGATGACATTTTTTTCTCTCAATCCCCCACACGCCCATTTGCATTTCACACACAGGTCTGACCAACAGTAACTGAGGAAGAGGAAACACTATTGTAGACAGTAAATGTGCAAACCTGACCTTTTCTCTAACTGGACAATGTCTCCTAAGACATTCAGAGTCTGATTTTGTTCTCAGTTACATGGATATAAGTCAGAATGATTTTCTTCCAAGCTCAGAAAGATTTATGTTCTTCACCTCATGCCTTCTTGCAGTATATTACACAAAAGCATGCATGCCCTTTTGGGGTAGGTAGCTGAGACACTTTTTCTCTATCACATTGCCACTAGGATCAAAGATGGACCAGATTCTTTGATTAAGACACAGGGCAAGACCCAACAGACATTGTCAGTGACAATTGATTCGTCCAGTCCCTGAATCACTAGCACAATGACTAGCATCTAACCTATGGCTTGGTCGCAGATGACATGGCACACAACAATGGTGCTGTGTAAGGAAGCCTATTCATGAGGATTAGCATTCTTCAGGTCAGCTTTTAAAAACTAGGCCCTGAAGGCAGTAGATAATTAAAACGCTTTTGTAAACTGATGGCAATTAACCTCTAAGTCATCCATACTGCTTAACATGAAAGTTTATCTTTATAATCACTAGCTAGAGAAATAAAACTAGCATGATAGTTTCAAACAGAATTCCCACAGTTTTCTTTTGGGAGGAAGCTACCTTCTGGCTATAAAACTGACAGCCCACTAATGAGAGGCTTGGAAGCAGCATGTAAGAATGTAAAAAAGTCTCTTGCCAGCATTCATAAATCGTCTTCATCTTAGTTTTAACCTAAAAAAAGTTTTTGAAAGTATTTCAATTTATTTTAAGAAAGCCACGAGAACAGCATTTTTGATCAGATGATGAACTCTGATCTATATAGGGAACCAATTTTCCTAGTTACAGGAAGCATTGCAATAGTCACTTTTAATGAGTGACACGACTTTGTGGGAGCAGACATAAACCACTGAAAAAGTGCAGCATGGTGGAAAGCCTGGTCCATAAGCTTGCAGAAGAATAAACATCAAAGCATTTTAGGGCATTAGCAATTGAAGATGGATTAAATCAAAAGAATATTTACATATGAATAATGTAGCTTTTTACACATTTATAGCCATGCGTGAAAAATTAATTTGCAATGCAAACCAACCTGGTTAGCTAATGACTGTCAATGAATGATGAAGTGTATTTAATTGCTTCCAAAAAAAAAATTACCTTTTTTGCTAAGTACTTATTGCACACTATAAAGATTTTCTAATGTAAAAAGACCAGTACGGGGGAAGTCCAGAGCAGATTATAATCTTTGTAGTTCCTTTTATACAAACAAGAATTAGCTTAAGCAACAAAGAAACAAACTTAGAAAATGTGGTTAAAGAGATGTGGAAGCTGGGCAAAATGCACTATAGTCAGCTGCAGCTTCTTCATATCTACTTAAAAAAGACATCACTGTGGGAAAATGAATTTTCCTGTGGCATTTCAATATAGCAATAGGCAGCCCAATGATATTGAAAGAAAAACTAACTCATTCTTTCTCCACCTTCCTCTCTTTCCCCATTTGTATGTTTGATGTATTTGCGAGCACCTCAGTGAGGGGTCTTCCACTGGTGTGTGATGGAGGACAAAGCACAGGGTACAAGGTGGCAGCAGAAATTACGAAGTATCTCAGTGGAGAGAGAAAGGTAGGGGACAGAGGAGAAACCCCCCCAAAAAAACCACCCCAACTGAGTAAGCAATCAGGTGAAGAGCTTGCCATTCAAGCACCTAAGTGCAAATACCTCAGAATGAGAATGCAACTAAGAATTAGAAACACCACCAAGCTTACTCACCTTCTCATCTCCCCAGAGCAATCCTTAGATACTGAACATTTGATAAATATAAGTTGAGAATAATTGCACCAGATTTTGCCTTGAAGGCCACTGCTTCCATCTCAGCCCTGCAGAACTGCCAGAATCCTATAGAGCATAAGGGGAATAACAGTACCATTTCTAAAAACACCCAGTGACTGCACCAACTGTTTTATTCTATTGACTCACTGCTAGTGCACCAAATCGGTAGCATATACAGATATAGCCTAAGAGCAACAGGCAAAGAAAGTAAGGTCTCTCAGAGGTTTTCCTGCAGGTTGAAATTATACACGAAAGTCACATAAAAGCCGGTTAATGAGACCAGTACTAGTAAAAGCTTGCTAGTTGCAAAAGCCAATGTAGGACTAAAAATTATATAGCTCATAAAACAGCAAGCAGGTAAGAATCTTCAGCTGCATTTGCTTAGAGTTAGTAGCAAATTTTTAAAGCAAATATCAGCAAGCCCTCATTTCTGCTCCAAACCCCAAACACATATGAATGTTCCAGCACACCTAGACCGCTACAACTGCAAACTCTGTTTCAAGCAATATGCAACAAAGGCACCCCAAGATTATGCTTTCATTAAGAATTGTTAATACTAATTTAATAAAAATAAATATTTATCCAACATCAGGATCGAGTCTATATTTTTCATATCCTAGAAGCAGACACTACCCAAGACCCATTGTACTAAACATTAATTAGTAGGAAGATTAGGATTTCCAGTCACAGCCCCCTGGGACTGTTACACCTGAAATGTTTTCTCAAAGAACTCAATGTCGAGGAATGTTCTCCAAAACAAACACAAGAAAGTTAAAGGCAGAACTCACTATACAGTGTTACTAAGATTTTTCAAGTTTTGATCATGGTTTGTTGCCTATTTGTTCATGAGGTGCTCTCTAGCCATTTTTACAGGAAGGCAATAAGTTACTGGTACGTTCAGGGCAGTAAAAACTAAGATTTGAGGCACAAATAACTGAACACACTAAGCACTTGAACAACAAAACTGTGCATAAGCTTCTACTCTATCAGTGACATGCAGTAGTTAGGATTCTTAAGAGCAGATTATGAAGCTGTCTTTTCCATATTCTGCCATCTGGAAGCTTGTAATATCACACACCTCCATTCCTTTTGGTTAGGACAGCCAATAACTCTTTACTGCCATCTGTTATTTTGAGATTCCTTATGATGACTCCATGATCCTTTCAGCGTGCCACTTCGCTGTTACTGTTTGTTGTGGGGATGAACAGCTAGCTCCACATTGATATGTGTGTAGCTGCACGTCCTGTGGTATCCGAGACATCTCCTCCCTGCAGAGGAACACAGGAGCTCATAAACTGAGGTAAAATGAAATACAATCCTTTGTAGGAAATTATGTGTGAATTTGATAATACCAGTTCCACTCATCCGTGATTATTAGAAGTTGCAAGAAGGTTGCTCTGGAGCCCTCTTTGTACAACTCTAGGACATTGAAGAATAAATACGACATTAGATTTTTTTAATATAGGCTGTGTTAAAAACCCCAGTACTTAACAGTACGTATGATGATTTGTTTGTCAGAGCCCTCTTTGAGCAAGTGAAGTTCTGCTCAAAATGATTAAATTTCTCTTGGTTAAAAAAGTCAACTCAAGAACAAATGCGTTTAAGTTTCTTGAGCTTGCCTAAACAGGTAAAAGTGCAAGGAGGATTTAATACTTCATACGACTCTCTTGATAGAAACACTGTTGCCATAACAGCAGCATATTAGAAGGATAGGGGAAATGACAGAAATACATACCTTTAGTACTGAAAAAGATGTAACTTCAGGTCTTCTCTATTATCTGCTGTACCTCGTTTACCACAGCTAAATAAGTACACACTGCATGCAATACATTTCAAACACAGACTGTATGCAACTTCTTTGATACTCCTCACCTTTATCATATCGAAATACTTCACAAAGTATCCTTGTGAGAAAAGTGGTTATATTACTGCTGTTTGGCATTAGGGTGAGAAAGCGCTAACATGCCTTAAGTCATATTAGAAACCTCCCACAGAAGCAGAACCACATACAACCTTACCCTCAGGATATCTCTTCTCACCAGTGCTGAGCAGATGCTCAGCCCCTTCCCCAAGAGTCAGAAATGGTCAGTCATGGATACTTTGGTAACAGAGAAAGTGCTATACTAAGAAGTGGTGTACTGAGCATTAGGGCGTCCATCCTGCATTTGTTCAAATTACAAAACAGGCTTCCCAGGGTCCACTAAAAAAAGAAAAGTTTTCGTCATTTGCACAAGCTATATACTTATGTGGAAGGAAATGCCTGGACTAGGATCTCTTTAAAGGGACAAAGATCTCTAGAACACTTTGTAAAGCATACATTTATCATCTGCATGACACTTGCCTGGAAGAATTACCCGTCAGAAAAAAAGGATCTCGAGCTACTAGTAAAGGGTGTCTTTTTCATTTCTTCCTTCTTTTTTCTGTATTCTTCTGGGGGCTGATTACTGTAGTTCTTTATTTCCTTACAGTTCCTAAACGCTATTATTCCTTGGGTAAATCTGACTGAGCCCTACTACTTGCTTCCAGACAGGTTTCAGCCCAGCATTTCTGACATAGGACAAATTCTTAAAAAGGTTACATGGAAGGCTGCTTTTTAAGCTGCAACCCACTGTATCAGTCTTCTGCCCTCAAATGTATTTAGGATGTCACAAAGATTTTAGCAAGCTATTCACTAGGCTCCTGTTGAATATTCCTTACGGCTACAGAAGCTTTATCTTCTGTCTTCTTGTTATGAAACTATCCCCCAGATGGTGTTTAAGTCAACGCCACTGGCATGTGGTAATAGTTAATAGTGCCTGGAGTATAACGCACTACTATGTTGCTTCTTTAAAGTGCCACTAGAGAGAAGCATCAGTCAGTGACATACATAGCACCCAGGTACATGTCTGCTCATGTTCCCTGCTCTCATTCATCAGAGCTACAGGCAGTCCCAGTCCCTACTCCTCCTGGGGAGCTTTGACCCCACGTTTCTGATCTCTTAGCATATGTGTCACTCTGCTAGGCTTTACAGGTAGAGAAGGACACCACAGGACTCTTGCTAGGAAGTGGTCCCACATTCCAAAAAAAAATCTGTGTTACCGCCTATCCTCCCCAGAATACACATTCAGGTCTCTTCAGAACCTCTTGACTAACGGAGAATCAGTACAGCAGTGCCAAAATCACTGAACCCAGGTTCACTTGTAGGAGGATAATATTCCCCGAGTCTCCCTCTCTGCACAACAGCCAAGGAGATCTCCACAAAATACCATGTCCCTTCACTGTATTCAGCTCACCCTATTCACATGCTCCTTTACTGCAATGAAAGAGTCATACTACAATGTGAAGATAACACCACAAAAATCAGCTGGCAAATACTGTGTTTTGGGCTAGCATAAGCCTTCAGATCATACCCTTAAATTCAGGTAAATGGAGCAATTAGAGAAAAACTTTCTTGACTTGGAAGAAATTCTACCAAAGAGAAAACAATTGCTGAGTGCTTTGTTCTGCAAATGGCAACAAGTCGTTAACCTCTTGATGTCCCATGTGATTTACTTGGTGAGTCTAGTCATTCTCCACAGGCAACTCTTCAGAGAGCCAAGCTCAAGCATTAATTTTACTAGTTACATTTCTTCAAAATACAGGAGTGCTAAATCATCGGGTTTTTTCCTTTGGCGAGACATCAGTGGCAATCTCTAAGGGTACTTATAACCATCTAATCTCTTTGAAAATCTGAGTGATCCAAATGTCTTTGCAATTTTCTTGTGTTTACTGAGATTCACCAACATCACAGAACAATTCATTGTCAGAGCCAGCATGGTTTACTTTTTCTAGACCCTACTCCAAAGACTTTAAAGTATCAGCTTCAATACTTTGTTACTTCTAATAGTAGAGTATTTTTTTGGCCATTTGGTTTACCTCCATGTAAAATTTATCACAGTATAAAACTTAAATAAATTTGCATTTTTTTCTTAATGATGACAAATACCACCAAGGGCTTGTGGCAGGCCAAGTGTGATGCCACAGCCCAGGGTTTTTTGTGTGTCTAGCTTCCAATTCATGTTTATTGACAACTAAGGTGCTTCCTCAAAGTTACGCACTCTATGGAATTCTTAGGAAAACGGAATAACCTACAATATTGCTTCGGCATCTTTATTTATATGTATTTGTCAGTGTGCTAAAGTAAACAAGTTGCACTGGGAAGACAGACTTTTGTGCAATGAAATGATCTCTTTGTTATCTCTTTCAGCAGGAACCCAAATCCCAAGGGCAGCAAATTGTTTATCCCTTCTTCCTGTTTCTTTCGCAGGGTAGTCCTGGAAGAACAATCATATATTGGCTGGTAACCACCCCTGGATCTTGGGCACAGCATGTTCCCACTGCAGAGAACACCCTTCTGACCCTGAGGAATCATTACAGAGTAACTCTGATTTAGCACTTGCTTTCCTGCGTTGCATCACTGAGCTGGAACACAAAAAGCATGCCTCTGCCATCGTCCACAACATCCACCCTGATAAAAGCTAGTTGTTTTCTGCTTTCTCTATTAAAAACACCTCTGCATTTCGCAACAGTAGCACACTAACTGCTTTATTCTCCTCAGCAAATTCACTTTTACATAATAAACGTCTCTCTCCCCAGACAATGAAAACCTTGGTGTTAAATATCCAGTCTTGCAGGCTTCATACTTCTCCAGAACAAACAATTTCAAGCAGCAACAACTGAAGTTCCCATCTGAACACCTATCACACTCCAGAACAATTAAGTCAACACATGCTAATTACATTTTTGCACCCTAGCTACCATGAATCCATCTAAAATACTAGTTTTCTGAAAGATTTGCTACAATGATGTAATATACAGTGCATAAAGGAGATTAAAGATCCTTTATTATACAGGAACAGTGAGCAATTATTACTGTTTTTCAGAGTCTTCCCAAGGGCAAGCCATAAATGGTATGATGCCTATTAAAGGAATACATGGGTCCTAAATATGTGCACGCAGACTCTCTGAATTTCCATCTACAGCCCCACTTTTTAATATAAATTCAACTGGAAGATTTTGTAACAGTTTTCACGTAGGTCACAGTGGAGTGCCAACAGACTAAATTATCTCAGTCATCATGCCTCCCTCATTTACACCTACTCTGAGCTGGGAGAACTTTAAGAGTCATATATTGGGGCTTATTCTAAATGTCTGTCAGCAACTGCTCTAGTCCTAGAGCAATCTGAGTCTTTAAAAAAATCAGCAATGGATTCTGGTCTATTGTTTCCCTGTATCTTTAAATGCAATAAACTAAGTGCAGAAGAAATAAGGAAGCCCACAAGGTCACAAAACACCAAAAGGATGGTTCGAAACTGCTGCTGTATCATTAGCAACATTAGAAAACAGTATTAGCATGAACCAAATAGCAATTAGAAATATCCTTTCCTTATCCTACCCAGAAGCTGACTGCATCTAGTATGGTGAAAGAAAGGCACAAGATCTCTATTTCATGAACACAAGGAGCAGAGACCAAGAACTACATTCCAAAAGGAAGTGATTCTTTGTAGAATTTGTAAAGAGTTGTAGATCCAGTACACTAACAATATCTGCATCAAATAACCAAAGTTTCTCCAGCTCTTGGAGGCCAATTCTCCTCTCCAACTGCAGCTTTCATTTTCTCTACAGAATAGCAGTCTTTAAAAGGGACAACTCTGACGTCTCAGTAAACAGAAAGTTAAGTATGATCACAACACTTAATCATGTTTTCGGTCTGGATCATGTTAAAATGAAGGAGGCATGCCATAAAACATTAGAAAACTTCAAGTGCCATTCCAGCTTTGTAGATAGAAACATTGATTTGCTCATTTTGATATTTTCTTCAAAAGAAAGAAGAGAAAAAAGAACAAGACTGAAACTTCAACAAGAAAAAAGATCAATCATTTTAAAAAATTAAAAGGAAAACTAAGGAAAGTGAACTACAAAGACTGCATATAGTACTGTGTATGTAGAACAAATGAACCCCGGGAGAATTTTAGGTACATTTACATGCCTGAACCCAACGGACATCAGTTCATAAATACAGTCCACCCTTCAGCACCTACATCATTAACAAAATAGGAGGTGGATGTCTGACTAAAGAGCTATAGGTATAGTATTAATCACACTTCAGCATGTGTCCTGTAGGACACAATGTGAACTGCTCTCTGCCATACTGACTTGCTCTGTCACAAGGGCTGGACAGCTCCAGGAGGGATGTTTATGACTGGCAATCCACCCAGATGCTCTTTATCTCAGCTTCCAGTACCTACTTACACATAATCCATGTGTCCTGTAGTTGCAAGACAAAAAAAAAAAATCAAAACATCTGCATAGAGCGGGTAGGAATTTTAACATATCTTTAGCAAATAAACTAGCACCTGGATTACGAGGAGGAATGCTGCCATGCAAACCGTTCTTGGCTTGCAGGGACACTGAGGGAGCTACCAGATGCCTCAGGTGGTGTGCCCATACTTTGATTAACTTAGAGTTTTTTTTTATGGAGGGTTTCTTATCAGTTTTGATCACAAATGTAGTTGGCCTAATTAACCTGTACTATTTTATAAAAAAAAAAATCTGTGCTATTTTTACAGATGGATAAATCAAGGCAGAAAAGGAAAATTGGGGCCAGGGTTGAGAACAGGATACAGATTCCCTGTCCCATAAGGCTTAGTCATGCTTTTTTCCTCAGCAGGGGTCAGAGCAGGCCTGACAAGGTACTACAGTTGCTTCCTCTCACAACAAACTATGAGAGCTCAGGCAGATATTGATTGGCCCACCAAACTGCAGACCAAATCCTCATGTGCAGAGATGGCAACAGCCATATCCAGGCAGTGCTGACTTCCTGCAGGCACAACTCTAGGGACCTCTGAGGCACTCCTGCGTTGCAGATTTGAGATATGAGCTTGACTTCACAAGAGGTAAGCATCCAACATAGCTCTGCATAGACACAGGAAAGACGATGGTTTCCATGGCAACGGTCATCCTAAGAGCTTTCAGTTCTTCCACCCTGTGCCTCTAGGCCCCATATCCCAGGCACGCATTTCTCCCTGTGCTCATCAGCATGCTCACAAAAGAAGTACTTAGGCATGCACAGCTTTCTGCCTTCTTTCTAATTGCAGGATTCCCATGTGTACCTGGGAAGGCAGAGACACCTTTGGGGACATGCCTGCATTTTCTAGACACAATGAAGAAAGCCTCAGTGGGCTTGAGAGGATGGAGATATTTTAACTGTGAGCAGTTCAAATGTAAAATGTCATATCACAATAAAACACAATGGTATTAATACCTGTGCTGAGGTCCCACTGATAAAACAAAACTGTGAAAGCAAGATACAATCATTGCTTTGATTTCTTCACTCATACTAGTGCCAAATTATCATTCCTCTTTTCCTGTATTAGTAGGGGGTTCACAGCCACACAAAAGAGTTAATAGAAAAAAAACCTTCCAGTGTCTGTTTTTAATGTAAAGTATGTGAACCTGTCATACATAGTGCATGTTTCTGTTTCTACATGTAGATCTGTGTACACAGGCAGAAGAGGACATAGCCCTGTGTCCTAGTTTCAGCTGGGATAGAGTTAACTGTCTTCCTAGTAGCTGGTACAATGCTATGTTTTGAGTTCAGTATGCGAAGAATGTTGATAACACTGATGTTTTCAGTTGTTGCTCAGTAGTGTTTAGACTAGAGTCAAGGATTTTTCAGCTTCTCATGCCCAGCCAGCGAGAAAGCTGGAGGGGCACAAGAAGTTGGCACAGGACACAGCCAGGGCACCTGACCCAAACTGGCCAACGGGGTATTCCATACCATGGGACGTCCCATCTAGTATAGGAACTGGGGAGTGGGGGCGGGGAATCGCCGCTCGGGGACTAACTGGGTGTCGGTCGGCGGGTGGTGAGCAATTGCCCTGCGCATCATTTGTACATTCCAATCCTTTCATTATTGCTGTTGTCATTTTATTAGTGTTATCATTATCATTATTAGTTTCTTCTTTTCTGTTCTATTAAACCGTTCTTATCTCAACCCATGGGTTTTGCTTCTTTTCCTGATTTTCTCCCCCATCCCACTGGATGGGGGGAGTGAGTGAGTGGCTGCGTGGTGCTTAGTTGCTGGCTGGGGTTAAACCACGACACACTGCCCCGGGTCCAACATGCACAGAGTAGTGCTGGGTCATGACACCTTCTCCAAGTAACTACTGATAGAAATAATGCTAAGCATTATGTAGCTGATGAGTTTTACGTAACATTCTGCAAATTTATTATTTGTACAAAACAATGCTTCATTTCAACATAGAGAGCATGTGTGCCCCAAACAGGAATTCATGTCTTTTAGTCACTGTTACCGGAGTTATCACATTTTACTATGCAAAGTTTGCAGTGTATTTATTTCTTCAATTGCTTGCAACTCAGCAAAGCTAAGACAAGGGAAGTTTATGTCAGAGCCCCCTTTACTCCCATAGCTCTGCTACAGCTAGTCTCTCACCTATCTTCCATTAGAAATACACCTTGTGGTGTTCTCCCTCCTCAACTCCCAGTGACTCTCTTGCCTTTATTACTAGTTGCGTGAAGAGTAAGTAAGACTTTTTCAATATCTGTATTTTTGAAGGAAGCAAAAAGTGCCTGGGTTTGCAGTCAGTAGACTGTAGATTGAAAATGTAGTAATACCCTGCCCAGTCTGTTTCAGTGACTTTGATTACACAGCACAAGGCAATATCATGCACCATCCAGCTATGAGCTTGATCAGCAGGACCATACAGAGGCATCTGCCGCTGCCACCACTTGCTGTACTTCTGAGGGGTACCAGGACTAACAACAAAATGGCAGTGTGGCAAAGCTCACATATGATGCAGCAACACCCCTGGAAGGGGGACAGCAATGTTTACAGTGAATTCACTTTCAACTCTGAATTTCCAATCTTGCAGTGTTGAGCTCTGAATACTGATGCTGTAGTGTGGGAGAAGGAAGGTGAGGTGACCATCCTATACGCAAAAAACAAACACATGGTAATAAGTATTTTCTTGGGACAGAAAACTCAGTCTAACAAAATAACCAACAGCAAATCACAGCTGAAAACAAATGTTAATATACTAGTTATTTCCACAGCAAATTAGTTAGCTGTTTTCATTAGAGTGTTGAGCATAAGCCCATAACTAGCAATAAAATACTCTCACCCCACCTTTCCCTACTACATGCAGTACAGAGGTTGCATTAATCAGTACAGTCAAAAGTCACCGAAGACTTGATTTGTCTCAAGAGCTTGCCTTCCAAAATAAAAGCAATGCATCTTGCAAGCGCAAGCAGTACTCGAGCCAACATAAACCTAGGGTACCAGATTTTGGTATATAATAATCTATGCTGGTGTATGGCGCTGAGTAATTTCACAATTAGGTACTCAAGTGTTGTTTGGGATTGGTAAAATGGATATCTACTCCAAAATCAGCATATTGGATGTCAAAGCTTCTGTAAATCTTTAAAAAGTCACAACATAAAAAAAAAACTGTATTTTTTTTACTTCTTCCTACTCATCTTATGGCACTGCAGCATCCATCCAGATTCGATCTTTCAGACAGCTTAACTGCATCTATTCTGGAAAAAGCCAAAAACACTTGATGACTCCTTAACGTCAGTAAGAATAATACAGTATTTGCATGCTGTGTCATGATGACCTGTAGCTTCAGTCTTGCAAAAGAAGACCCATAAACAGAAATTTAAATGCTATAAAGATGAACTTTGAAAAGGAATATTTGTGGCATGGCTAAGTTTAAGAGGCCTCAGTTAGGGGCTAGAGGGACAAAATGCCTGTTCTATATTTACACTAAAATAAAAAAGTGGAATGGAGCAGATGCAGTCTTTTATTGAAAAGAGAGTTCAGCTTTTTCTTTTGACACCTTAGTTCTACCTTTTGTTTTTCAAAAGTTTTACAGTACAATAAAAAATTGAAATAAAAGATAGATAGCATTATTTATGGAAATTTTCATTTACATGGTGTTTGACGACTCCGGCACAAGAACTCCTAATGTCATACGAACAAGCTTTTTATATTGGGACAGAGTCTCCTGTGGTAAAAATTTGACACAGTCCACAGAGAAGGTCAGAACAGGGGCTAAAACATTTTATATTAGCAACAGACTGAAGTCTAACCTTTTTCATGCTAGAACTGAAAGTAACTTAGGGTGTTAAAGAAAAATATATTGCCTCAACTCAGTTGTTTCTGCTAGTTTTCCCTTCTTCCCTACTAGCTTAGGTCTGAGGTAGTGCTTTCCACAAGGAAGGGGGAAAAATTGCAATCCTTTCAGTTACATTTGACTTTCCTCTTTCAGAAATTGCCATGATTACTAATTATGACTGTGCACTATCAGCATGTTTTCTTAAGAACATTTTCTGTGTGAAGAGATAAGCTAGCTCCCTACCTCATGCACTCAGCTACACTCTAGCTCCATTATAAAAGCAAACATTTTTTTTTCAAAGCAGCTGATGAAAGTCTTGAGTCCCATTCCCTGGCAGCCACACTTGATAAATTGCCAAATCATACAACTTCGCGTGTTTGCTTTACTGAAAGTAGTTTATTTTTAATATTAGAGATAAAAAAATTAAAAAGTCTTATTAAATAAATACAATCTAGAACTAGATTATTGGCCCTGGACAGAAAAGAAAAAAAAGAGCACGAGATTTCTGTATTTCAGATTAGACACACATTGGTGCATATCATTTTGACTGCTAACATTCATTCTCATGTCAGGTCATATGGGGAAAAAGGGACTTCAGTAGAGAGAAAAAAAAAAAATCCACTTAAAACATCTATTGTCTGCATCTATTTCCAGTGCAAATTCTGATTATGGTAATGTCTTCTAGGTCTAAGCAAGGTCAAAAGTACTTAATGTAATACTAAAAAAAACCCCAATAAAAATAAATAAAAATTTGGGGAGTGAGGGTGGAGAAGCAAAACAAAACACTACAAAATATTCAATAGTGATGGGAAAAAGCACCCAGAGGATGAATGCTGAGGGAAAAAAATTCAGAAATGTCCAGTGGGTTGAAAGAATGTAGTGTGCAATAGCAACTACTCTCCACCTAAACTTTTCTTTTCACTCCAATTTTGCACTTGCACAGAAATATATAAAAATATAAGCTATCATTGGAAGGGGCACTTACGAGTACAGGCCTGTGCACAGAAATATAGCTAGTCATTTAACATATAAGACTTCCTGAGTCAAATCAGGGGCAGGAAGATGTATTCCCTTCTCCCTCAAAGGCGCAAGAGTTCGCTGAAGTCCAAGGGAGACCCCTGATTTAATTGAGCACCAGGTTAGACCTACAATCGTTGATAATCAAGGTAGTACTGTATCTGCCATCATTGACATCCATCATTTACTTCCAGGCTTCAAATGCATCTTCTACTTGGGAAGTGATGTCTTCCTGAACTGCTGAAGCAAGCTGAAAAAAGAAAATTAACTAAATCAAAAGCCAGATTCAAATTTTGATCTCCACTTGAAAGTATTTGCTTCTCTGCATGTACCCGAGCTTTCTCACTAACTTACTGGCAAACACTGACTTTTCAGAAGCTATCTTCATTTGCAGCCTTCAAAACAGTGCCTAGGTGACTGACTCACAAGTTCTTTGGGCCATTTACACGTTGCCCCCAACCCTGCAAATAAGACTGTTCTTTGTGAGGCTACTTCCTCTTGTCTTTTCCTCTGAAGCAACTGGAATGGATTAGCTGTGACATTTAGCTTTGAAATACTGTCATTCATCAGAGGTCTGTCAACACAAGGTCAAGCCTTAGCAGGTGTCATTTTCTCTTCTTTGTTTTCTTTTAATAACAGAGACAGATGTGAGCTATTAGCCATGACACCAGCTTACCTGGAATTGTCTGTTTCCTCAAACCACAGCTAAGGCACACCGTTTGAATAGATTCCTAGGAAACGTACTGAAAACTAGGGATTTACATCTTGGAAAAATGTGAACAGCAGGTCACTTTTCTGATAAGAAGAGGTAAAACTAAGGAGGTATTCTCTCTTAGAAACTTACATGAAGTGATAAAGAAACAATTTTGTACTTGAACTTAAAATAACATTCTGAAAGCAAATTTAAAACATTGCAGTCTACAAAAAAATTCAGCTGCCCATGAAACACTTGGATGATGCACAAATTTAAGATGCACGTATTTCACTGATTTAAGAGCAATATTCTAGTTTCCAACAATTTTAAGACCTGACACTTGGCAGACAATACTGTTTATGTAGTCCTCAAAATGCAACATCATGCTGCCTGAATAAAGAAATCCATTTATTGTGCTCATCAGAAGGAGACTGGATTGTAGTATTTTTATTCCATAAAAGCACCCACCACTGCAGAAATCTGCACCTCTGCTCCACATAAGATTGCAAAAGTTGAGAAATAACTAGATAAACTAAACCCTACCTTTACTTCCAAGCTTCCTTAGGGAACTTGGCTTCATTGAGTGGTTTCAGAGGGCAGAAAGAACCTCTGGGTTTTTTTTCTAACTCATCTCATCACAATGAAGACAAGGTTGTATGAAAAGAATACATAGTGCAACGAATGGTCTTTCTCGTAAATCCTGATCAAGAAAACACTTGAGTCTTCATTCTCATAGTCATCTCTTCTCAATTTGTTCTTGCTCTTATCAGCATTATAAATAAAGCCACTTGATTGGAATAGGGTGATTATGAGGGATAGGAAAAGAGCAACTGATGGCAGAAAGTGGAGAAGATGGAAGATGGGGCAGGAGGAGACCGTGGCAGTAGTAAACACAAGAGACAAGAACAGGGCAAGGTACACTGAGCACTGGATTGGTTTCAAAAACTGCTTGGTGCAACTACAGCTGACTCTGCAGGGCAAGTTGGCAGAAGGATACCCTCTCACAGATCAGGGTACTGCAGCAGTTATGAAACCTATACCAGATCATGCCTCAGAAAAGCCAAGTATTACTTGTCCCTACACATCTGGGCACTGAACCCCATCTGACACCAACCAGCTTCTCAGACTTTGAAGGCAGCAGCCTAGGATGTATGTATCCAGGGAACTAACCTGGCAGCCTGGGTGGGAAGACAGGAGGTAGAGAAAGAAAGGAAAGGAAATCCAATCAATGATATTTCAATAGCTAGAGGCTGGCACAATATTGCAGACTTAACTGCTTTCTTTGTAGAAAAGCCATCTGTCAGTTTGCTTGATAGCCTAATTCTCCCCTAATTCAATCTGTTAATCTCTTTGTTAAAATTCTACTGAAGGTATTTTTGGTGTTGCAGTTGGAGAGAGAAGATTGTTTTGTTTTGACATGGGAAGAATATAGATACAGCTTTTTTAAGCAGCCATCATATCATGAATAGAGAAGTAGATTTTTTTGTGCCTTAGCCTCCATTGTTACTGGTTGTAAGCCACTCAGCTTTCTTAATATCTTAGAAGAGAGGAACTAGTCAAAGAGACCTAAACCATGACCTCCTTCAATGGTACTAGCTGATTTTTGCTATCACCATTGTGGTACCTGCCACAGGATTTCACTAAGGGGTGTAGGGTCTTTTGTCCATGGAATGACTCAAAAGGAGCTTCAGGCATCCACTGGGAACATTTGGGGTCAGGACTCGGAAGGCCAAGCACTAGAAGACTTGCTGGCTCATCCCAGGAGCTGCTCTGCAAAGGCCACATATCACCCTTCAGCTGAAAACATCATAGACATCCCCAAAGACACTACTCGTTCTTTAAAAAAAGAAAAAACAACAACCCACACCACATGCAAAAAACCCAAACAAAACCACTCACATGAACATCCCCTGGTGTAAAGGTGTGCAGGCATGGGGTGATATGGCTGACACTGAGATCAAGGCTTTAAAGAACTCTCTAATGGGCAGATAAAAATAAATGCGAAGCCAGGAGCTGTGTAAAAAAAATTTTAGAATTAACAGAAAACAAAAACCAATTACCCAACAAATGAAATACAAACCATACGTATAGTAAATTTGGACGTAATGTGTAGATGCAAGACAGTCAAGAAAAAAAACCAAGGTATGAAAACTTGTTAGAAAACATTTTAAAAAAAAATACACTCTGTTCCTCCCAGTGATGACAGCCATAACTCCCTATAAACCCTAGCCTGAGCCAACCTCAGGATCCAGACAGACTATGGAAGGGCAAGCATAACATCAGAGAACAAGTAGGTACTAGTAAGTATCAGCGAGATATTCCTAGCAGTTGTTCACTACCACCACCAGCACTTTTGTGCTTCAATACTGCTTTGAGAAGAGGCAACACAGCAGCCGTTTATATATTATGGATTTAATACATTCATTCCTCAACCAGCATGCAGCAGATTTGAGAAAAACCCATTCAGGAAAAACTTTAGAAACCAGAGGAAGAAAAGCTGAAAGAAAGCTTTGAAAAATAGATTGTTCTGGATGACGATGACACCAACAATAAAATGTGATGAATGGAAGGGCATAAGGTCAAGTGTTAAAGGAAACCTGCAACCATTTCTCTCAGCCCAGCAGTCTAAGAGGCATAAGACAGGAAATTGGCTCAGACTGTAAACAAACTGCAAAGTGCAAGGTTTCTTCATCCTTTTAAAAAGAAAAATAAAAAAGGGGATATCATACGTTGAACTTATGGGTAGCTATCTTCAGAAAAAAAGATTAACAGGTAAATTACAATTATAATAACTATCCTTTAAATGCTAGATTGTTCTTTCTCCATATTATCCATGACAATAAGCGTGTCTTACTGTTACAGACTCAAGCAAGTTTCATACCCATTTTCTGCTGACCACCTTAGACAACTAGTAGATGTACCACTTTGCAGCCCACATAACCATTTTATGTCTGTTAATTTATTACTTTATAAATTGCCCATTGCCAGGCCATGAAGAACATTTTAGCATCCTCTTTATAGACAATGGCTTAAGATCCCCGAGTAAAAGTTCAAGTCAAATTCAAATATAAAGAACTCATGTCATGGTGCCCCCTTTACTAATTCCTTAGTGTATTTCTAAACAGTTTTATGTTGTGACTTGATTAATGGATAATAACACCTCCCAATATCTTCATTCCTCAGATCTAAAAACCCAGTAATTGTTTTCATTTACTGCAGCATCTCTTGCCATTTACTCACAACTGTATTGAAAGAGACAAATTAGCTTAAAAAAATTCTCAAAACTTTACTTTGCAAACATGATGAAATAAGGGTAACTAGCTACAATAATATGACATTTTTCTAAAAATTGCTACTACATGAACAATCAGGCACCAAAAGTTCCCACAGTAAAAATAAAGCTTATCTTAGGTCACTTGAACAATGTATTTAGTACCCATATATGCCCCTTTCTTTATAGCTTAATGTCTAATAAAGCCTAGTGTGAATCCACTAAGCTTTACTGAACTTCTGTAAATCTTCAAAACTGATGGACATGCTACCTCATACACCTCAAGAGAGTAGGAATAGGAGCTTTAAGAAAGTTGGATAACAAAAATAAGGACCAGCTTATCTCCCTTGTTTTTTTCCTCTAAACATGCTATTCTTCCACTCACAGGACCATCTGTGATTCAGCTTAATCTTAGGAAATTTATAAATTGCCTGCGTGAAATGAAATGACAATGCTTCTCTGTCAATTAGATCCCATTTTTTCTGAGCACACTGATCAGAACAAATGGCCAGATGTTTACCTAAGCCCCATCTGGTTTGGATTCACTGGCCAAAGAGAAGTAATGCAGGTAGAATAGTATTTCCTTTCATTAACTATAAAGAGCATTATTCATCCAAAATATCTGCCTAATATTTCTCTCAATGTATTTTCTTCATTTTGCTAAAACCATGTTACATTAGCATGAAGTCTGTCATCACTGCAATTTTTACCATAGCAACCCATTATCTTACATAGTCACATGAAATAAAGCTTAATGTGGCACTGTCCCTATGCATGTGAAATTTTAATTTAGGTCAGCATTCAGTGCTGCCAGCTAAACCAAGTGCAGTCACAGGCTACCTCTCATATCTAGAGCACAAGGAGAGGTGCACAGTGTGTACCAAGGCAATTTATATAAGGAGGTGTTTTTGCAATGCCACAGGGTTGGAAAAACATTATTTATACCTCTCAACAAACCTCTTAACTATTGTAATCACACTGCCATTTGTAATGGAAGGATTTGTCGATAAGCCTCATAGGGATGCTAAGGCCTTCCATGTATGTACAACTGGAAGAACACAGGTCCTCTTGAGGCACCTACACAAAAGGCCAGGAGCAAAGCCTTTAAAACACACTCCTGAAAACCCAGCTGCCTTATTCTACTGCTCAAGGGAAGCAGATAAGTTTTAAGCTAGAGATCCAACCAAAGTTGTATCTTGCACTGTAAAAATTAATCTCAGTAGTATATAACAAACCCTGGACCGCCAAATTCTGCAAACTTTAGGGAACGTTTTTTCCTCTGGAACTTCTGTAACATTATATGAGCTGCCATGTCTTTTCAAGACTGACATGACAGGAGCTGTGGGACAATATAAGCTCAGCACCAGCAACCAGCTACAACAAGTGAGAAGGCATTTGGCTGAGCTCAATACTGTGAGTATTTTCACTTGCCCCACAGTAGTTCATTATTTGTTTATAGTTGGCTCATTGCACCATTGAAGGAAGACTGGGGAAAAAAAAAATTACTCAAAGGACAGCCACAAAACAAAGCGAACCCTTAGCCATGGAAGAGGATAAAGTGAAACATATTAACAAGGACTGAGTGGCTGGTAAGTAATTGGATACTGAAATTATTACACAGAAAAAAAATTACACAAGTTAAGTATTTTCTTCTGATTTTCAGCATGGAAAATAAAATTAATTCCCAGAAATGGTAGGAAGGATTTCATATTACGCTCACAATGCAATGGGTTGTGTCACTGAGTAAGCAACATCACATTTGAACTGGAGGAGAGGGCAGAAGGCAAGGATGATCTGAGCATGATAAGGTGATTAGCCTGACCTCAGTTTTAGAACAAAATTCTGAGAACGGAAAAAGGCAGAATAAACAAGACAATATATAATAGAACATAATTAAGAGCTGAACACATTTCCAGACATTCATTTCAATAATCAAAAGCAGAGTTCTAAAGTAAATGATCCTTAGAGAGCATCTCTCTTGGACTGCCAATCATCATCATGCCCAGAGCCAGTGAAGTCATTTACTTACCTTTCCTATGCCCCCCAAGTGAAAAGCAGAGCATTAATTCTGGGTTTTGGGGAAATTCTCAAAAGGCAGTCTCACACCTGTCGCTAGGGAGCCCAATGGGCTTTTTTGTTCTTGTTTTGGTTTTAAGCTTCATTTCCTTTCCAGTTTCTCCTTCTTGATCCTTTTAATCACAGTAGAATGTACAATTAGCAAAGTGGTGCAGATGACCGCTCTCCATTTACAGAAAAACCCCAACTCATAAAAAAACCTTAGCAGAGATTTCCTATACCCTGTAACAGTGTCTCCCTACTTAGAGCACTTGGGAGTTAAGTGAGCTTTAGCTGAACTCCAGATAAACCAGAGATGCAAGCCAGTAATATCCAGCTCAGAGCCCATGCACTGGGTAAAAGAAGATGGAAAAGCCAAGACACGCTAGAAAAAGATTTTGTAAGTATGATAAGATCTAAATACAGCATTGAGTTACACACAATATGTAGAAGCAAAGTCAGGAACACGTCAATCTACTTAAAATGAATTTAAACAAAGAAAAACTCCCAGGAAATATCCTGCTGTTTATTCACTGCTACATCAATCCACATGGCTCCATAATCCTCCAGGAAAATACAGCTAATGCAGCTAGACCTAGATTTTCTACTGAACCTCCTTCTCATGTCCTGTTACTATGTTGTTTTTATTTTCAACTATCTTTGATACTGACCATAACCAGATTCTGACCCAACATTTCTTATAAGTGACATAGTCCTCCGCTGAGATCTCAATTTGAATAGTGTCCATTTCCTGTTTTACCTAAAAGCTATATGAGTCTTAAACTGGTAGCCAAGAAAACAAAAACATGCTCCTTACAGGGTTTTTGTACCCTCATCAGCTTGCTGCTCATGACACCAGGCCAGAAATTGCTGATTCTTAAACTAGAGATCAGACTTTGCAGTTGAAAGGGCCAAATATCATCATAACGTTCTAGAAGTGACCCTGTAATGATCAATAAGTTATATTACACTCTCTGTAATTTACTACTGTGCACAAAATACGCTGCATTGGGAAAACACAAAATCCACCCCTCTGGTTACCATTTTTTATAGAAATTACTGTGTCAGGGGAATTCTTTTATGGAATGAATGCTTAAAGTTCAACTCAAAAGCACTCTTACCTTTGACTCTCACAGTACCAAAGAGAAACCCTTTTAGCTCTTTTTAAAGGCTCACACATTGCCACAAGTTTAATAAGACAATAAGATCAAAGCACGCTTACTAAGCCACTGAATTTCAGCACTCCTTGAAGCTCAGGAGAGCAAGGCTACATATACAGAAATGCAGTGTTACTGATTTAGACTCAACTCCACCAAACAATAATTTGATCATAAGCAAACGGTATTTTTGCATTGTGCCAATTGGTCTTAATGAAGTGACAATAAAAAAGGAAAGCACAAGGTTAAAAAAAATCAAGGAGGAGATGGTTTTAGTGAAGTGAGAATATAATCAGTAGAAGAAACCTATAGCGGTACACTGAATTGGTTTTTCCTTTGGCCACAGCTATACAGTATTAATAGCTTTGAGAATCTAAAGTAAGACTAAATCTGTAATTATGGAACATTATCTTCCTGCTCTTGAGAAACAGTGCTGGTTTACTTTGGTACTCAAATTTCTCAGGAGGATCAATCCAATCCTCTGGCCAAATTGCATTCAGAGTGCTAAACAAGGGCATCAGGTGGCATTTTGCCCAAAATAAATGCATCTCTTTCTCTTGGAGTTCCAAACTTAAGCAGTTAGATACCCTTCATTACTCGCTAGACTTTCTCATCCTCATGCAGAGCATACTGGAACAGTCAAGCTGGGAAGCTTTAGCGAAGTAGACACTGTTGTTTTTAGAGGTACACCAGATATAGGTTACATACGAATTTTTAATAGTTTTACAAGTCTTAAGAATGCTGAAAAACTGTTCTTCAAAATATACCAGAATTTCCATTAAAGAAGTTTTACAGCTTTTGACAATAAGAAGTTTTGTACTTCTGTAACAAGCATCATGTCTGTACAGCAGACAAATGTCCCAGCATTTCCCTGGTCAGGACTTTTAGATTTAAGAAGTATTAAAGTAAATCCAGCTCATCTATTCTTAAAAGGCACTACATAGATAATTTATAAAGCTTTAATTTTACAGACGATGAAAACTTATTCTACGTAGTAATTATGCTTAAGTATTTCAATGACTTTGTTTAGTCTGAGATCTCCCAAGCTACCACCCAAGATCAATACTTTTGTTGTCCCACAAACAGGTTTCATTCACCCAGTGTGCAAGCCAATAACACAGAGTTGAGGTATTTTTTCAAATTAATTTCATTGATGCGCATGAATGGGTGCCTGTCTCAAGACAGCACACTCTTGTCTCAAAAATCCTCACATTTATACACTTAACTAGTACAGAATCATTGTTATTTTCCTTAATGATTGGTTCTTTCTTCTTCACCTCTCATGTAACTTATTGTGCAGACTCTGTCTTCTTCCTTCATTGTCTTCTTTTGAGTAGGTGGTATCACTTAAGTAGGTGGTCAATGAGTCAGTGGTCACAATCTCCCCCTGTAAGAATTACTTTTTACCTCCTTCTTCCCTAATCTTGGCAGTTCCAAGTGGTTCCTGAAGGTTTATTGACCAGACCACAATCCATTACTTTCTGACAAACATAAGGCCCCATTGTCTAGTAGTTAGTTCCTAAACCCTACATCATTTCTAGTTATTGTTTCCCTGTTTTAAATAATAACTAATGGGGCGTTACAGAGGACTTTAACAGCTCCCTGGTTATTTAAATCATATTATAAATATTAATTGATAACACCTTCTGGAAAATTAGGATTCCTACCTAGATTTCATAGTCAGACACTGCATGAGAACCTCCATAAGACCACAAGAAGCACTATCAACTGTACAACAATCACTGATGTTCAGTTAAATGCTTACAATAACTAGACAAGCCAGAGTGACTTGATAGTATGTTATTTTATTGATAATCCACACTCCATGTGCTTCAACCCATTTTAGGAAAAGCTCTGTAGGAAAACAGTTAGGATCTTGACTCCACTACAGCCACTGGGAAAGGCTACTAGAGATATTAAGTCCAAGATTTAATCGTCTTAATTGACTACTTCCTGGCCACCAATGTTAGACTTACGAAGGCAAAAAATAAGATAAATTGTGAAGTCTCTTTGGAAATTCACTGCAAAGACTTATTTACTCTCCAGTTTCCTGACCCTTCTCTTTTGGTCACAGGAAAGTGCCTTTGTTTCATAATGCATCAAAATACTAATCTTTAAAATGCTTGAAGCTTTCACCAATATTTTCCTTCATCTCTCTGAATTCAGTTTCTGTGCTTCTTTCTGTGTTTGTTACCTTTCCTAATTGCAGAATGACAGGCAATATTTAACCATAGAACATAGCTAAAGGTTAAATACTAGTACCAGATTTTTGTTCTTATACAGGAAAGAAGAAACACAAATTGCAATTTATTCTATCTATCAAATGTAATTTAAAATTAAATAAGGGCCAGAAAATTGCCTCATAAAAGCATAAACTCCATTTCCTTTAGAGTTTGATTTTTCTTCAATTTCCAAAATTACAGCAAATATAGAGAGAGGTAAAGAAGACACAAAGTTTCAATTGTTCTAGAAATGACAAGCAATTGTGAGATAAAACAAAACTAAAAAAATCAGAAGGGAGGATCTCTAATTTTTTTCTTCTCTCTCCTCCAAAAGGACAAGAGCGTCACACTCGCACTAGCATTAGATAAAGAATGAACTTGAAGCCAGATTAGCTATACAGACATCTATTTTCATTGTTTCTTCATATATTTTTACATCAGCCTGTGCTCTCAAAAGTGAGAGCCACTACATCTGTACAAAACAAAATCCAACTAAAAATGTTTGTCCCCAGCACTCAGTCTTTCAGCCTCATCTCCTCAGTGAGACACCAAAATAGGAGATGGTGAAAGGCAGGAACTTCTATAGTTAGCTGACACCCAAAACTGTTAAAAGCTACTTTAGTCTCAGCACAAGGTTAGAGGACCCCATCTCTTCTACATTTAAGCAACTACAATGACCCTTAATCCTTTCTTTCCTAGCTGGGAAGACTTCATTCACCTGAAGATCCCAGGGATACCAAATATCCCAAAGACCTCCCTATCTGGAAGGAAGTTTTTGGTATTTTTTTTTGTTGAGGGGGAGTGTGGGTATGTGGGGGGGTTTTTTGTTTTTTTAATGCAGCCTTATTGATACCAAGGCTATGCCCTTGGTATCAATATGTACCTTTATGTACCAACGTTACATAAATCGTTTTGTCAGCAGTGGAACTGCTGTAAGTTATCACCGACATCAGCTGACAGTTCTTTTCCCAGCATCATCCTTGTGCCCTACCAAGAGTTAACACCTTGGCAGATCTGCCTTCAGAAGAATATAGCTAATTTTTAAACCACATATACCTATTCTAGACTATATGTTGATTTTTGTATGAACATATTTATGGCACATACATTATGAAAAACAAATAAAAATAGTCTTTGAATAGCTTTCCTTTGGAATATGGGGAGGAATATTTGCTTGGTTTGATTTTGATTAATTTTTTTTAAGCCTGATCATTTCACAGATTATGTTTCAGGAAGGGCTCACGTTTGAATCAGTGTAACTAAAGAAATGAATGACTGGCATTACTCAGATCTGTTATGGACACAATGGTTTTTCCCCCAGTTTCACAGCAGCTGCTCACTTAATAAGCATACTTTATCACACTCACATATGTGTTGTAATAAGAGTCACCAATAGATACCAGATAAAATGAAAAGGTGAGAATAGTATTTTGTATATTTGGTTTTTCCCCAAAAGTATATCTTAACAGCTGGAGACAAGACTTACACGTAGATATATGAAATACATGTTCACCCGTCTTGCAATAACATGGTTAAGATCAGACAGAAGTAGACCATACGAAGATTTGGCAGTTTTACACAAGGCAAATCTGAGCTATTGGGAATGCATGTTATATTACTACATACAATCAGTGATCAAATCATTCTTTCTTTCCACAGCTTATGGTAACCAATATAGCACAGAGCCCACATGCAAGTCTTATCTGAATACACAGTGCAGAACTCTGAAAACATTTAGTTACAAGTTTCTGCTCATATGCTTGGAAATCAAAGTCACATACTGAAACTATCTATATGCCAGCTTACAGTCTTCCACTTGGATTAACAGACAGACGATTTTGTGTTCCATTGCAGACAAAGACAGTGTATTCAACAATTTCTACCTTTAGGAGTTAAATCTTTGATCTGAACTTTATTAAAAGGAATCACCCTTCGGGACCATTGTGAAAAGAGGGTGCAGGATTACCTATTTTTGTGTACCATTTGCTTTGCCACTCAGGGACTAGAGACAAGAAGTTCTCTACGTTACTGCAAAGCTAAGTGCACAAAACTATCATTCCCCAAACAAAGATGTTACCCTCCACAAAGTACCACTTCACTGCAGCCTGCAAAGCTAGTTACAGAAAGTAAGAGCTCTGAAAGAAAACAATTCTGTGCTTGAATTGTAAATGCCATAAGAACGCTCCACTCAAAAAAAATGCTGCATTGCCTATTACAGCAGGGAAAACACCCTAGACTGGTGGTAGGGAAACAGAACAGAGGTCTGCTCCTAAGAGAAGGAAATAGCTCTGTCAGAAAGGTGACTCGAAGTGGTAGCATCTCCCACCTCCATGCCCCTTCTTACCAACCCACAAGGGACAGTAATTACAGTGGGGTGCAGACAGTATGGCAGACCCAACCTCCACCTTCTTAAGAGGTTTTAAAGTCTTGATCTACCAGTAACCAGTCATGCCAAGAGGCATAACTCCTAGAAGAGAATAATTGTATTCAATTTTGCTCTGGAAACTACTCTCTGCTTTTAAGAGTATAGGCAATCTCATGAAAATCATCTGGACTTCACAGACCATATTGGGTCAAGGTACTGTTACAGACAGCATTAAGTAGCATGGGATCAGAAATTTGTAACATCAGCCACAGTAAAGTAGCAGTAAATACCCTACTAAATAGCTTTACATCAGCCACAACTACAAGTCAAAGCAGGGCAGCTGGGCTAGACTGAGTATAGATTTAATGCCAAACTGTTAATATGGTCTCCCCAAGAGGTTTGTACAGGATTTTTTCAGGGGCAAGGACATGTAGTGTCACTTCAGTCACTCAGAAGACATACAATAGCTTTTTGGCTGTAAATGAAACACTAGTACTGAAGCTAGGTTCATGTTAGATACTGCTGCAGGAATAATTTCCCCACCTTCTCATTAATATAATACCAAAGTGGTCTCTAAATTTAATACTTGTCCTATTTTAAAAATAAAGTAAAGCTGCCATCAGGTAGCACTCTCCTCTATTTCAGCTAACTGGTTTTAACTGATGGCAAGCATAATGTTGATTTTCAGCCTCTCTTTCCTTCTCCCTTTACAATAACTAACCTCTGGTCAAACACCATGCTACCATTTATAGAAGTGCTCATTCACTAGAAGATTCTCAGCCCCACCAAGGGCTGTGGTAGATGTCTGGTTGATAATGTTTTATATTCTTTATTTGATCCTTTATCCTATCTAATATATGTAAATGGTGGCCATTATTCTCTCCTCTGAGCTCATTTAATGAACATTCCTTCAAAATAATGCTGCAATGTATAGAAGGGTTACTGCACTTTTCTTTAGAGGCGGGAAACTAAGATGGGTCCCTTCCCCTACAAGGGTGCAGGCATGCCTAGGTCCCAAAAGAGGGGCACTCAGCCCTCAGTTAGACAGACTCCCTTCCTATACAACGTGCATGGAATTCCAGGTACTTCACAAAGCCAGCACTCAGGAGACGGTCAGCACAGGCTGTAAGAAAACTTGATGAAATGAACTACCCTAAACAATATCTCTTTCTAGAGAGGATGCATCTTTTTGGGAGCTGCGAAACCAGATCCACTTCACCTGGCATTCATATTTACACAGAGATCCAAGAAGCATTCAGGCACCATGCTCCTCCAAGTTGGGGCAAGAATCTGGTGGTATGGAAAAGACTTCACGCACGCTATATCATTGCATATATTTCTCTTTAGACTCACCAGGAGGTCAAGGTAGGTGATCCTTGCTCACAGGTAAAACACAATCTCAGTGCCAGGTCTAGTCCTGAAAGACATGGACTTACTGGACTGAGGCCAGCTAATGGCTACAATTAGGAGGGGCTTGGAGCGTCAGAAAGGAGGAGAGGCTGAAAAAGCTGGGCTTGTTCAGCCTCAAAAAAAGAAGGCTCAGGGGAATCAGTGTATATAAAAACAGGGCAGGGGGGCAGACAGCATTGTTAGTAAAGAGGGAGCCAGACTCTTCTCACTGGTGCCCAGTGTCAGGACAAGATGGCCACAAACTTAAAAACAGGAAATTCTGTATTAGTCAAGAAACAGTAAAAAAAACCCTTTAAGGTTAACAGAACCTGGAACAGGTGGCCCAGTGAGGCTGTGAAATGTCTACCCTTGGAGATGGACAGTATCCAACTGGACACAGACCTAAAAAAACAACAAAAACTCTAATTGGCCTTGCTTGGAGGGAAGGGATTGGACTGGATCTACAGAGGTGCCTTCCAACCTCAGCTATTCTGTGATTTCTGCCGCAATCAGCGGGGATTTACCACCTTCTCCTTCAACAACAGGAGCCTTGGCTCCCAGGTTGAAAGACAATGCCTTTTCTACCCACTCCCCAATCCATCTGTATTTAATAGCACAGAGGCAAACTACCTGCTTTGAAGTCCATTGTGCACCTGCACTTTACACAGTCAGATTTTCCTGATTAATAATGAAGATCTATTTTTTGTTTTGCTTGGTTTTGGGTTTTTTTGGTTTTTTTGTTTGTCTGGTTTTGGTGGTTTATGTTTCGGTTTTTTAAAAACCACAAGAGTAACTGATTCTTCATAACATCTTGCTTCCAAGAAACAGAGCAGCACAACAGCACAGCATGGTCTCACAATGAGATTAAAAATAGATTTCTGTAAATTAACAACTTTCTTAATGCTCCATGTGTAAAACGTTATATAAAATAACAAACAAGGTAACCTGCATCATTCGAAGCACCTTGCCCACAACAGTAATTTTCAGCTTTTTATCCAGTAGCCCAGACCTTTACAGAGATTGCTGAAAACTTCCACAAAACTGGTAGGTGGGGACAGTCGGCTCGTTCAGAGCTGCAGTGACAGAAGCTGGGACTAATCGTGTTTTTCTTGCCACTGTCTTTTTCACATGGCCCTATTCCTGTTTATCTTTTTCTCCCATTCTCTCCAGTTCTGCAGAGATGTAGTTAAAAAAGCCACTACTTTCTTTTTAGATATTAGACAACTCCTGGATACTAAGGCGAATAATTACGGGCCATTCTTATTCCATAAATATATACCCAAGATAGCAGTCTCACCTGGATTGCCAAACAAGCACAAGATGCTTGACTGTCTTAAAAAAAGGGGGAGGTGGTGGAGGAGGTTTAATAGAAGAGATTGCTGGAACTTAGTGGGTACTTTTTCAACTAAGGTAAAAATGTCATTCCAGCATTCTTTGCCGTCTCCTCAGGGAAACCCTCCTCAGTTCCTTCCCTGTCTCCTAACTCCAGGGAGAGCTGGCTCTCCCCAGACAAGCCCCTCAAGCTGATTCCTGCTCACTTGCTTCTAACATCTGCTAGCTATTTGCAACTGCATCTGTTCATCGTAGTTCACTGGAAAAGGTCTATATTTCCAGCATGAAGCAATGTGAGGCAGAGTTATTGAATCTGAATTAAGGCTCTGATGCACTTTGCTAAGATAGGTACATAAACTACAGCGGGAACAGAACTAATATTTTTCTGACATATGCTAGCTGCCCTCATCACCCAAGTCATGATAAGCACTCATCACAAACAAGTTTTCCTCCAGCAAACATTTACCCGTTCTGTATTTCTGCTCTATTGCTCTCTGATGGAAAACCAGCACCTCTAAGCAAATTGTTGCTCACCAGCTTGCAAGTATCTGGAAATCTTCAACTCCTTTACCTTCTGATGTTGTATAATCTCCATACATGCCAAGGCTGAAACTCTACTTGAGTTTCAGACACATTGTCTATCTTTAGAAATGAGTAGCTTTTTGAAGAGCTGTCCACTGCTGCATACCAAATCATAAGACATTTTGTGTTATTTAAAATACTTTACCAAAAGTAGACTTTAAGAAATAATGCAGAAAGACCATTCACATTGTTACACTTTGTTCATGATGAAAAGAAAGACAAGATGACCCTCTCAAATTCTGACTTTAGACATCTAGACACAGGCTACCACACCTGCAAATCACCTAATGCATCCAGGCACTCAGAGCAATACATTTCAGTGAAAATGCTCTTAGGAAGAAAAGCAACAAGAGTTTAAATCATTCCACTTGCCATTCTGTTAGTGCACTGTGTTTGAAACACACTGACCCTCACTCCTTCAAAGCTTTGTGCCAATATGCAGTCAGCAGTTTCTCCCCTCCTCCCAACCTGTACAATGTTTATGTATTTGTAATCATAGTATTTGATTAACTTGGCTGTACAATAGCTCAGAGCTATCGAGCCACTCGTAGTCCATGCAGGACTTACTTACTTGTGGTCTCTGATTCAGTGGTGCTTTTGCCTGAAGTTATGAGACTTATATTCACGTCTGCCAGGTGCAGCAAGCAGCTCATGCAGAGATTTTTGTTCCAACGAGGGCATCATGTCACAAAAAGCAATAGAATAAAATCATGCCATTGGAAAGGTCCTACAGGGTCCCTGAGCACCAACACTTGGTTTATAGAAAAAGTTATCCTTCTCTTGAAAGAAGCAGTGAAGGCCAAGGCTCCTTACTTCCCTAGTCACTCAAACCCATCTGCCAGCTTCCACATGCTCTTTCTGTCTAATTTGAGGTCTATCTCCTCCATTCCCATGAGTCTCCTCTGTACTCGTTGCTGTTTGTATTCAGCAGGGTTTCCCCAACAGTTTGCAAAGGCATTAAAGCTGCATTCACTCTTCTTTAACTATGCCCGGTTTTGAAAAAAAAGACAGTACTTGCCCCAGGCAGGTGCTCCTATTATGCACTGTTAATTTCATGGCCCGAGACTAGGCAAAGGTTTGTTTTCAAAGCTTCAGAGTAGTTCAAGACCCCTTGCATGACTTTTCTGTACTTCTCTGCAATGACACTTTTTGTTTTGTTTAACTTTGTCACTAACAAGTTTAAATTTGTACAGTCTGTCTTCTTGTAGTATTTATTTCTCTTACAGAAATAAATTTTCTTAAAACTAACGATCAATAATAGAAAATTATGAATGGATTTCTCTTTCCTGTTCTTTTTGTCTACACCCCATCTTCTTGTAATAACCCCTGTAGTTCCTTTCTCATGTACAAATTTAAGTGACATCCAGACAAATGTGAATTTAATTCAGAGATAAAAGAAGTGGCAGTGTTTTCTGCAACAAGCTCATTTTAGTAATCCAGACTGTGTTTTTACCCCCATTTCCTATTCCTGTGTCATCCTGCTAGCATAATATCCCCCAAATTCCACCTCAGCAGCACAAACCTGCCATCAACTCTGAGAAGTTAGCTCTCATTGTGACAGTGTTTCCTACAAGCTAGTAATGAGTTACAGACATTGTATCGGTAACATGTGGCATGAAGTATCATAAATATATATTAAAAAAGCTGTCCTGTAACATGAAAATCTATAGAGTGAAGGCTTCATATCATCCTCTAACCACCTTTCCAAGCCCTCCACTCTCACACAAACTGCTCCCGGGAAAGGTAGCATTTATTTCAAAATGAGCTATTTGTTTATTGCCAAGTTAAATACTAGAGTAATCATTAACACTTAATTAATGCTTCTGTTTACCTTCTAGACAGGAGATGGCTTCAAGAAACCATGCCCAAGGGAAATTAACATGTCTAAAAACTTAGATGCTAAAACAAACATCGTAATTAAGCTTCAGGTCATGAGAAATGCCAGGGAGCAGGAGATCTGAATCTACACGAGAATTTCAGAGAACATCTGGGTATGTCAGGAAATATGCATCCCAAAACAGGACCCCTCCTTCTGTTAATAATCCACCTAGTGTGAAATTTTTTGTTTGAAGGATGTCCTCACACCTCCTTAATAGCCAAATGATAGAGAGAGAAAGAAAGAGAAACAAATATCTCAGAGCTGGCAGTGCAAGTAGGACTAGTACAGTTTCCCTTTATGAAATGCAGTTATGGACATCATATTTACTAGGCTAAAAGACAGGAACACAAAACCAGATTTCTTCCTGTATGTTCTTTTTGGGACCAAGGGTGAGCTACAACCAGGTGGCAGGAACAGCATTCTGTGTCCAGGGCTGCAGCAACATCCCAAAGCAGTTCTTGCAGTATGCTCCAATATACTGGCAAGGGTGTTCAGAAGGTGTAGCAAAGAGGGAAAGGGAAAGATAAGTTGAGAGCCTGTAGTTCACAAGACACCACTTACCTCCAAACAGCCTCAGGAGGACTGATGGGAGAATGGACAGTGGGGTCAGAGGCTGAACTGAACAGTCTCCCTGTCAGATCAGACCAGCTACCACTGAGACAGACAGCTCAGGTACAATTCTAAAGTAAGCTTCCCTGTCAAAGCTACCTTGAGCATTTCAGAAAGGACTTTTTTGCTGTTGTTTCCTTTGCCCCCAAACTGTGATCTTATTGCAGTTTTATTTCCACTTTGCCTATAATAGCTTTAATTACATGTCTTCCTTTTCCTCACAGACAAGGTTATCATTCTAACTCTTCTTAACCGCCACAGATTCTTGCTGTTCTGATGCATCCTGGCCTCTAAGACACTGCAGCCTTTGCTGATCAGCTGTAAGGATTAGAGAAGCAGCAAAAAGTACCCTTGTTTTGAAGCAATCCTTAGGAGAGGGAGATAAGGCAGTTTAAACTGCCTGAAAAATATTTGACTTTCACTTTTGGTTTTAATCTCAACACTTTATTCTCAGTATCTCCCATCAAATAGTAATAACTCAGTAACAAAAAAAAACCAAACCATCATTGAACAAGAGGTTGGGTATATCCAAAGTCCTGCAAATTTCCTCAGCAGACATGGGGTTGAAAAATCATTGCTAGAGCACAGATTGTTTGAGCTTCATCTCAGGAAAGGATGATTTTAAAATATTTGCATTCACAGCAATATTTGGAATATAACTTGGTGGGGTAGGATTGTTTTCTACATATTTATTTCCAGTGAAGAACTCCTGCTGCAGAGCTGGAGTTAGTTTCACTTTTTTTTGGTCATGACTCATAAAATGAAGATTGGGATGACACCGTAGAGAAATAGTTTTACCTCCTTCTCTCAAACTTTTTTAATCCACTGCCTCACTGCATGACTCATTTAACATCAAGTACAAATATAATAAATTTTATTCACTAAAAAATAGTTGTATTTCATAGCTGTCTTTAATGCCAAAAGAAAGTGGCAAAATCTGGACTGGTAATTAGGTTATTTACATATTTATATATAAATTGTGCAAAAATTTCCATGTTTGTGACATTTGTAAGAGTCTGACCTGTGAAAAGTTCAACCCCAGCTGAGGCATAAAAAGAGTTGTTGCATAAAAACATGTTTTATTCATGGAGAATGCACTAGTACAGTATTCTTTCCATACTCAGTTTTTCAGAGCTTAATCAGTACTGTTTGCACTGAAGGAAATGACAACACGCACTATCTTGAGAGAAACCCAATCTTGAGGCCCACTGATGTTTGAGTTACATTTGTGAATCTTGCCATTTATCCAAGCTTGTGGTGCTCATGAGTCAGCCTGTCATGAGCCAAATAACAGGGCCTTCACAGACAGATCCATCTTTACAGCACAACACATGAGAATTCAGAAGAGGGGTGTAACAGCACATGAGGTCAGCACACTGTCTTCACTTGGACTGTTTCCTACCACCTGCTCTGACCAACACAGAGATAGTGCAGGTGAGCTGAACATCTAGGTAGATCTCCTGGTAGTAAGGGAGCCCATAAGTTCTGCAGCATCTGCTCTTTGTAACTTGATACAGAAGCTCAGCACGGCTGAGCATCAGAGCCTTTAAATCCAACCAAGAACAAGAGGCACTAAAAAAAGTAAAAAAAATTATAAAAAATTGAAGACAGTAGTACAGATGCCCATAATGCATTAAAGCAAGGAAAACAAGTCACTGTGAAAGAGAAGTACCTTTAAACAACCTGTCAGATTTTGATCTACCACAAAAAGCCATCCACAAACCTCTCAACTCACAACGGGAAAAATCAGTTACCGAGTTGTTCTCCCAGACAAATTTGAACCTAAATCACTGGAGGAGCAATCACAATCTGTTTTCTGAGCTGCTATTTCAAGCAAATTCTGCATAAGCTAAGAAGCAAGCCTTTGCTTTCTTTAGCACCTACGCCTTCCTGGAAAGTTTCCTCTCCCAGCAGGAACCCCACATTGCTGTAGCTCACAGCAAAGAAAGGAAAGTCCCAGCACAAAAGCACAGAAGGGGCAGCCATGCTTTGTTTAATGATGGGCTACGACACAAATCAAAATGGCTTCCAAGAAATGGCTCTTCAGAGTGCATTTACTGTGCTACACCCTTCATTTCGCTGTATCATAGAAATATTCTTCAGCCAAGCTACAGCAAAGTGTCTTGTTTGCTTGAATCACTACCAGTAACAGACAGAGTAGTTGCATTAACATCCACCTTAATGGTTTTTCAATGCCTATCCTTTCACACTTTCTATTAGATTTTTTAACTTTCCAAGATTAATTCTGAAAAATGATCAATGACATTTGTGATGTTTAAACAAGAAGGAAAGAGTGCTTTGATGCTTCTTTGTCTGTTTGTACTTTTGCAGCTTCAATGGAAATTCTACAAGCTGGCTTTTGTTTACTAATTACTTTAATTTGCGGCATGGAGAGAAGCGTTAGCACATGGCAGATAAGCTTTACTGTGAACGTGAAAGGAATCCCATGGCAGAGCATTCAAGCCCTAGGTGAATGATTTCCATGCTCTTTATGAATCAGAGAACAGACGCAGCTGTAAATTACTTTTCCAGAACAATAAGAATCCATGCATGTCCCAGGCTCTATCTGCAAAGGAGACCATCGGGTCATTGATACTGTCCCCCGCTTGCCTTACAAAAGAAGTTTACACCAGAAACAAACAGTTTCAAAATACCAAGCAAAGAATTCTTTTGCAACACCTACCTTTTTCAGTGTCTAGCACTCCTATGTTTCCCCTGCTATTTGATTTCTGTATGCTGTCATCTAGGAATCTGTGTGGTCTTAAAAAAGGTGTTATTTCTCCCAAACCTGCAAAGCCTCAAGTCTCCAGGCAGCTCTTGTTCAACCAGCCACATAGTCCCCATACTTCAGTTTTAGCCAATTAACAGTATCCCTCATTATAGGATGAAATTAGATTATTCATTGATACTAGGAAAAGAATAACCGGACTTTATTACTGACATTATAACAAGCTGTCTGCTGCTCACCTACCAGATGCTGCTCTGGGTTGGTTTTTTTTTTTATACTAACAGGTAGATGTTCACAGAGAATGTGCTGAAGAGGCTTTAAGTTAAAGGGGCAGCTTTAACTGAACTCGAGTGGTATGCTAGGTGCTCCAGTCCACCCCATGGCACACAGGGAGAGCAAGAGAAGGGACAACACTGCTCCTCCACCAACATGTGGCCTTCATCCAGGTCCCCCACAAGGCTGCAGCCACACATCTCACATGTCCCTGGTTCATGGTGGGCAGCTGAGCTGCTACCTGGGAATGCACTGGCACTAGACTGATGCAGAGACCTCAAGTAATAAGCTGAAGAGTTGACTACAGCACAAACATCACTGACCATACATAAATCAAGGAAAATCTAACCGAAATCAATCTAGCAAACTAAGTATGATGTGAATGGACAGCTGTCCTGTCAGAGGAAACCCCACTGCAACTCAGAAATTTTTTTCAGTTTTTTGAAGCTATAATCCTGAAGTGCCAACATAACCTTGTCACAGATATAACAGCGTAGGGAGAGGCAGTAGAGTTCAGAATATAAGAGACCCTACACACCACAAGAAAATGGGAATAAGCTACTACCTTAATGAAGAAAAATACCAGTATTTAAGTTGTCAGTATACCAGAGAAGGAAAAATAATCAGAGATCTTTTCCCATTTCACCTTCTTTAAAATAGCCAATAATTTGCCTTTTGGGTAAGAAGGAAATGGGGGAAGACAATGGCTAAAAGCATAGGCTGCTTTTGGACACAGATGTTAGTCAAAACCCACCCCATAATGGTACATTAGATTATGTTGACTCTCAATGCAATTCTAGTGTAGCAATTCAAGCTAAACCACAGACTACTTAGGTCTATTACTAGGTCTACAGTAACCTTTTCCCTCCTCTCTGCTTTTCCAGTTCCTGACAAATCCGCTAGAAGATACCAGCAAGGAGCCTCTTTCCCTGTACCTGTTGTGAGCACAAGACCACGCAATGCCACTTGCTGAGCTGTTGTGTAGCTTAGTGTCATCTGCCACCCAGTGGCTTCCTCTCTGTCCTGCAGCCTGTCAACACTCCGTTTCTCCTTCAATTAAGCTCTGCAGAGTATAAACATAATTTTGCTAGGCACTAGAGTTAACTCAAAGGAGTTCTGCTGACTATGACAGCAGAAAGCCAAAGCCTGGTATTCTCGGCATACCTGTAAAAGGCAAAAAGCACTTCTGGCAGGGTTCTGATGTTCTTTCACCTGAAACAAAGCTTTCCTCAAAAAACTATCAAGTTGCAGTGAAAACTCGTCTTATGATGAAGATGGAAATTCTAGTTAAAATATGAAGGAATAAGAATAGACTTCAACATAATCACCAGGACTGTTTCCCCCCATACGTTTTAATCCTGAAGCAAGCAAAGCAAGGACTTAAAACTCTTTTTTCCAGTGTGGCAAGAGTCCCAAGCTACCGAAGTCTTGAACTCCTGGGTTTGGCATTTTGTTGGTTTTTTTGTTTGTTTGTTTGTCAAAAGCATTAGAAGGTGTTACTTGCATCCAGAAGTGACTGGAAGTCAGTCAGATTTTTGAGGTACAAAGAATTTGAAGGAAAATTATTCTTGTTCTTCCCTACCAGAATATTCCTAACCAGTACTTGAAGCAGCACCTTTGTCCCAGCCTTAACTTATACTGCATTCTAACCATCTCAAATAAGGCTCTCTATATATGCACCATATTACTTTTATTTTAATTTGATTGTTCTTTATTCTCTTTGACCTCTCCCAGACCACAACAGATAATACCTTTTCTGCCAGTGAAGTGCTTTTGCAAGTAGAAAGACTCTGGCTCTAAGTAACCAATTTTTAGGACTATAAGTACAAATGACCTTGACTTATGTAGATTGTTTGGTGAGCATACCTTCTGACAGACAACAGTAATCTAGCCTATACATTTAATGCTTTGCAGTAACTGCTTATATAGATGTATTATAACAGCAGCCTTCCTATCCAGCCTGTTCTTGTTCTACATGAGTGTTCTACAGCTGTGGTTGTAAACCCAGCATTTAAAGACTCCTTTTTAAGTTCCATCCCTTTCTGTACCCCTCCAAATAAACCCCATCCTTCCTGAAATGCTCTCGGGAAACCCTTGACCTTTCACATTGTATTCTAAACATTTTCTGCTAACTAAGTAGCTGCATTCATAATAGACCTACAGGGTCCTTGAAAGTGGAAATAGGGGAAAGCTCCACTCTAAATTAGCACACTGCAAATTGCCAGTAAAATACATATGTAGTGCTGAAAATTAAATTACTGCTTCATGGATGAAAAGTCAATCTATCTAAAACCTAATGAGCAGCAAAGAAACAGGGGAGAAATAAGGGGCCAGCAATTTTGTTGTGCGAAGCTACCCTGACTCTTGGATCTGCAAGTGACATGAGCTGCTGCAATTGACAAATACTGAGGCAGAGAAGAGCTAGCACATCAAGTCATCTGCCATCATCTAATCCATATGCAGGAACTCCCAAGTTAGAAAGAAGGTTCTATTCCTTACCAATTCCTTTACATTCTGGTAAATTCTGTAACTATATATAAAAGCTGCTTTTCTACTGCAGACTGGGCTTTCTAAACAAGCCCACAGGAAAAAAAATCAGTCAGGTACTCTGTAAGTTTCCATGTCATTTTTAAAGCCTGTATTTTCAAACCAGATATGCATTTCAGTTATACACAGATTAGCACTTATTTAGCTGTGCAAACTAGCCAAGTTCCAACAGAAGAAAAAATTACATAGCACAAAGTAGCAGTAATATACATATCAACGCCATTAACTCCATGCTCTCCATGTGTGTAACTCATGTAACCATGTTTAGCTGGCAAGCTTAGTGTGTACATGTACTGGAAAATAGTCTGACTAAATCCAGTGTGTGGTCAATTCCTCAATTTTATACAAAAGATTGCAGGGATATTCCCATCCCCATGGACACAGGAACAATAGTTACTCTGATGGCAAACAAAGTGCAAGAGAACTTAATTTCTTTTTCTCATTTTCTATGCATCTCCCCTTCCTATTTTTAGCTACTTTCAGAAAGTGCAAGATACTGGCACTGAATAGGGTGAGCTTGGCTTCAAGAGCAAGAATACTTAAGGCCAAGAATATGGCTACCATTGTGCTGAAAAGACACGCAGTTTTGGGGAGTGCTGTTTTAAGAAAATAAAAATCTTATCTCATCCAAGCACCACCAAACTAACATCATGATGTAGGACTAGGATGTAACTAGGCAGCAGCTTGCAATGTTACATGGAAAATATCTGCAGAGGTACAAGACAAAGAAGCTCTTCCAATACAATAGATACTCTGCAGCTGCAAAATAAAGTTCTTCCCCCGATACAATTACCAGTTTCAGCTGAGTCACTGTAGAGATGAACTTGAGTTTGTTGTAAGGCCTCTTCTATCTAGTGCACTACTGACAAGTGATGAATTAGACTGAGCGAAACAAGTTCTTCCCTGAAAACAAGTCCAGCGTTCTAGAGACTCAGTAATTAATTGTGTCAAAGTCAATAGACAGCAAAACCTTGTTAAGTCACCAGGATGGGAGCAGGCAGTAACAAAGCGCACATCCAGCTCACAGCCCAGGAACCCATACAACTTTCCACACAACACGGTGCACACTTCACACAGAAGAGAGATCGGGACAGAGTCCAGCCTCCTCCTTCCCAGGTGGTAAAGTCTAAGCCAAAAACTCCTCAAACTTCTGCTTTTTTACCTTATGCCCTTTGCTGCTATTCCCTGGTGGTGGTAACCTTAAGAAATTGGGGGTAGGTGGGGGGGTGGAGAAAGAGAGACGGTACAAACAACCCTTTTTCAAATGGAGAATGGAGGAAAAGAGAGTACAAGGAGGTATTGCAGCCCTTCTGTTCAAAGCACTTGCCTATTTATTGTTGCCAGATAGTCCAGCTGAACTCCTCCCATTTTGGGTGAATCCCTAGGATTTTCTTCGGTGAAGAGAGACTTGCTTATAGGAATGTCTGTAGTCCATTCATGGAAGAAAATGGAAACCAGTAACTTCACCAAAAAAAGCTTTTAAAAGCACAGAGCAGAAAAATAAAAGGCACTGTATCCAGTTTCCCTTAACTGGTGACCACAAAATGCTATGCTTGCACATTCACAGTGATATTTTATTTGGCAAACAAATCAAGCAAAACTTCTCCCAAAGGACTCCATAAAGGCAATCAAGCACCAACAAAAAAAGCTGTATCTCAGCCTCTGAGGTTGAACAAAATAAAGACAAGAGGCGTTGAAAAGACTTGCAAGATAGCAATCATCTTTTCACTGTATTTTGTTATCTACAAATCATGCAGATAGCACATGGACTGCCCATTGAAAACTGCAAGTTGTAGCATAAGTGCACAACAGCAGGTCCGACTTAAAAAAACATTGCCTATCAGAGCTACCAAACCTTAAGAATAGATGTCAGGCAAAGCAAATCTAAAAAAACCTAGCCTTAGATTAAAAAACAAAACTAGGAAAAAAACCCCAATATTTCACTCTACCCTAGGGAGCATACTGTTAAACTTGCTGTTGAATACTTTTAAAAATAAGTAAGCAAACTTCAGCACACCACAACCAAGTGTACTTTAGTTTCTCCAGTGTCATAAAACCAAAAATTTGCCATTTTCACTCATATAAATATAGCGTTAGCCTTCTATACACGTCTTCCAACAGAATTACTCTTCTCTTTGGAAATCATAATGCCATTAAGCTTGCATTTAAAGAGGAAGTAATGCTGCTTGGCGATACTGCCACATGCAGTTAAAAGAAAAAGAGTCTTGAAGAACAAGAGTTTTAATAAAGCCAAGGACATCTAGGACTTTTTGCTGATTCTTACTTAAAAGATTATTTCCATTGTGGCACTCCTAGTGTGGCAAAAGGTGCTTTGTAAATCTTAACTGCTCGAGACTAGTGTAGCTTCACACATGCACACTTGGGACTTTAAGTGCCAGCTCTATCTGCAGTGATTCTTTGCAAGACCAGAACACCCTCGCCTCGACATACCCAGCACTAGAGGGCCCACCTCGGCTGCTTAAGCCGGCCACTGTGTTCTCAGAAAAGCAAAAAAGCATACAATCAACCAAAATCTTAGTATTATTTCCCTTCATTTAACTGTAAATATTTTGTACCATGTAAAATAAAAAACAACCCTCTCAATGTGTTACTCCAAATTATAGCTTAGATTACAAAGAAACCAGCCAAGCCTAGAACTACTATGAAAGAAATACTGTCTTCTCTGCCTGCATTCTTAGGATTTTAACACCAAGATCATTCTCTTTTCCTACAGAACTACAGTGCAGTGTTACTTCTCCAGATACAATTGCTATGTGCTTTGAAAAGCACAGCTTTAAAGCCTCTTTTTGAATTTCAAGCTCCAGCATTAAAACCACCAAAACAATTATTAATTAATAATGAAGCAAAGGGAGGGTTTCCTTTCGTAACACATCTTTTCTTCATGCCACCTGCTAATTCAAAAGAATCTATTCTCTTTCCCTTTGTTGGTCTCCTTTTATTATCTTCAGTTTTGTTTCCCTGCATTTCTCTGACCCTACAAACTTGCTTCTGTGTTTCCCTTTCACTGCATCTTCCCCTGAGCTAGGCTTAATAATTGCTTTTTCTTGCAAGCTATCTTCCCCCCGCTCCCCCAAAAGTGCTAAATGAGCGCTTTTAATGGCAGGTAAAGACATAGTTCTTTCAATCATTGTAGCTGGTACACAATAATGCATTAAAATCTTGATTTTTTTGTTAAAAAATCTGAATACAACGTAATCTAGGATTAAGTGTACATATGAAGATCTGTAAATATAAGCTATCCATTACTGAATTTTAAATTGGAGCCTTCTAAAAACAGGATGTGAGCAATTTGTAAAATGACTTCAGCGATTTTTCCTCATTCACTTTAGCTCCCCAGCATCTACAGACCATCCTTAGGAAAACAATTTCCATTTAACTGACATGCAACAACAGCAACAAAAATAATGTTGCTTGTGTATGCGGAATCTCAAATAAATACAAATGAAATGGAAAAGGATTTTGATATATGACCACCAATTCTGAGATAGAAACCTCATCAAAAGAAGTACTGCATAAAACCATGACACAACAGATGCAGATCATTACAAAGAATGATTTAATAAGATGATGTGTATTACCAAAAAAGCAGCTGGCTTTTCATCCTCCAATACTTCCTTGTTTTGCTAAAGCAAATGCAAATAGCCATTAACAGCAATTTCTTATTTCAGTTATATAGGCAGAGAGGAGCTAAACCGAAGTGAAAAAATTCCATGCCTTTAGGATAATAAAAACAAAAATCTAAAGTTTCACTCAAGCCTTACAAGACCAGAGCTCTTCATCAGGATTTACCAGTCTCCCACCCACCCCCCCAGCAACATCCCCAGCTGCTCCGACCAGTCAATGGAGCATTCATAGTTTTCATTCCCCTCTGCTTCCCTTTTACAGAAAAGAGAAACTGAGCAGTAAGGCCAATATCCAGTTCTATCACCTGTTGGTTTATGCTAAACAGCTATTTCCCTTGTTCTGAAGGGGCCCAGGCTCACAGAGGTATAAGCCCAGTCAGTCCCGCACTCCACCAAATGAGCCAGGAATGGTGCTGCACAGGGCTGGTCACAGGTGACGTGCAGAAAACAGACTCCACAATCGGTGAGATTGTAAAGTAGGTATATTCATTCAGCGCTGGGCAGCATGGGGGTAGTCCCACCAAAGTGGTGCGCGCCTGATTTGGCAGTTCACTTTAAATTTATACAGTCAACTGTTACATATACATAGAGTTTCGCAATACGCCTATACATAGGCATTACCTATCCCCGCTTCCTATTAAAATTAGCTCTAGGAAGTCATTTCCATAGTCTCCTCTCAACTGCACTTGCGCAGTGCCTCCTTATGGTGGTCGTCTGGTGGTTGTGAAGATGAAGGCTGTATGTCTTCTTCATGGTGAACTTTTAACCTTCTGTCCCTGCGCAGACTCAGTTGTCCCTTGGCGTTTGTCCAAATCACAAGGTCGGTCTTGGCTGGTTCTTGGAGTTACTGCTGCTTCTCCTGTCCCAGCCAGCCTCAACAATGCAAGCGTTAAACATCACTTCTCATCCCCTTGGGCCATGTCTAACTCTATTGAAACTTCTTTAACTTCATTATAAGCTAGATAATTATTAAACAATTTCTATCCACATTCATATATCTACTATATCTGCTAAGGTTTCTTTGGTTCCCCGTCTCAGTCCCCCCTTTTCTAGAAAATAGTAAATTCTTTTACTATATCTAACTCTAGTATTTTAATGCATTGTTTCCTTATTCTCTCAAAATATTTGTTGGACTCAAGTTTTCGTCGCAACTCATTTTTTTCCATTCACTGTAAGAGTCCCCTGTACTCTTACAGCACCAAATGCCACTTTGAACCACTATGCAAAGGACTACAGACAAGAGAATGATCATTATTACAGTGACAAACAGTTGTTTCAACCATGTCAAATTTGGCAACCAGGAGGTTAATTTTTTCCCATATCTCAGTGAGTCCCCATGAAGTGTCTTCTTGTGACATTAAATGTAAAAGTTGGGTTTTTTTCCAAATTTGAGAGAGATCTGTTTCTATTTGTCTCTTTTGGTTAACATAAGTGCAGCAGTGTTCATTAATTACAGTGCACAGGTCTCCTTGCTGCTCAGGGGGTATTTTAGTGTACTTTGTGAGGGACATGTTATTAAAAGCTGAAAACGTGAACATATCCAGCAATCAGTTTAATTTACTATTTTGTAATACTCTCATGGAGTTGAACAAACATGTTCCCATCCCATGTTACGCTCCTTGTCCCCAAGGTTGCCCATATTACCGCATAAAAACTAGGTGTCTATCGGGTTTTGTGGTGACTTTCCATGGAGTTTTGGGTGACTTTTTTCACTCTGGTGTGATGAATCCAAGCGTTCTGTTCCTTGATCCTGATTGCAGTAAAGGAGGTGAGTAGTACCTGGAATGGTCCTTCCCACTGTGGTTCCAGGTTTTTTTTTCTGTAAGAGACTTTACATATATATAATCCCCAGGTTGTGTATTATGTACAGGTCCATCTAAACCTCTCCCTCGAGTCCCAGCCACATGTTTCCTGATTTTATTGAGCTGTTTACTTAATGCTATTATGTAAGAGGTCACAATTTCGTCCCCAGCTTGTACAGACACCCTTTTCTGTATTTCATAGGGTCTTCCATATAACATTTCAAAGGGGCTCAGTCCTTCCCTTGGCCTTGGTCTTGTTCGTATATGCAGAAGGGCTAAAGGGAGAGACTGAGGCCATGTTAGATTTGCTTCTTGTCCCAATTTTACAATTTGCTGTTTGATTAAGTGGTTCATTTTTTTTCCACTTGACCACTTGACTGGGGGTGATAAGGAGTATGAAGTTGCCAATCTATACCCAAATGGCAGTTAATTTGTTGTACTATTCTTGAGACAAAATGTGGTCCTCTGTCAGAGGACATGGTTGCTGGAACCCTGAAATGTGGTATTATTTCTTGCATTAATATTTTAGTTACCTCCCGGGCTTTAGCCGTTCTTGTTGGGAATGCTTCTGGCCAACCTGAAAAGGTATCAGTTAATACTAGTAAATATCGATACCCCCCTTTTCTTGGAAGTTCTGTGAAGTCAATTTGCCATTGCTGTCCAGGCCCATTGCCTTTCCCAATCTGACCCATTTCTAGTTTGGGGTATTCTTAGGATTAGTCTGAAGGCAAAGATCGCATTGTTGTGTCACTTGTCTCACTGTGGTATATAAATTTCTAGCCACAATTTCTCTTATTAAATGTTTATACAGAGCCTCTGTCCCCCAATGTCTTTTCCTATGCTCCTCCAGTATCAAAGGCCACAGTAAGCAAGAGGGAATGATTAGTTTTCCCTGTGGGGTATGAACCCAACCTTCTTCGTTATATGACCCTTCTAAATCTGTAATAAGTTTCTGATCTTCCTTGGTATATTCTGGTTTACCTTTTAGGGAGATTTGTCTATCAGGAATTAAAGCCCCTTCTAGTTTTACTTTTGTTTTGGCCACTTGTTTTGCCTCTCTGTCCGCCAGTTCATTTCCTTTTTCCAAATCTGAGCTTACTTTCTGGTGTGCCTTAATATGCATAATCGCTACTTTCTTAGGGAGCTGGACAGCTTCCAGTAACTTCAGAATTTCTTCTGCGAGTTTGATATTTTTCTCCTGGGAATTCAATAGTCCTCTCTCCTTCCAAATTGCTCCATGTGCGTGTACAACTCCAAAGGCATATTTTGAGTCCGTATAAATGTTCACAACTTTGCCCTGGGCCAATTCCAGGGCACGGGCTAGAGCAATTATTTCTGCCTTCTGTGCGGAAGCGTTCATGGGCAAAGCCCCTGATTCTATTACCTCTTGACTGGTGGTGATAGCATATCCTGCATGTCGATTACCATTTAGGACGTAACTGCTTCCGTCTGTGAACCAGGTTTCTCCATGGGGCTGTAATTCAGGTCTGGGCAACTTGCGTATGTTGCTTCGATGGTTTCCAAACAGTCGTGATGTACTGTTCTCCTGTGTTCCCGCTGAGAAAAGAAGCTGGGTTGACAATGTTAGTGACTACAATCGCCACGTCATCCTGCTCTACCAATATAGCTTGATATCTCAGGAATCTTTGTGGAGAGAGCCAGTGTCCACCCTTTGTTTCCAGTACTGTTGATACTGTATGAGACACTAAAACAGTCATTTTCTGGCCCAGAGTAAACTTTCAGGCTTCCTGTATGTTTAGTATCACAGCTGCAACCGCCCACAGGCATGTAGGCCAACCTTTTGCAGTCGTGTCTAACTGCTTAAAGAGGTAGGCAACAGCCCGTCGATACAGACCCAGGTTTTGTGCTAATATTCCCAGGGCAATGCCCTGCTTCTCGTGTGAGTAAAGAAGAAACGGCTTACTTACATCTGGGAGTCCCAAGGCCGGGGCCGACATCAAAGCCTTTTTCAGTAGCTCAAAGGCTCGTTCGGTCTCCTTGTTCCACTCAAGGTGTTTCTGCTCAGTGGCTGCCAACGCATACAGTGGTTTAACAAGCAATCCATAATTATAGATCCACAATTGGCACCACCCTGTCATTCCCAGAAAAGTTCATAACTCTTTCACTGTCTGAGGTCTCTGAGTTTGGCATATTGCTTCTTTACAGGCTTGTCCCAAAGTTCTTTGTCCTGCACTCATTTCATAGCCCAAATAATTCACTTCGCATTGTATTACCTGTGCCTTCTTCTTGGATACCCGGTACCCTTGAAGTCCCAGGAAATTCAACAGACTCACCGTCCATGTCATACAATCTCTTTCTGTCTTGGTGGTGATCAGGATATCGTCCACATACTGTAACAGCTTTCCCTCCTCAGACGGGGTTTCCCAGGATTCTAAGTCTTCTGCAAGCTGATTGCCAAAAATGGTAGGACTATTCTTAAATCCTTGTGGCAACACCGTCCAAGTGAGCTGGGTCTTTCGACCACTCTTGGGGTTTTTCCATTCAAATGCAAATAATTTTTGGCTGGCTTCATGGAGAGGGAGGCAAAAGAAAGCATCTTTCAAATCTAAAACAGCAAACCAAGTTAATTCAGGTGTTAATACGGTTAACAGGGTATATGGGTTCACCACCACCGGGTAAAGATCTTCAGTTATCTTATTCACCGTCCATAAGTCTTGGACCACCCAATATGACCCATCGGGCTTCCGAACAGGTAATATAGGGGTATTGAATTCAGACTCACACTCTTTTAGTCACCCTAACTGCAAAAATTTTTCTATCACTGGCCGAATTCCTTCTCTGTCTTCCTTTAGGGGATATTGTTTAATCCTTACCGGCTTTCGGCCTTCCTTGATGCTAACTTCAACACGGGGGGCACGTTTCGCTCTTCCAGGTGCACTGGTAGCCCATACCCTCGTTAATGTTTCCTTCTAGGGGGAGACTGGTTAAGGTTAGGCTCAATATTTGAATATATTCTTGATCTTTTACCTCCAGAGTAATTTCTCCCTTTTTGAATACAATTTTTGCTTCCAATTGTTCCAACAAGTCCCTTCCCAAAAGTGCCTTTGGGGAGTTGGGCATATATAAAAATTTATGAATGCCTCACTGTTTTCCTAATTTATATTCTAAAGGTTTACAAAAATATGCCTTTTCACTTTGACCAGTTGCTCCTTTCACCATGACATAATCATCTCCTAGGGGCATCAAAGCTTGGTTCACAACCGAGTATGTTGCCACCGTATCTACCAAGAATTCTATTTCTTGTTGTCTTTCCCTAGCTTAATTATAACCAGTGGATCCGCTAGGGCAGATTCCCCAGGTTCCCGTCAATCTCCCTCCACATGTGCTACTGTCCTTCCTGTTTGAGCCCCCTGATCCTCCTTCTTGTTCTTTGGGCATTCCTTTTTCCAATGACTAAATTTCTTACACAAAGCACATTGATCCTTGCCCAGTCGGGGCAAGCCTCGCCTAGGCCCTCTTCCTCTTTCTTCCTGGATAACAGCCATTAATTTTCTTTGCCCCTGCTTATATCCTTCTTCTCTGTTACTAAATACTCTCCATGCTTCATCCAATAATATTTCTAAATCCCTACCCTCTGTAGGGCATAATTTTTGAAGTTTGCGCCTTATATCCCCTGTAGATTGACCCAAAACCAGGGAGACCAATTGTTGTATTCCTACCTCTGACCCAGGATCCAGCGGTGTGTTGCGGCGCATTGCATCCCTCAATCGATCCAGGAATTCAGATGGAGACTCAGAAGGACTCTGTTTGACAGATCACTCCTATAATCCTTAGCAACCTTTTTCCATTCTCCTAGGTCAGCAGTAGAAAGGGGTACTTTGATTAACATCGTCCCACCATCCGGCCTCACCGCCTCTCGGAGAGGTGCTTGTAAAGCTGTTGAGGTAGTTTTCTTCCTAGTACGGGAAGATACAGGGCTGTCTGGGGGGGTTGGAGTTCTATCCGAGTCTGCATCCTGTTCCTGTGGTCGAGGGGGAGGCTTAAACAAATCAGTTAGATCTTGTTCTGGTACCTGATTAATTTTATTTGTCTTTGTAGATCTTTGTCCAATACTACATGCCGAACAACACCGTCTCAGTTTACCTCTAAGCTCCTTGTTGTTTTCTCGCTCAACTGCGAGCACCATGGGGTCCTGTGGGGTTACTATTCCACAGTCCCTTTGCCACTCCAGATGGTTTCGGAGGGTGAAAAACATGTCTGCATATGAAACTTCATCCCATTTTCTTTCTCTCCTTAAAAACAGCATTAGTTGTAATAGAGGCCACTTAGCATCACCTTCTAACTTATATAACGGCCACCATTGATTGCAATACTTAATAAGGTTCTTTTTATTTTCCGTACCTCCGGTCCCAACAATACCTTTCCAGTGGGTAATAACACAACCCAGAGGACTCTTCCTCAATATTCCCCCTTGATTTTTTCCCATTTTATTACTTCTCCTTTTAATACGATTCCATGCAAATTGTTTCTTACACCTCTTTATAGAATTCTCCCGGTTTTTCTCTCACATGTCCCGAATTCCGGGATTAAATTTTCCTTTTCACACACAAATTTCACTATTTCGGCTATCTTTCCAAACACAAACAATCCCAACTGTGTACGTAGCTCGTTCGCTCTTATCCCAAGGAGTCCAAACCCCACACTCAGGGCATTCAATATCCCCGCCACAATCTATTTGCAACCTCTGTTTACACCACACACATTCCAGGACATATGAGGGCATACACTCATTTCCTGGATGTAAAAGACACCATTCTAATACCCACATTTATGCGATGCACCATACAGGGACTTTCTTATACCAACACCACAAAATGATTAAGGTAATCAAACTCAAACTTACAATTACAACTTTAACATATAAATTCAAGTTTCAAATCATCAGTGAGTCACACTTCATTTGTCTCCGGCCGTACCCCTTCTGGAGTTACGAAACTGTGGAGCAGAACTCCACACATGCTCTGCAGCTGAGCTGTGTCTCTTTTACTCAAACATTCAATCCACAGTTTTAGATATTTACACATTAACAAACATATATACACATATAAATCTCAACATAACATTTTCACATTCTCACACAAAATCTTTAACATTAAATTTCCAAACATTCATACCATACAATCATCGCTCCAGTTGATAACCTTTCAGCAGCTGCAAAAATGTATCAATCGCAATCGCAAGGGGGTCCACTTACCCTTCTCCTGCCTCTTATATACCAGTCATCGACAGGTCCATCCTGGCTCCCGATACTGGGATGCAGCAGTCACCCCGGATTTGCTCGATCTACCCTCAAGATCGCTAGCGGCCGCTCTATCGGTCAGCAAATCCCCCCTTGTTACCATACAGGGTACCCTCCTCCCATACGGGGACTACGCTGCACGCCAGACGTCTCTGCGCGATTTACCAGCTGCCCCGGCCCGTACTTTTACAGGCTCCCCTTGTAGAACATACCGTTTGGTCCGTGGCTTCAGGAGGTTGTTTGCTCCCGCAGTGAGCAGCTGGCAGCGGAGGCTTCTCCGAGGAAAGCGCTTGGGACGTGCCCAGGGGTGTATGCTCCGCAGTTGGTCCCACAGCCGAGCAGAGAGTCTCCTGCCTGGCTCGCCAAACTGATGTGCGGAAAACAGACTCCACAATCAGTGAGACTGTAAAGTAGGTATGTTTATTCAGCGCTGGGCAGCATGGGGGGTAGTCCCACCAAAGTCGTGCGCGCCTGATTTGGCAAACTTTCCCTGTGCTTGGGCCATACGTAAACTGTAGTTTCAAAAGTTCACATAATCAGTTCTGACTCCTGAAGAATTTAAAATGGGAGTGCCTCAACAGTGCAACTCAGTCAATGAAACATCATTTGGATTTACAAAACAAACCCAGTGTGCCATCAGCATTTTCCAAAAGCATTTGAGTCGGTTATTCAAACTAAGACGATAATTACTGCACTATCACCTGCAGTAAGTCTACAAGGCTCAGACCTTCATTTGCACCGCAAAGATACTTAAAGCCTCTAAACTTTAACAGCAAGGACACCTAGAGTACAAGGCAAGTACTGAATCCAGCTACTCTAATTAGAGCTGATCTGATATCCAAAGGTGATTTCTAAAGGTGTTACACAGTGTTACTCTGTAGGGGGTTGTCCTGGTTTCAGCTGGGATAGAGTTAACTGTCTTCCTAGTAGCTGGTACAGTGCTGTGTTTTGAGTTCAGTATGTGAAGAATGTTGATAACACTGATGTTTTCAGTTGTTGCTCAGTAGTGTTTAGACTATAGTCCAGGATTTTTCAGCTTCTCATGCCCAGCCAGGGCACCTGACCCAAACTGGCCAACAGTGTATTCCATACCATGTGACGTCCCATCTAGTTTAGGAACTGGGAAGTGGGGGGGCAGGGAATCGCCGCTGGGGGACTGGCTGGGTGTCGGTCGGCGGGTGGTGAGCAATTGCCCTGCGCATCATTTGTACATTCCAATCCTTTTATTACTACTGTTGTCATTTTATTAGTGTTATCATTATCATTATTAGTTTCTTCTTTTCTGTTCTATTAAACCGTTCTTATCTCAACCCAGGAGTTTTACTTCTTTTCCTGATTTTCTCCCCATCCCACTGGATGGGGGAGTGAGTGAGCGGCTGCATGGTGCTTAGTTGCTGGCTGGGGTTAAACCACGACAGGGGTAGAGTGCAGGCAGCATGGCCAAGACATCTTGCCTTTATCTGAGCAAAATAAAGTATTATCTTTGTAGCTATGTAGCTTGTGACAGTGGGAACAACTAGTTCACACCTGGATAGTGGTGGCAGCATCTGTCACAGAACAGATCACAAAAAATATAATATATTTCTGGACTGAGCTTCCCTCAAGACTGAGGCCTCCAAAACAACCCATTTTCATCACCAGCAACCAAAAATCTTCTCTTGATTATTACTCGCAACCCAGTGAGTTACCCAGTGGTAACTGACAGACTGAGCAGGAGGTTTGCACAGGTTGGGTTCTCTACCCATTTTCCTCAAAGAAGATGAGGAACAGCTGCCCAAAAGGCACATCCTATACTCTGTAAGTAGTGACTAAGGCTACTCCAAAGCTTAGTCTCTGAAGGACTGGATTAGCAGTTCATAGTGCAGTCTCAGTAAGAGGATCATGAGTAATCCATGCCTCCACACAGAACAGCCTATTCCTCACCTTCCTCTCAGAGCTGATTTTCCAGCTCTCTTGTTCAGCCATGCTGTCTGATACATAGAAAAAAGCCATTTCAAAATGGACAAAGTAGACTTTTTCCTCCTGAAGGAAAAATACTTTAAATCATACATTCCTATCCAGTATTACAACGTCTTAGTTTTAAAAATTTATATGCTTGTATGTCCCAAATTTACAAGGGTTCAGGGTTGGATGGGGGACTTTTATTAATGTACCTTATTAATGAAGTCATTGTCTGGGCTTAAATCTTTAGTTAGGAACCAATCCTTTTTCAGTTAAGTTAGTAGCTAACTTACACTAAGCAGCACCTGGCCTTTTGATTTTATGAAGCATACTTAAAAATCCATATTTTTTTTAAAAAGTCAACTGTCTGATTTGGTCCAGAAGAAACAAGAATATTTTCTCTAAGATATATGTTACATTGTAGGCAATTATAGTTGGTTGTTTTGTTTTTAAATTTGCATGTAGGTGCATATATATGCATCTCCATTCACAGCTGTACTCAAACACAGAATGAGGACCAGATTATGAAGTTGAAATTATTCTTCTATTGAAACACCTATAACAAGTCTATGTATAAGTACTAAACAAAGTGCATATGCATTCATACAGCTTGGTAAGTTTCATTGGTGTAAGTTACTCCAGGTCAATAGAACTGTACCAATACAAAATAGGTAAAAATTCAGATTTTATATGAGGCACCTCTAAGGATACCTTAAAATGTGTAAGTTATGTATTACTGTGTGTTTATGAGATGACGAGAGTGAGTGCTCATTGTAAAATAAATTTTTTTTTTGGTAGAATGTTACTTTTGTTACTGCTTTTACCTTCAAACAGTTCTTCTTCCTTCATCAGTTAAGATCAGAAACAAAAGAAAGAACAATTTATTAAAAAAAGGTGCCTGGCAGGACTGAAACAAAAGCATTCTCCTCAAAAATTAGAGGGGGTGGCGGACACTACCTGTCAAAGCTTGCTAACATTTGGGCTTGCAGCCAGCTCTGCAAAGGAATTTAGTTTTCTATTTGGTGGTACAATCACTTAGACACTCTTCCCTGCAGTGGTTTGAGAAAAGTAGAAGAGGTCAGCTTATGTACAAATCCATCTTGGCACTTCTAGTATCCATCTTGGCATTTCTAGTTTGGAGAAAGTGCCAGCAGTAGAAAAAGTTAAAACAAATCTATCTGAGGATACGTTTTGTGCTAGAAAACATGGCTGACTGTATTTCTGTAGGTTCTGCAGTCTGTACTCCTGTGAGATGCCAGTGGGTGGATACCCATGCTGACAAAGAAGGGAGTGGTAGGAAAAGCGTTCATGGTATATGTGGAAGAAGCGATACCTTGAAGAAAGCCAGTTCTTTGCATGGTAAGGGGACTGAGGATGGTTCTGTGAATCTCAGTAGTGCTTCAGTGAAGAAACTGCAATGGGATATTGTCGCAGTAGAGATGGACACGACAAGTAACAGATCATGCAAAATGGCTACTTTATTTTTCTAACACACCTTTTTATCCCCTTCTTCAGTGTATGTGTTCATATATGATTTGTTTAGTTAGTAACTAACAGTTCATGATTGGTGAGTCGTCAGGACGGTTCTTCTTATCATTATCTTGTTTTTGCACCGCTCTTCTCAGGACTTTCCAGACTTTCAAGGATACACTACAAGCTGCTCAAGGTCACGCTGTTCTCGAATTGTCAGGCATTCCGCAGACCCGTTGCATCCCCCCGACAATTCCCCCTTTTTGTATTTGTGCTAAAAATATTGTTCCAGCTGCCCTCTGCAGGGCCCTTTGCAGAAGGCTGAAAAGACAGGGCAACATTAGGAGCATAGTTATCACAACCAAGATCACTACCCCCACAGTCTTGAGCAGAGATATCAACCATCCAGACAATCCCCAACCCTCGAACGTCTTTGTCAGCCAATCTAATTCATCGCTTTCTGTCAGCTTCCTGACTCCCTTCTTTAATTGTTGAATACTACTGAAAATGGATTTTGAGTGATCGGATAGATTCATACAACACATCACAACCATGTCCTTGTGCTAAAAGCAAGAAATCAATTGCAGCTCTATTTTGTAGCGTAGCATGTCTGACACTATCAATTTCTAACAGTAAATCAGATAATACTACACCAGTCTGTATTCAGGGACCCCAGAATTTGTGATTCCTGGGGTGACAATGAGGGTGAATGCCCGATGCGTGGAAACCAAGCATTCCCATCCATTGAGTCCATGACCTGCTGCACAGGGGTCTCCATCAATAAGTTCTTAAACTTTGTTGATGTCAATGTAACCCCCTATTAAACCTGTGAAAAAGGGATTGCTTGGTGTTGCTGTACTGAGGTATAAGCAATCTTGTCCAGTCATGTCAGCCAGGGTCATCCAGATGTTTTCTTTGGTTTGCAGCTGTATCCATGACTACGTCCATCCGAGGACTGTGAGGAAGATGAACCATCTGTACATTCTTGTGCCGTCTTGCTCCGTGAACTCAGCCCAGCAATTGTTAGGTGCCAGCTTTGCGTGGGCGTCCCCACGGAGGCAATGATGGCCTTGCCGTACACCAGCCCGATGCTCTTTGGAAAAATCCCAGTATTTATGCATTTGCAGAGGAACGGATTTCAGCACACGTGGCCAGCGGGTGCCAAAAATCCACCTCAGTTGCAACCTATGACGCATGCGCTCGCTGGCCAGGTGCACTGCACGAGTCATAGCCATCTTGTCTATTGGTTCATGGGCTTTGTGATGCGGTTGCAATGCACAGAGAATCTTGACCTGTTATGTTGGCCAAGGTGACCTACACGTTAGTTTTTGGCTGAGGTGGTATTCATATTGCCGCAACATCTAGGATGTTCCAGATGATGATGGTTGTACAAATTGAGCGGGAGTCCATTGTGGGCCTGTATCTGTGGAAACACAATCATAATCTCGCCCCCAGGTTATTAATGGAAATGGACCTTCCCATTGCCCTGTTTCTAGATTCTTAACTAAAACCATGACCTTACCCCTAATTTTGGCTTTTAGCTAACTTTTCTTGTGGAAAGAGATTCCCTACTCCCCCTTTTTGTGTTTGAAGCTGCCCCTTCAACGTGCCATGTGCATGCAGCTCTACTACTTGTGGAGAACCATTTTGATATACTACTTTGTTGTTCCAGTTGTTGTTTTCATACGATACTACTCTGCTTTACCTGTTTTTCCAGAACCATCTGTGAAGACAGTGGGGCCTTTCACAGGTTCAGGCTGGCTTAAATTTTTCTGACCAAATGGTACTTCCCGAGCAAATTTTAGTAGCGGGTGTGATGGTAGATGATACGATATTTGCCCTTGAAAACCTACCATAGCCACTAGCAGCTCGTAATTGTTTGCCAGACACCATTCAAAATACCAGTTTTGAACAGGTAAAACAATCGTAGCTGGATCGCGTCCTGTTAGCTCCACACATCATTTTCTGGCTTTTATGATTACATCAGCAATAAGTTCAAACAAGCCAGGAGCAGTTTTTCGTGGCCGGAATGACAAAAACATCCATTCTAAAATATGTAATGGGTCATCCCACTCAGAATTCCACTGCACCAAACCACCAAATGGCACAGTTTTGTCAATTAGTACAAAGAATCGTACCAATTGAGACAGATCTATTCGAGAAACAAATTTATTGCGTATACATTGTTCCACCATGTGAATTACATTTAACGCTTCCTTATTTAATATTCTGGGTTCTGTTGGATCATTGGAATTTTTTAATAATTCCAGTAAAGGTTGTAACTGCGAATTGGTCAGTCCAAGATAGGGCCTGATCCAGTTCAAGAATCCCATCAGTATGATTGATATGCATGCATGATTGATAGAAAGCACAGAAAATGCAAATTTTTCTTTGTCTTGGGAAGCTAATGGAATTGTAAAAAAACAGTCCTTAAGGTCCATGACAATGATTTCCCAATCTTGAGGGATCATGGCAGGTGAAGGCATGCCTGGTTGCAGAGCCCCCATCGTGGCCATGACAGCATTGACTTGCCGCAGGTCATGCAAAAATCGCCATTTTCCTGATTTCTTTTTTATCACAAACACTGAAGTATTCCATGGACTCTGAGATGGTTCAATGTGTCAGGCAGCTAGTTGTTGTGCTACCAATTCTTGCAGGGCCTTTAATTTTTCAATTGGTAGGGGCCACTGATCCACCCACACAGGGTTATTTGTTAACCAGGTTAAAACAAGCGTGGGTTGTCTAACACCCTGCAGCACAGTGGCCCCCATTAAAAATCTGTGGTAATTCTCACCCTCCACTGTGACAAGCAATCCCTCCCCCATAAACTGAGTGGAGCTGCCGTCACATATGGTTTAATGACTGCTTGTTGGCCCTCAGGACTGGTAATCAGAACTGGTGTGGCTGCCGTCTTTGCTCGCACGGATCCTCCCAGCCCCATTACTCCCATACCAGCCTCCTCTGTTGGCCAGGTGGATGGCCACAGATAATCGGCAATAATAGTCACATCGGCTCCAGTGTCCAGAAGCCCTACTGTAGTCGGTGATCTTCCGTGATTCGACAGCGTGCACGTCATATGTGGTTGGGATGATGAAACAGTCTGAGACCAGCAGACCTGAGGGGGTCCCGTAGAGCTGAAGCCTCCATCACATCGCAGTCGCTGTTCTGCTTTCGAAAAAAGAATAAGTTGAGCAATGCGAGTACCTTTTGGGATTGTTACTGGTGGGTAAGGGGGTTGAAACCATCGCGCAAATTTGACCTGTAAAATCAGCATCAATAACTCCTACATGCACAATTAGTCCATTTAACGTGCTACTTGATCTTCCCAGTAGCAATGCACTCGGTCCTCGTCCTATAGGACCCCTTGCATTAAGAGGGACCTTAACGATGTCTTTTGTGACTATAGTGACTGTTTCGGCGGTGAATACATCCAACCCTGCCGAGCCAACTGTTGTGGCTGACAATTGTTTGCAGGAGGGGATTTGTTGTCCTCGCGCGCACTCTCACGCTCTTTTTGTGGTGTCCCTGTAGCGGCTGCCCATCAAAAAGGATGAATTGCCACTGTTGGCATAACACTGATGAAGAAATCATGAACTTTAGACGAACTTTGCTTAATTATAATACCAAAACACACCTCCTGGTCGAAGGCTACCCCCCTCCAAGACTAACCACGCCTCGGACACTGACCCCGCGCCTGCGTGATAGCCTCGCTTGAGAAGGGCGGAGATATGATAATTGTATTCTGAGAAGGGTGGAGACTCCTGAGGCAGAGGTGGAGCAAGGTGTGTTACTAAGCATAAAAGATGACTTCTGAACAACGGAAGCTTGAAGCTTCCCCACCAAGGACCACGACGATCAACGACGCAGCATCAGCTGGACCCGGGACCGTTAGGACGTTGTGAGATCAGCGGTGGTAGCTATAACCCCTCTTTCTCCTCTCTCCAAACTTAACTTTACTTCTCTCCTTTCTTTCACCCATCTCTAACTATCACGTGCCTCCTCACAGGCAATACAATAAAGTTTTACTGTGTGATTACTGCTATCCCCTTTGGTGTTGGTCACCTTAATTTTGCACTTTCGAGATCGTAGCAAACGAACCATCACGAGTCCACCGAGTGGACTGTGACAATTGGCTAGGGCGGCCACGTGCGCTGCTGAGTGGACGGCTGCCATGTGTTCCACTGTCCCATCCTTAGAACATGCAGCCACCATGTCGGGAACAGAAGGATCTCCTGGTAAAGCCTGTATTACCTTTTGACAGTCCTTATTAGCATTATCTTTTGCTAACTGTTTGCACAGCATTTGTCTCAACACCTCATCTTCTACCTGTTTTTCCAGTGTGGCAGATATGTTTTCTACAAACTGTAAAAAGGGTTTTCTGGGGCCTTGGTGGATAGTGATGTATTTTTGCTTCGGAGCTGCCATTTCCATGGTTCGCTTTAATGCCATAAGCCCTAGATTTTGCGCTTGTTCGAGAACAATCGGAGGCCATGTAGCCTGCAGCTGAGGGTTACTAAACGGCCCTTCACCAAGCAAAGCATCCTCTCCAAGGCCTAATCTCAGGTCACCCTGTGGCAGTCGTAAATTATTCTGTGCTGCTGTGCATGCCATCTGCCTCCAAGTAGATTGAAACACTTGCAATTGTACAGGCTGAAACAGCACTTATGCGAGATGCGTAATGTCATATGGACACAGCAGATCTGTGTTGATTATTTGAATAAGTTGCATCACCTCAGGAGAATTGATTCCAAATTTTTGTACTTTATTCTGCAAATCCTGCACCACTTTCCAGCCGATTGGATTGTGCTCATCATGCTGGTTTGTGCCTGCCGTAGCTTTGAAAACAGGAAATATAGCAGGAGCCTCTGCTGCTTTATCTAGAGGCTTTAGAAATGTTGGTGTTAGAGAGCACGGGCTGAGGCGTTCTACTAGATCCCAGTTGCCAGTGTTGGCAGCATATCTCTTAACTCCCTCCCAAAATTGATCAGGGGATCTTGGGACTACAGTTATTGTGGATGGGGGAGGAAGTCCATGGCAGGGGTTCTTTCGTTATAGTTTTATCTGCGAGATGCAGAGATCGCATAGCGTCAGTTAGAGCTTCTTCTGCTTCACTTTCCGGCTCGGTGTTATTCGCTGGATTTGCCATATTTTTCTCCTCCGGGGGGGGGGGGCGCTGATGGAGTCACCCTTTCCGCTGCTGCAGCAGTAGGTGAGGAGGGCCCCTCATCGCCCAGTAAAGTATTTAATGGCATAGGAGGAGGTGGATAAGGGCATGATCTGATTTTGCCCGTGAGGGGTTTTCTGCCTGCTACTGCAGCATTGGCTTCAGTTGTTCCTTGGTCAGAATCTTTTTCCTTCCTAACATTTTCTGGTTTCTCATCTTTCTTTTGCTGATCATTCGCATCACATTCTGCTTTCCATTCCTTCAGGGGCTTGCGTAATAGATGCCATGCAATCGCGAACTTACACAGCTCTTTCTGTCCTTTAGAGATCTCATCAAACATTTTCCATCCACTGCTTGCCATGCACCCACACTGAATGCAGTAACTGTTGTGGCTGCAAAGCCTTGCATCTTACACCATATCAAAATCCTTTTCAGGCTTGTTCTGGGGTTTTAACCCCTTTTCTTTTTAATAGGGCTTTCCAGGTAGACAAAATTGTCTCCTTTTCTTTTGTTAATTGCTGCCCCATTCTAACAGTTTTGTCCCCAGTGGCTCACCTTTTTAGGTGTCAAGGCTCAGGTCCCGACCAAGCAGATTCCCACTGCTCTCGGCTTCACTGGGCTCTGTCTCTGCAGCTCTTCTCACCGCTAGTATACTCTTCCGCAGCTCTCGTCGCTGCTGGTATACTTCTTGCTAGTGCCAGATTTATCGCCTTTAAATGATCTGTTCGCCCAAACGCATCGGGGTCACCATTTGTTGTGGTAGAGACAGACACGACAAGTAATAGATCATGCAAAATGGCTACTTTATTGTTCTAACACACCTTTTTATCCCCTTCTTCAGTGTATGTGTTCATATATGATTTGTTTAGTTAGTAACTAACAGTTCATGATTGGTGAGTCGTCAGGACGGTTCTTCTTATCATTATCTTGTTTTTGCACCGCTCTTCTCAGGACTTTCCAGACTTTCAAGGATACACTACAAGCTGCTCAAGGTCACGCTGTTCTCGAATTCTCAGGCATTCCACAGACCCGTTGCATCCCCCGACAGGATATGACAAGAGACCAATAGCCTCTCCTTGCCTATAGATTTCAGAGAATAAGCAAGTTGTTCTTAAAAACTAGAACAATAGGGGATTCACATCACTTTTTTTAAGATTACTGGAGAAGGAATTTGATGGTGGTGTCAAATATAAGAGGGGTACAAATTTGAAGTCTTGAAAGCATAAGCTAGCAGAACTATTTAGGGTTACCACCATTCATGTTAGTGGTTGAATCTTAACATTTTTTTTTTAGTAGAGACAGAGTAGCAACTGTTGGTTTTTCTGAGTGCATCACAGCAAACCCAGTACAGGAGTGGATGCAAGGTGTGATTCCTACCCCCCAGAAGACTGTGCCAAAACCAGCATGGGGCGACTTTGCATGTTTGTTCCCTAAGCTATCAATACGAATGGATGGCTGCAAGTAGCTTCATCCTGTTTATAAAAAAAAGTGACCTGAAAAAGGAGGGAAAAAAAACCCCAAACCAAAAGAAGTTGACTTCAGAATTTCAGAGAAAACAGACCAGGCTTTGTCTGCAAGTGGATGAAGAAACCAACAAGACTGGTTTATAAGTGGGAACCTCGTGATGGTCACGCTGAGATGACCATAGTATCATGCCTTAAGTACACAGAACTCTGCTGCTTTAAGTTGCATTGCAACACCAACTACAAACCAGAGCAATGAGCTCCATTATGTCATGGAGACATCTAGTCCAGCTGCACTATGCCTCCCACAAAAAGAAATGCTTTAAAAGCTGCCAGTCTTCCCAATTGCACCAGCTGCTCTTCACACATAACCAGCTGTCAGCAACTACCAATTTGAACAGAATGAGAAAGCCACTGCCTGCACACTGCAGTCAGGGGCCTTATTACTGCCAGAATTAAGTTTCAGCACAGCTAGAGCCAAAGTGTCACAATCAACTCAAGATACAACAGTATAGAGGTGCAGAATCCACATCATGAGGAATACTTAAGGAAGCATATCCACCACTCATTGTGCAACAAACATAGTTACAGTAGTAGTTGACAGGTAGAGGATGGGAAACTATCATTATGTATATTTGCAGAAAGTCAAAATGAGCATTTTTCTACTACACATTTTTCCTCTCCATAAACTCTACTAGCTAGATGCTAGTGCAACATCACTATTCTGAGAAAGCTCCTGAGTTGGCCTGCAAGACTCTCTATGTTCACTGGTCACGTTCAGGCAATTTGAAGAAACTCCAGAAAGTGTCGACACACGCTAACAGTTACTCAGAAATTGTACGAGCTTCCAAACAACTCAATATTTTCCTAGTGCTCAAGTGTGTCTAACCCACACAAATGAAAACACAAGCTAAACAGAAGAATTTGCTCAGCAGCATATTATGACTTTACGCTTTACGTGGACGTATGCTGCAAATAGCACGGGATGACCTAGCTTAACAGCCTGAACCACAGAGTTATCAATTTTTTGCCATGGCTGTTTTGAGTATCCTTGAATAGCTACTTCCTTCTGCACTTTCCTCTCACCCTTAAAACAAAAGGAAAAAAAACCCCAGAGTGTTTTGAACAGAACTCTGTAATTGGAACAAAAGGTGGCAGTTCAAACCATCTGCTTACAATTCTACAGTACAAACAAACCACAAGCTAGTGAAAGCTTATTGAACTTGTTCTGGCAGAAAACCATGTCTCCCCCAGGGAAGGAGGTGGTGGTAATGCCTTAGGGACAGAGATTTTGTGATTTTGCTATCTTCCCTCTATTGATTAGGTTTAATGACATAAGGCTTGTTCTGTACATGCAGCTTTTCCTGTTGAAAAGTACAGTACTTGGGCCACGACACTCTGACCTTTTCTTCCGAGTTCACAGCAAGATCCACAAGCCTGTCTACACTGCAAAAAGCAACATAAGGAGGAGAGCCTTGAGCTAGCTAAAAACCAAGCTGCAAGCATTAGAGTTACAACACTGTGATGCGCTGCAGAAACTACTTATTGAGTTGAAAAATAGGGCTAATTTACATCAGCAACAATGTCACACTCACATGGCCAAGCAACTTTCAGGAGCCACATCTGTATCTTGAAACAATGCGATTTGCAATGTGTGGCTATAACTAAGTCTTGTTCATGTCGGGTATCCTTGGAACACAGAAAGTGGAACTAGGCAGGTACACTAAGTAGATTAAGCTATGGTGGCTGGGATGAGTTTCACAAAGCAACCACACAAACTTGTGAAAGAAGAATCGATTCAGAGTTACTAAACACAAAGACATCAATTCTGGTCCAGGGAGTGGGGAGAAGAATCTGTCATCTAACACAGGATGGTTGCACTCTTGAATGCACAAGCTGCAACATCTGTGCCTTTGCTTGGGCCATCTGCCATGTCAGGTCTGCTTCTCTCAGCTCTTTTGAGATTCCAGGCATCTCTCTGCACCAGTCTTCTACCCAGTCTCTCAGTGCTTCCCCTCAGTCCACAGTTCTTTCACCCCCATTGGTATCATTTGAGCCAGGAGACTTTACCTGTTAGTACACCCCTATATTTACAATACTGTTCTTGCTTTGAGTTACAGCAGTGATCTCACAGAGAGAGCTTGTCTTAGACTGTGACCATGGTGGATAGAGTACCCCTTATGACTGTGAATGATTTCAAACATTACTATTGTATCTTTGCAACCAAATGTCCCATGCCCCCTGAAAACTGAGCGTAGGTTTTAACATTCATTGTCTCCTCCCACAAAACCCAGGCTAAAATACTAGTTTTAGCAAGATGAGTTACATGCCAAGGAGAAAGGGCTACATGACAGTAAGAGGCCAGATTTACTGTACAGCAAAATACATGAGAAACAAACAGGTCTATAGCAGGACTGGAAAACAATTACAGATCTCAGCTACTTGGGTAAGGTCTACTCCTCCAGGCATTGCTTAACCTCTCTACTTGCACAGCCTTGAGAAGGAGCTAACAGCCCAAATGAAGAAGTTTTGCCAACTCTCTACAGTTCCCCATTATACAGTGTAGGGGGACAACAGACTAAAGACCTCATAGTGACTTTGCATCTTCTGCTTTTCCTATTATTTTGCATACTGCTACAGTCCTTTATTTTCAATTTTCCCCAGGAATTACTTCATCCTTCTTGTCAGAGCTGCCTTGCCTGTTGAATCACTAGCAGATGTTATTTTTAACGGGCAATATAAAATGATGAGGATATTTACAGATATCCTTAAAGCACAGAGCTTATTTCTCTATTACATCTCCTAGAGATTTCAAGGCACAGCATGTGGAATACTGCAGAGCACCATTTGCATATCAAAGAAGATACAAGGAAGTTTAATGCTTTGGCTGTCATCATGATCAATACATGCTGTACAGTATATTAAACTAGCCTGACTCTACATCAGACCAGTGCTAGAAATTTTAGCCCCTGTAGCTCAGAGTGCTGGTGACTGCCTAAAGAAGAACCCAGGCATCAAGCTAGCTGCATTTAGTTTACACAAAGCTGTGTGTCTGTTTCCAAACAGTAAACAAGAGTGCATTAGTAGTTACACCACCTACAAGAAGCCATTCATTGGAACAGCTAATACACATTTCACTCAACACAAAGACTTACAAAATCCACTAGAACTCGGAAAGAAGTAGGAATTTTTCTCCTGTGAAAATTTCTTACTGAGGAATTTCTTTATTCTGCACCAGAACTGGGAACCATCCCCTTCTGCCACCAATAATGGCCCTTGTAATCTTCAGGAATGAGGACAGGTAGGATGCAGTTAGAGTTTCAACCACCAGGAATTAGAAATAGGATTTCCCTGTATCACAGTTGAGTGTCCAGCCCCCTGGGTTATTATTTATGAAGACGAATTTCTCCACCTCTGGCTTCCAGAAAGTCTTCCTGGGACTTGAGCAACCTTCAGCCAATAAAACATCGCTGAAACAGGTAGAGTCATAACAGAATACTGACTGGCATGGGCTATCCTCCAACACAACCACTAGCAGACGGACTAGCAGCTCTTCTCTTCCATGCTACTGTTCAAAGGGTATGCCATATAGGAGGAAGAAAATCTAACCCGAGTAGAGCTGGGTACTACACCCCCAAACTTACTCCACCCCTTAAGCAATTTTACAGACTCTTGTGGCAAAAATATAGTAGTGGAGCCCAGTCTCCTTTTATGGAAATTCCCCCCCTGAAAAAAATCTTTGGTGAAACCCTCTAACAAATCTTAACCTCACTACCACTGTTTGAGGGCACAACCAGAGGCACTGCTTTGCTATAGCCTATATGAAAACAAGCATTACAATACAGTCAGGAGAGTTGTCTTTATGCTGCATTCTCACTGCATGATCATGTAAAACAAGCTTTACAGTCTGTGTGCTTGTTCAAGACTAAATGTTCTTTTGCATTTTACACTCTTCAGAGACATTCACACCTTCGTCTAAGCAATGCTGAGAAACTCAAGTATTACTAAATGTTCATGCAGTTTTACCTAATACCGTATATTTTGAGGTCCTTCTTTTCATGGGCTGGCAGTGTAACTTCAGTCTGAGCAGGAAGAACAATCAGCCTCACACTAGTTCCTTGTGATTTATTAACATAACACTATTCACCCATCCCAAAGCAGGTTTTTTTTCCACCTACCCCTGAAAAAAACAGCTATTTCTAAACCTGAAAGCCATTTTGTTCCACAAACGAACCACTCACCTCTGAGACCTCGTGGCACAGCCATATCACACCAGTTCAAGAAAACCAAGCAGAGGTGGGAGGCTGCAAAGAAAAAAAAAAAAACCCCGCGGACAGGTCAGTGTCAGCCAACAGAAGATAAAGCATCTCTCCTTTGCCAGAGAAAAGAAAGACAAACTATCTTCCAGCTTAAATCAGGTGTTTCCAGTAAATAAACATAAATCAGGAATAGTTTAATAGCAAGAACTATTTTAAGAATCAATTCAGGCCCCAATGTTAGCAATAATATTCTCCAGTTATTCTTTTCCTTACCTGGCTATTCCATAACAAGGGTTCTGAAATCTCAAGGTCATGAGAGGTTTCAGATTCTATCAGAAAGCTATCTTCTTCTTGCAAAGCCAGCTCAAATAAAGTACTTTAGGTAACAGAGAATAGATGCACACAGGCCACCACATCTCATACTCTCCTGCATTTAGCCTCCTCCCTTAGTCTATCTTTACAGCACCCAACTTCCCCCTCACCCTGCAAGGTGGTGATTTTTATAGCAGCTGTTGCTCATCTCCCTTGATCCCGGTCAGGGCTGCAGTTAGCCCTTCAACAGCCCTGCATCAGGGCATCCGGGGATGTTGTTTTCCCTCCTCCTCCAAAGCCCTCATGCTGCAACCTGTGTGTGGAAAGGAAGTCAGCACCTATGATCTGCCTGCTGTTTTCTGTCACTGAAGTTTGTTGTACAGAACTGGCCGATGCACTGGTAACACCACCCCACTGTGGGTACAGGTACCTCAGGTACTGCTTCTTTGCCACAGGGCCAGCGCACTTCAGGAGCACATAGCGCTCTTGTTGTTGGAGTGCAATGGCATGACAAAGTTGTGGTAGCAAGAACAGGTTTTCTGTGGAAGAAACATATTGCATGAAAGCCCTGAGTGAAGTCATCTTTCATAAGCCCTGAGGCATGTTTATTGTTAGTAGAATAGATAACAAGATGCTTACAGCAGTGTATGTAATTAGGAAAAAAAAATCTCCAGTGTAAAACATCAGTGCCATCACAAGTAAGAATTAGATAAGCATGTGTGAATCCTTCATAAACTCGGTCATCCTTATTGTTACCAACAAGCCAAATCAGAAGCCTGGCCTGCTGCTGTGCAATTTGAGTGTGTTCTGTGGAGAGACAGTGAGATGGGCAGGACGCCACCAACCCTGAGAATCTGTGGGAGCTGGACTTGTTCAGCCTGGGGAAGAAACAGTTTCAGAGGGACACAAAACGAGCCCCCCGGTAGCTACGAGGGGTTTACTGAGAAGATGGATCTGGGCTCTTTATTGAGGTGCTCTGTGGAGGAAAAGGGACAACAGACATAAATTGAAAAAAACAGGTTTTAGATAAAGAAGGTAATTTTCATGATGAGAATAATTAAGGAAGAGTTACCCAGAGTCCTTGGAGGTTTTTCAAGACTGGGCAAATCCGTGAGCACTCTGACGCGGATTCAGTGTGACCCTGCTCTGGGCAGGAGACCCCCCCGAGGGCCCTTCTGGCTGGGGTGTCCCTGTTATGTACTAATCAGCTGAGTCCTTCCCGCAGACTGGCAGAAGCCAGCCACTGGATGTCACCCTGCACTCACCAAACAATGCTGCTCCCACAGGCAAACGAAAGATCAAATCCCTTTGCAGCTGGAAGGCTTTCTTAATTATAAGCTCTTTTTACTTCAGGTGATGATTTAGGAGTATTACACTTCTTTAAAGCCAACCTTGCTGAAAAATACACAATGGTTTTGTTTAAAAGCTTTGGAATCCCCACCTAAGGTTGAAACGCCAACTTCAGCCAAATAGATACCATGAGATCGCAAGTCAAGGTGCAGTTCAAGGCCACATCCTACACAGCCTTGTTTAAATGCAAAACTGAAATACACATCAAGATGTGCATATATTTTCCCTATGCTGGGATAAAATGAACAGAAACAGACTGTAAGATCTTGTCATATAAATAGCACACACTGCATGTAAGATATTGTGTACATATTACTAAAACAGTAACAGTGAAACTGCTGTGGTTTCTAGAAAGGAACTGCAAGGACAGTAATCACTGTAGGGGAAAAAGAAAGAAACTAGAAAATCAAAAGCATCCTCCACTGCCTGCTAGCATAATATTGATCCTCTTCTCCTGAAAGTCAGTTCCTGTTAATTTCAGCCAGATACACTACAGCATGAACACTTAGGGGTCTGAATGGCAAGCTGTGCTGTTCTGAAATGAGCTTCACCTAAGAATGTGAAATGCGGAAAGCAGATCTATGTTCAGTGTCAAAGCTATTGATCTTTAACTGTCAACTTCACATTAATAGTGCTGCCAACTGCAAGCACGCAAAAGTTTTCTACAGATGTCCTGTGCTCCCCTGTCATTTCTCCCTTCCCCACTTCCCCCAGATTTCATCGTACAACTCTGGGATCATTTTGTTTAGCTTTGGTGCTAGTGCTGTTAAGATTAAGGTTGTCACACTTCCCTACATTTGTAAAGGGTAGAAACTTAGACTTTCCTCTAAAACCAGGAGATTGTCTCATTTTTCTTTTGTAGTAATCAGGCCTTAGCAATGGGAATTTTAAGTTAATCAAACATTGTGAAATTTGCGATAAAATAATGAAAAACGGCATACTGAAAATAAAACCAAGCACTGATTTGATTCAAGTGAATGAATGACAATTGAGGCATATTGTGCATCTTCTCTAGGGTGAGAAGACCATGTCAGACTGCAATATCTCCACTCTTCTGAGCTCACACACCATCCCTTGTAAAGTGAATCTATGCAACAGGCCTTCTTGGCATAGCATTTACACAGTGAAGAGGTTGCCCTCAGAGATGCCGTAAAGATCAGGAATCGCTGCATTCATTGTATCACATCCCTGGTGACTAACGAATGAAGTCACAGTTCTCCTTTGGGCAACTAAAAAAAGGATCCTGCCAATAAGTCACATAATGAAGCTGTAAATTTATCTAGTCTATCATACCAGAGTTCAAATTGTCGCATAGGTCACCAGTGCTTGTGAGATGACAGTTTTACACAATGTGGCTGTATAAAACAAGTACCTATGACATTGTGCAGACAAAAGGTGCTATAAAGCTTCATTAAATTGGAAACCATCCAACAATTGCACATTAGAGGCTGAATTCAGTAGACAAGTAGCTTTGCCAGTACAATGCTTCTTCACAGCCAGATGCTTTATGAATACCACAAAGTGAACCCTTATCTCACTTTCCTCAGAATTAGATTTTCAAGTAGCAAAGACAGACTTTGATGCCCCTTGAAAGCCTGCTAAGTTATTTTCTGCACAGAAGAGATCACCATAGAACAGGGCCTCTGATGGCAGCCAGGGAAAAGGCAAAAAGAAATAAATACATACTGCCCACATTCTGCCACGATGGCCCCAGACTTGCTGTAACTGCCAAAGAAGTCATAGCAGGCTGTTTTTCACTGATACTCCAAAAGTTGCCCTTTGTGCAAGCTCAAAAAGGACAATACATGTATGCCTACTCCCTGCTGTATGCATCCTGCACTGGAAGTATTCTCCTCTTAGTTGTTTTGCTGTCCTGAAGTAGGTTAAAGAGCAAACAGGAGCAGAAACCAGTAACATCTGCAAGCTTTTCTTTACAAGGACATGGGTTAAGGATTAAGCACAATATCAAGGACTATGAACACTGGTCCCACTTTATACCACAGAATGTCCAGTTCTGGCCTGGGGCTCCTGCACTGTAAGTGAAGAGGAAAGGATGGTAACTTTGTGGAGAAATGTATATAAAGTTTTTACATATACCTCTTATACATCCATGTAGGACTGGGTACTTTAATAACGAGGAAAAACTTGTATTTTCCAATCGCAAGTGCTAAACCTCACCTGGCAATTTTTATTCATATCCACAGGGCAATTTATATATATTTTGTGTGTTGTTTGCAAACACCTACTGCTACATATACTATCCTGGCACTTGCAGCTTCTAATGTGTGCCTAGGTGTAGGATGCATTTCCATGAAGTAGCAGGCCTATCTAAAATGAATACATGCAATTGCAAAAACTTCATGGTGGAAAGCTGTGCTGAGTGGGAACCATCCAGATAAAAAATTAGTTTGTTGGTTAAAAAGTAACAGTTTGCTCTCAGACAACCCTGCCAGAGGTCTTTGACAAATGCAAGTACTGCTAGTCCTAAAATGTTCTGTCATTCAACCTCCCCAGAATCATGACATTTTACCTAAAGAACTCACTTTTTGAGGCCGAACTGACAACATGGAGGCTGAATAGCACCACCACTTTCAGCCATAGGCATGTCTAACACTGAGTAGCACAACCTCACCCTCTGGGGGGCAGGAGGCTCAGCCCAACAGCTCCCCACGCGTCCCCCTGTCCTGGGTGGAGGAAGCAGAGGGTGGAGGCAGCGGAGGGCTGACAGGACGATGACCAGACCAGGACTAGCACCCTCGCAGCCATTATGCCTCAGGCGGCCCCTTCCTCCCCGCCCCGGCCCGTGAGCTGGGGGCGCGAGGGGGCAGAGAGTGCCCAATTCCGATTGGCTGCCGTGCTGGTGGGCGCTCGATCCCGCCCTTCTGGAAGGTTCTCCACGCTGAGGCACCGGGAGCTCTGAGGGCAGACGGAGCTTTACCCGGTGTTGGGCTGCCACAGGAGGGCACTCGGGGTCGCATTTAGGCTTTAGTTGCCGAGGCAGAGTACCCGTCTCTATTCTGTGGCTTCAGAAATGTGCTTGTTCGTAAAAAATTAAATCTGCTAATTCTTCACCCGATTCCATCGTGAGGCTCTCCACGACATAGCAGGCATTCCAGCGCTGGCAGTCTGACCGTTAAGAGTCAGAGAAGGATCAGCAGGATACCTCCTCCAATTCTCATACTGCGAACATTTAGCAGAGGCTAAATGTCTTCTGTACCAGCACCCAGGGGAGCAAGCGGGCACAGTGCTGCCTCCAAGCCAGGGGAAGCCCTGGGCAGGCACCATCCCCAGCCTTACCCCATGCTCCTGTTTCAGCCCATGGCTCTGAGCCACAGTTTCAGCTTGAACATACCCCATACCAGCACCCATGACAGGTGAGATACTCTTTTTGACACACTGCTAAAGGCCATATTTAGTTACTGATGGTTTCTCAGTTGTTGGATAGCCCTTGCAACAAAAGTTACGTATTCCAGCAAGTCACAGATAGCTTACCCAAGGAAGGTATTTTTAACATCTAACACATGGTGTAAGGTTATGGCAGGAAAATGCAGATCAAGATTGCACATCTAATCCCATACATAGCATATTTATACCACACAGACTTATAGCAATTCAAAGGCTATCAGCTTTATTAACGAATAACAAAGTATACACAGGTAAAAAATTTCTAAAGAACAAATCCTGTGTGGGACTCTTTGCCCATCTCAGAGCACTCCCTTTAAATGAAAACTTTCTTGTTTTGAAAAAAGGTTACTTGTTTCACAAACATCTACTACAGGAAAGGCTGTGTGTTCAGGGAGGGTGTCCAGTTTTCCTCCTGTCAGCTTTCCCTGCTAGCAGTCAAGAGATTACCCGACTGCTTTCAGCACTATTCACAGAAGAAATCAATATCCTGAAAAAGAGAGTTGAAAGATGTTTTGAGATTAGTGAAGGATTAACATTCCTTCATTAACCCCCAAAGGTACGTGAGTAGATGCAAACACAGAATATGCTGTAATACACTCAAAGTACACCATAATAAAAGTATTTTGGAAAAGAAAAATTTTGTCTTTTGACTCCTTTTGCATCGCTGGGATGATTTGTTCCTGACATAAATTTTAAAGTGAATTAGGCAATACCACTTTCTCTCTTCACTTCAAATGATTCCTTTATCTCCCTTTTTTGTTTTGTATTCCCACATCCATACCTGGATTTATGAGTCATATGTAAGCCTTTATCCTTACACAGTTCCTAATCACACATGAAAAGGATGCCTTAAACAGACCGAGGCTATGTGATACACTTGCTATGGAGAAACATGACTAGAAAATAAATGCCAGTATTTTGCTTGAAAACTTCCAGCATGGGATAGACTTCCACAGCATATTGCTTTCATCTAACTTCCTGCTATTATCTTATATGGTTATGCAGATCTCGATTCTGCTGCAGGGAATTATCATACTGTGGTGCTCAAACCTCTACATTTACATCAGACCAGTGTATCACATATAGCTGTCCACTGAAAGCAGAAGACAGGTAGGTAGTTGTTTCAGAGCAGATGCTTACCAGTAACAAAAGTACTCTCAGCCAGCAAATGGCCAATTTTAAGCGATCAAGGGAAGGTAGGCAATCCAACACCGCTTTGCAGCACACACAGCCTATTGTGTTGAGTCTATTGTATTCAGAGTAACTCAATGGTTCAAAGGTAGCAGCACCGGGGGGGGGGGGGAATCTCCTAAGATTTATTGGTCAGACAGCAACGAACAGGCATGGATTACCCAGAGCTGCACAAGAGGGTGCTGGGAGAAGTTCACAGGCAGAAACATTTATTAGCAGGGTCTGTAGCTGATGGCATACATGGACTCCAACAGTAAAAGTTACTCTTTTGGGGGAGGGGAAGCAGGGTCAGAGACACATAGACCCCCAGGCTGATTTCCTCTTTCAGGCTTCTCTCCAGTGCAGCAGGTGCCCCCCCGTCTTAATACTTTTCCCCATCAAGTTCCCTATCAGTTGTTCCTCCATGCAATGCCATTTGTGTGTGCCACCCAGTGCTTCGATCAGGGGCAGGTGCTGCATGCTGATTAATCACTGAGCTTTGGGCATCATCAGGTCCCCTCATATAAATGGCAACCCCTTCCCAAGGATGTTGCCCATTGTAACACCAATTTGGGGCTTTGCAGGTGCAAGGCCAGGGAAGCAAGGCAAAAATTTGCCAGCAGCTTGGGGGAAGGTTACAGAGCTGTGAGCAAGACACCAGCTTCTGACTTGCAGATGGAAGGCCGGTGGCATTAGAGGCATCTGTCAGTGTGCAGCACTCACTCTGTATAAAACAGCACCTTTAAGGGATATTTGAAGCAAGCAGCATGCCCATACACTGATTGGTCAAGATGTGCTGTAGATTGTTTTAAACATGAACTTAGAAAGAGTGAGATCCTTAAGGTCACATTTGCAACATACAGGTGAGAGCAGTAGAACAAGGAAAATAACGTATCTGTATTGCCCTTCATTTTCATTGCAAAGCTCCTGCATAGCGAGAATGTGAAGTAAGGGTGAAATGACAGTGAAAGTCTGTGTCGCTAGTTTTGCAAAAGAAAATTACTTTCCGATTAAAGTTCTGCATTGCAGCCTGACAGCAGCCCATTCTGGACCCCGAGTCAGCCTACAGGCTAAAACATCACTTTAACCTACGTCTGCTTCCAGTTCAGCTTGCTGTGCAGCAGACTCGCTGTCATATTGTTGAGAAAAGCACTTAGAAATGTACTTTAGTCTTTCTGTCATGTTCTGTGACTAATTAATTGCTGCAATGCTTCTGGGCCAAATTCAGAATAACCTAATGTAGTGTCAAGAAAAGCAATCACTTACCGGAGATTCACATTTCCTCAAATAAAGCTTGTCTGACACATTATAACGCAAATCCTAGCAACTATTAACATGAAACAAAATTCTTCCTTTCACTTATTTCCTGTGTTAATGAAACCCATCTAATAATCTGGACCTAGGATTAAAGACTCCAGATACAATTTCAAGATTGACACGCTAATCGTATTTTGCCATATGCTTCAAAATGGCATATAGCTAAATATTCAATATTGATGAAGGTAATTACTGTAAACCTACCACTCAATTTGTTTTTAAGCAAAGAAATAAGCTACCAGTAAGCGTTAGTTGTAAGCCAAACCACAGCACCCTCTGAGAAAGGACTCTGCTCTTCCACTCCTCTGTGAAGTGTTTCAGATCTTTAGTAAAATTACTAATTGTCTGATGTATGAGACACTACTGTACATAATCAGGGACAATCACCCTTTCAGAAATACAGCCTTCTCACAGAACACTAATGTTTTTCCGAAAGCTTTTTAATTCAGCTTTTTGATGTACCAATAACTTTGTTATGAGAAAGCAAGCGTGCTTTCTGTAAATGAGAAGTTCTGTATGACAGCGTCCATCTATATATGCAATTAATAGAAAGCACACTTGTACACATTACTGAAGTACGCACCACAATATCCAGACTCTAAAAAAGAAAGCTTTGGGTAAAACTTATGTAGCCTTGAAGGAATACCACTCAAATCAATAGGAACTCTAACAGGATCAAGTCCTTAATGCACCATTTGTAATGTCTGCAATATCAGAGCTTATGTTAGGGATTTTATTGAGGCTATTTGCCTGTTATAAAGGCCCAAAGATTGGATCCCTAAGCATCTGTGATATGCTACAATCAACTGCCACAATTATGATTTGTTTTTACAGCAAATTAGCATTACACAGCCAAGTATAATTATGTAGCCAGCTGGGCTTCTGCAAATTCCTTACCATTATACAAACAGTCTTATTTGCTTCTTGATAGACATGTTGTTCTGAGACTAAACTGCTAGGGAAATAACCAACTGTCCCCATATGGTCTTCATACTGTTCTCCATAAACCTTCAAGCAAGGAGATGTATAATTAGGTACCTTAAAACAGTCCTCAACTGGTTTGAGCTAGTTCATAATTTAGTCAAAAGCAGTTACTAATAGCATATCTACTCTGACTTTAGATTTTCTAGTTTCCAATTAGCTGGCACATGAAACGAACCATTAACCTGTTCTGATACAGGCATACATTTTTTGGAGAAAATTAATACCACCTATAGTTTATCTGGATTTTTTTAATAAATGCAGCTAATACTTATCTTCGCTTCCCTTAAATTTAGGAGTTTTATGACCAGCTGTGATAAAAGCTTTCTCCTCCATAGTTTCAGCAAACAGCCACAGAAAAGAACTGTTGAGCCCTTCTGTTAAGGTTCAGTTCATAATTACCACATAGTTATTGAAGATATTTCATTAAAAAAAAATTAAAAACCTCAAGACGCCTCTATCAGTTTAAGTTTAAACATTCACTTTGAAAACTAAGTTGTTGCTTTAAAACTCACAATAGCTCAGCATTAGCATCCATTTCTTGACAGAAATGCATGTTAGTCTACTTCCGGTTTGCTCATATACACAAGAATCTCTTCTTACACTTCCAGCCCAGAATTCTCCAGAGTCGTCTTCTTTCACTAGTTTTGAGTAAACATAAATCAACTGCCCTTTTTTAATATTAATGAATCTGCAGTCTGGAGCATTGTAATCCTCTTCTGCTCTGGCAAGGGAAATGGTGTCTAGAAAAAAAATAAATGAGGTGGACGAATTTAAATACTTATATACTTTTCAAGAGAGAAATATAAATACATGTGAGCTTGTATGCACACATGTGAAACTACTTCTACAGATAGAAGTAGGTTATCCTGAAATTAATAGAAGTCTTCAAGGATTTGTTCTGCTAGTTTTTCTACTCTCCAGTAAGCAAAGTAACAGTTTAAGAATGTGCCATTTCATCATAGTGGAATTTACAATCCTTCTCTCTACTTTTATTTAGCTTTCACTTGAGTGAAAACTGTCCTTTACAAAACCCTTTTTGCAGTAAAACTGCATGTGACATTCCATATAAACCCTCCCACTCTGCTTTTAAAGTTGACAAGCCAATGCAAATATAACAGAGCTAAATAAGCAGAGTAGTTTTCCCTCACACTACCACATCCAAAGTCTGCAGTCATTTTTTAGTCCCCCGTATTAAAGCAAAATTACTTACAGACACAGTCATCATCAACACACAGCTTCCTGCTGGCAAGCTTGTCCATAAAAATTCCAGTTACAACAGGACACATTAATCCGAGACACAAAAGTAAAGCAACCAAATTAACGTGTTGTGTCATTTTTCTTTGCTACAGCACCTGCTGAATGCGGCCTGGGTCCAGTGATCCCTGTCTTTTGTGGAAGAGGCAGACACCTGAACAAACATGCCAGGCCAATGGGAAGGCGTTGGGGCAACATTCTGCCCCACTAGAGGAGCTGCAAGCGGAAGACCTCAGGGTCCACTCACAAAACCAAATCCCTTCCCCAAGCCATTCCGCATTAACATTTCAATCAGCAACTGTATTATTTAAACATTTTAAGTCTTCCTGTAGTTGTCCATAGTCTTAATCTTACCTCAAGCAAAGTTTAAGGACAAAAATTAAGTCAGGTCCTGGTAAGCAGCAAAGGAAATTACATCCTTCCAAATCCTCAAGTTCTTCATTTTCACAAATGCTCACTGACAAGCATCATCTTCACTGGACCTTAAGTCCTCAGTGGCAGAGATTCCCCTGTTAGGGTCTACAAAAAGGACCTACTAGGACCTTAACACATGGACACAAATGTAAACAAACCATTAGGGAGTTGGAAGCCCAGTAAAAATTTCAAGTCAGCAATTTAAATGTGAAGTCTGAAAGGTTCAAGCACTGCATACTTGTATAGGCAAGATCCCTTCCACAGGGAGACACAGTCAAAAGCAAAACCCACAGGTTACGCCAGGACAGCAACTATTTCACTTTTACTTACATAGCTGAAATCAGTTCAGAGTTCGCAGATGCAAGATGCTGAACAACATACACTGCCACAGCCTGACTTAAAAGGCCCTCATTATGCCTTGGAGAGGACATCTAGAATTCATCTAACTTCCTAAAATCTTGTCCTAGCATAAATGAGGCAAGACTTGTAGGGAATATTTTAATTAAAATAGATGCGCGCACACACACACAAGGAACCACCACTGGAGTTACTCCACTGTAAGCAATTCACATCCCAGCTGTCAGGCTACAGAAGGCTGGTCTGGATCAATCCTTAAAAGTGACCAAGCACAAGTTTGGAAATTCCCCAAACAGCACTCCAGAGAACCAGTGCTTCCTGATTCACAAGGAGGCCTCAAGAACTGCTGGCTGTACCAGCTTTCAGTCCACAAGCAGAACAGAGGAAGCTGTCAACTGTCATCAAAAATCCCCTACTCTCTTTTAAAGAAGGATCATCTTCCAATTTTTAGCATCACCTTCCTATTACAGCTGACTTCACCACATTCTTCTCTAATCTTCCAGCCCATTACTCCTTCCTCCAGCCTCCTATATGTAGTGTCTAACCTCCCTTGCAGACAGCTCCACACAAACCCTTCTAAGTGAACAAAGGTGAAGAGCAGTAGTATGCAATGGTAGTCTCATGTACACAGACTAGTGGGATGCAAGGACAGCATAATTAACACCTATAAAATTATGACTGCAGAAGGAAAACATAAGGTTTGTGACCGAACAACATACTCACTTTTGCTCCCTTACAGGCACATGGCAACAATTTTCACTTGCAAGTATTAGAATACTTGTGAAATCACACACACACTAAAGAGAATGAAAAAATAGAAAGACAGTAATTGAGATGACTGTGGAAGGGGCAATGTACTCTGGGAGCAGAACATGAAAGATTTTTCAGGTCTTGTGCAAAAAAAGGTGTTTTATGTAGCTAGTTTTATGCAGCTAGTTTTATGCTTACAGATAACATAGTACTTGCTCAGAAATTGAGTGGATGTGCCAGAACTACGAAGCACACCAAGATTTTATAAAAAGCAATCATGCTTGCCTGAAGGTGCAGCACTTTGTCCAAAGAACAGTTTTAAGTCAGCTCTCAATTGTTTCAGAACACAAACTGAGGGAAATGAATGCTCTGCAGCTACAGCCGAGCCCACTCAACACAGGAAGGAACTGCACTGAGCCAGTTATAAAGGAAAGTCTATGGCCTCCAGCACCCTTCCTCCACCCCTATTGACCAAATTACTTTGGAAACAGAAAAAAACTTCAACACTTGCAATGTAGCTGCAATGCAAAACATTCTTCCTTGTAGTTTCTTGCCTAAACATCAGCTACTGTAATACTTGCCTGAACTATGACTAAAAGGAAATCACGCTAACTCTATCCCATTACTTCTTTGTCTGAAAAGGTAGTGGCCTCACAGTATTCAAGTGAGGAACAGTGCAGCATGACAAGCATTGCGTGAGCGCTTCCTCTCAAACATTAATTTTCAAAGGTCTGATTGCAATCCTCCTAGCCAACACCATGCAACAGCTACTGCAAGATTCACCAAAAATAGTCACATTTTAAGTAAATTTAATTATTCTCCTAACCCAAAATATCTTTCTAGATCTTCCATCACCTGAACAGAACACTTCAGCATTTGAAGTGATTTTTGCACCCAAATATTTAGAACAGTTACAACTCAGAATGCTACACCTAATTCCTTCACTGCATTCAGTGTATTTCATGTCACACAAGATGTGTAAAGGTTTTTGAGAAATGGAAAAAACAAAACATCCCCCCCCCCCCCCCCCATTTTGTAAAAACCTGCTGAAAAACAGAACATCAGGTTCATCTGCAATGTCTTTAGAAGAAGCCAGAAAGCTCTTCCTAAACCATTTACAGGGCTGGAAAGAACAGAAGACAACAGATAAACTTTTATGTTTCTTCTGTGGACCTGCTTCTACTACCAGCCATCACTATAAAGACAAAACCAAGTTGAACAACAGTGTTGTCAAACTGTAATCAATTTCTACCCACACCTGGAAGAAAACCCCCACTAATGATAAGTTGTCTTCTTAAGTGACAAAATTATTCTTGATGAAAAGCAGCTGTCCCCTTGATAATGAGGCTGAAGATTGAGTGTTGCATTTATTCTGAATATGCGGACATTTAGCATTCCTGCTCATGCTTTTTGCTCTGGAAAGACAACTATTTTTTCAGCACTCACTTCTGAGAAATGAGTGTCACCTTAAGAGTAGTTAAACCGGTATACTGAATTAGACCTGCAAGCCCAACAAATCAGTAATAAGACAGTTTCAAAGAAAAACATGGCTAGAGAACAGCATAAACTGAATTTATTTTATAAAAATTACTATTTCAACACAAAAATTTACTGTCCAGTAGATCTATAGAAACCCTAAGTCTGTCCTGGCCATTGTTGGCAGTTTTACACAAGTCTGAAGTTTTCTGCAGAGAACAGCAAGCATGCTAGCTAATCAAAGTATCATTGTATTAAAAAAAACCCCAACTATCCACAGAAGTCCTTTATAGGATCATCCGGTTATTTCTTCGCATAAGTGATTTTCATGGCATGAGACGGAGTAATCTTGAATCCTTGCAGAGCATCTCGAGCAGCTCCTGCTTGATTCTCGTTTTCAAACTCCACAAATGCAATGTCATGGCGCCCAGGCACTAAGCGTACCTCTTTGAATCCAGGAAACCTTTAAAATAAGGTCAAAGAATCAGATAACACTTCCTAGCTTGATAATATATCTCTCTTCAGTAGCCGTTAAGACCTTATCATAAGCATCTACTAGTATAAGTTACTACTAATGAAAGGTTTAAATTGAAGGGTTTTACATGTCCAGTCCTTAGAACCATGCCTCAATCAAGGATCATTACGTGGAAGCAATTTAATCAGTCTTGTACACATACAGAAGCAACTAAAGCTAGTTTTAAAACTGCTCCTGCTGTCGTAGTCTTTAACATTAAAGTCCCCAGCTTAAATCCGGTGCAGATTGATAGTAGATAACTCACACAATCAAAACCAGCTATGAAAAAATAGGATTTGCTTTCTGCACCAAGTCATCAGGACTGACATCTGTAATCTTGGCAGTAAGACAAAGAACTGGAATACTTTCAGAAGAAACTCTTGTTTCTAAAAAGTCAGCTTGCCAACTGAGAAAAAGCATACAGGTAACAGAAGAATTCAAAGGAGAAGTTGTCTCTAGTCAAAACTTACTGATTGAACAACATGGACAGCATCATCTCATTTGTTTCCTCAGGCAAGTTATTAAGGAAAAGGATATAGTTTGGCGGGTTATCAGGCACCTGCAACAACAGAAGATCAAAGCTCAGGAGATTATACACAGCTATCTGTTCCTCTGCATCTGTCTGCATGATTATTTGAACCAAGACTCACATATCCTTAGTTTCGCTTGTTAACGCTGCTAGCTGGACTTCAGTATACCTTCATGCAATATGCAGACAAGAGCCCTGTGGCTCTTTTACATGTATTTGGAGAGACTCTTATTTCCACAAAAATCACAGTAACGTATTCTTAGATGTCATATTTAAATTCAACAACTCAACAGGTGATACTGCAGTACTGTCAGCAATGCCAGGGGCGGGACCCAGGTGCCTAACCACTGGCTGTGATGCTGTCCAAGACACCTTTATGGCAGTGGAAGAACCTATGAAACCTTGCATCCTTCCCGAAGAACAGCCGGAGGCCAAGATAAATACCCTGTTCATCTGCAGTAGTACCAAAATACCGAGTATCTTTGGGCAGCTGAAACCCACAAAACCCACATGGTTTTACTACAGTACTTTATTCAAATTTGGTAATTAGAAACCCCATTAGATTTAAAGCTTTAGAGCCTTTAACAGATTTGCCCGCTAATATGAATTTGTAGCAACTCACCAGACACAAGGCTGAGTAGTCAGTTTGCTGACACTGGACTGAAAGGCTGGAATCTCCCTAAGTCATCAAGGAGATTACAAAAATAAAAAGAAGCTGGACACCACAACTTCAAACGTCCTAATAATGGTGCCAAATAAGTTAATGCCTCAGCAGAACAATTCCCTTCAGCTGATGGAAATATGCCAGGCAGTGCCATTAGAAAATAAACTTCTGAAGTTCAAACAAATGCCTCAATATTCAATATTGTGCTTCAATGCAAACTGACATAAACATATTGTGCCTTGTTACAAATGATACCCTAAAGAAAGCCCAGTCTGGGGGAAAGATATTTTCCCCTGTGGATTATGTATGCAATTCTCAATGATAGTACTCAAGAAAGATGCAGGGCAGGCAAAGATATTCTTCTACAGTATTTGCCCTCCTGCAAATCCTGGCTCTTTAGTACCTCCACTTCTAACACACAGGAATCATTCAGAAGGTCAGTGAGCAGACAAGATCAGTGAAGCGTAGGGAGCTGTTGCTACATCTCCACACAATCCTTTGGAAAATAAGACACATACAAGAAAAAAAAAAAAAGTGAGCAGAGGACACCCAAACTCCTGAAAGGAAGCTTTTCAGCAGATATGCTGGCACCCTGTGCAGTCTTCCTTCTCCTTTTCTACTACTAGAACAAAACACGTTAAAGGGAATTTATTAACAATGGAAAAAAAAAAAAAAAAAAGAATCCATCAACTGATACTAAGCACAGTCCAAATTTAAGAATCAAGTAGTTAATAGTGCAGTTTCCTGTGAAATAATGAGAAACTACAGATTTTCATTTCATGTCAACCAGATATTGTAAAAGTGAGATTTCTTTTGTTTGTCTACTGTGATTCAGCTGTTAGACAAGTGCCTCAGAACAAAAAGGAAGCTGTAAAATATAGCCTCAAGTTTCCATGTGCAAGAAACTATTATTCATAGAGAATAATTTTAAACATTAGTGCTTTTAGTCACAAAAAAATAAAAGCATTACCTGCTGATTCTGTGCTGCTGTCCCTGGGGCACTGGCTGAATTTTGTGTTGCTCCCTAGTAAATAAGCACAAAATAGTTTTACAAAGGTGTTCTGTTAGAAACTCTGTACAACTCAAGAAGTATGTTAAGGTTTTCCTAAGCTACAATCCAAGGAACATTTGTTGCTTATGAGATACTTCCTGAAGGGAAACATATAGCACGTGAATTTTGCTGAACTCTTAAAACGAGGCAATCAAATAAAAACCATCAGTAGTATCTTATCTGACTAATGGCCAAGTCAGCAGATACATCAAATCACTATTTCTCCACATGATAAAATTTGGTTTAGTAGACAGGAAGGAAGTAGTTCTGAAAATGAAGGCCTAAAAAGGACATACCTATTAGGAGAAAAATAGGTATTTCCACTGAGGACTCCAGTTTAGCAAAGATAACCAAAGTTCCTACCATTACAGCTAGTAGCAATTATTTCTTCTTAAGATATTTGTATGTAACGATTGATTTTTTTAATAAATGCTGAGAAATCTGAATATTCTACCTAGAAATGCTTTCTATGGACACTTATCTCTCCTTGATAACAGTTTGTGCCTTAGCAGGAAGTGTAGTTAAATACAATATTCAAACTCTGTGCCTTGACGTTTTCTGCTATACTTCAGCACAAAAATTACTAAGTGTTGTTAGTTTAGGCCAGGCCAACCCTTAGTGGACATATATTCCAAGCCAAGTCCTTTTCATCTAGCTGTAAATTAGTTATCTTGTTTCCATTTACCATTCTTCAGTGCTTATAGAGCAAACAGGGCATTAAAACACTGAAGGGAAAAGCTGGCTGAGCACTTGAAGCTGGCATTAAAGATAAGCACACACCCCTTGGTTTTTTCCTTTTTAAAAAGGAGGTTAGTTTCTACTTTGGTTTATTGTACCTTTGCCCTACATCTTTATTTTTACCTGGTAATAGCAAAAGAGGGGAAAAAGAAAAAAAAAAAAAAGAACAGCAAGGACTATATGATCAGCCCCTTCTCCTTCAACTTTTAATGAGTACTCAAGAGCACTAGATATCAATAGACCACAATTTAGGGAATTGAGAAGTACCAAAAGACAATACTTAGTCCTAAAAAAAAATAATTTAAAATAGCTTTTGTGTGTGTTTGTTTTTTCTTTTTTAAACAGAGAAGCAGCTTACCTGGATAACCTTTTTATTTGCTGCATTTGCTGACTGCTCCAGAGATTTGGCCTTCTTCTTTTCCTTCCTTTTTTCCTTATCAGCAAAAGTACCACGCATTTTAGAGATGATATCAGAGTCTGTTTTTGCATACTGAATACGCTTTGTAAAAAGAAAAAAAAACCAGTACATTTTGCATTTAATAATAATGAACATTTTGTACCACTTTCATTAACTGTTTTACTGTGCATTTACACATTTTTCTGCAGGAACTTCTTATATTAAAAACTTTGTTATAAACTGTAGGAATGCTTACAGAGTATCTAATCCTCATAATTAATTCTGAACATAACTACAGAACTCAAAAAATCCTAAGATGGAAATTAATCACTTTAACTCATTGGAATTGGAACTCTATTCATCTAACAGCATTTTTTTAACATCTGTCAAGGTAACAGATGTACAAAGCAATATAAGGACATTTGACAAAATAGGCACTAGCTTCTACTAAAAAACCTGAGGGTTTTTTAACCCTATTTTAAGGGGAGTTAAAATTTTAGTGATTTCTTAGATCTCTGCAGAAAACTGAGTTCAGCAAAACTTAGACTTCTTAAATAGAAAGGAAAGTACCTGCCTTAATCCAACCTGGATTGCATAAATTGTGTCAGCAGCACAACAGTGCTGGTTTTCTGACAAAGGCTGCCCCATGCACTAGTTGGGGGGTAAACAGATTCAGCTATGAGTATACAGGTGTGCAACATTATATATGCACACAATCCTATCCCTTTTACTATCAAAGACTACCTCAATACAAAATTACACAGCAGTTGAAGAATTTTTTTTTAATGCTTTTATTTAGTGCTTAGATAGAGTATGCATGCTGCAGGCAATATTAAAAGAGGGAAGTATGCCCAAAAGCTTATGAAGTCTTAATCTTTTTATTTCCTATTGAGTTTTACTAAGCACAAAACTCTTCAAGGGTAAACAACAGAACTGAGCTTGCACAATTCCTTGCTGAGGATTTCATTACAGAATCCTAAAGTGTTAATAAGCTCATGGCTCAGCAACACAAGAACCGTCTGTGCTCTCCTTAATGATCAAAGCCATGAGCTGAAAGCCAGTATTAATATATCCACCCATCACTGAAGTCAAGTGGGCCATTTGCATGTATCATTATGTCTCACAAATAGTTGCAGAATTAAGAGATACCTAATTATCCAAGCAGGCAACAACAATGTATCAATTGTTGTGCTATTCTGTACCTTATCAGGTACATTATTAAATCACGTTCTATCAAACAGCCACGTACTTGCTTCACTGAAGTTATATTGAAATTCAGTTATGTGGTTCGGTGATCTGATGCATGCCAAGCAGAACTAGCCATCGATTTAAAAAATATAGATCTCTGGTCACATCTGTTGATTTCTGTAAAGTAAAACTGCAGAGATCTTCATGCTGCTCACTATTACCTCAAAAAGTCAGCATCATATTCTAGCTATTTATTATGACTATTCAATAACATTACAGAATTAATTAGAACAGTTCAACAGAAGACATGATGAGTAAAATGGAAGTATCTAAGATCTTAAAACCTTTAATGCAGCACAGAAAAACATAAAGCCATCACTTAGGAAACCTAAAAGCTAAGTTCAGCCTCTGTATGTGTTTTAACTACAGTCTCTCTGGCATCCCTCTAGCTTGCATAAATACATATATTTATCAGGACATGACGTGACTGAGTAACAGTACATTAATTCACAAGGCACAAGTACGAAAACACTGTATCGTACTATGGCAAATTTTTTTCTTTAAAAAGCTAACAAAATAACCTACCATTGGTTTCCCATAAAATGGAAAGCCTTGTAGTTGTCTCAAAGCATTAGTAGACGATCCAAGTTCTTTAAATATAACAAAAGCCTGTCCTCTCATCTTCATAGTCTTTAACGCTACAATGTCGACCACATGACCGAACTGTGAGAATAACGCATACAGGGACCTCTTCAGTTCTGTTGACAATATGAAAAAATAGATTTTAACAGGTTGCATGCAAATGTCCACTTCTACAGAGTTCGCTGTCCTTCAGGAACAATATTTTTTGCCAGCTTTAGCTCACACAGTGATATGTTACGTGAGTTTAGTCAAAACTATTGCATAAGTACATGTTTATTTGCCCAGTTTTTGTAAGCTGGTGTATAATGCTTGGTTTCACACCTCAAGTATTCAGTTAGTGAAAAAGCTGTACCACCATCCATTCTACCATTCTAAGAAAGCAAAGATTACACAAGGATATGTATATAGATTTTTTCATATACACATATACACACACCTTCTCACACATTCAAGTGTGATGTATGACGGCCATCAAAGACTGATGAGAAATCAATACTGTAACACCTAACAGTGAAGAGGTATGACTTAAAACAAGAACACAGCAAAATAGTAACTACTTAAAGGCTAATTAAATTTGGAAATTTTGCTTCTGTTTAATCAATTCTCTTACACACATGAAATATATTTTCATATTTTGCATCCGAATACGTTTTTGTATGATCACACTGTACCTTACAACTGCAATGGATTTATTTTCATTATTTAAGATCACCTGACTACATGCCAAATTAAACCTTACTCTTATCCAATCAAGCTAAATAAATCCTCTGCATTGCGTGATTATTCTAACTCACAAATCTTATATTTGAAATATTTCAGCAACAGAAGAGAGCTGGTTCTTGTTTATTGCTGTTGAGACTTGATAATACCAGCCCACTGTCACTTTCTCCAGCTGCTCTTGACCAACCATAGCGTTATATTTTTTAAAAAAGTTTTCTTATCAAAACACCTTCCTTAAAAATAACTTCAAAACCTGTATTAAAAAAAAAAAAATCACACTTGTAAGCTTTACAGGTAATTTGAAATCCTACATTTAAAAGTTATAATGACACAATTTCATAATGGAGACTTACTAGTTTATAGGGCACTTAACAGGCTACAAACAAAGGCCCAAGTTAAATTTATTCAGTGGAACCACCCTGACAAGTTAATAAGTAATTTCTCAGCAAAGCTGTTTCCACTCTCAGATCTCTCTCTGAAGGACCCTGAAGAAACATTTAAGTAGTGCTAGTTTGATCCAGCCACTCGGTTCACAAACAATAACAAATAAATTACCATGATGACTTTAGATTACCAGCTAAGCATGGGTATTATGCAGACATTGAATATGCAGCCTCTCTCTCTCTCTCTGCAGTAACTGCAAGGCATTGTCTGCCACGCTCACTGCTTTTGCATGGTGCTAAAACAAATGAGGAGCACACAGATGTTCCCACATTTCAGCGAGAGGGGACTGCTGACCACTGAAACGTATGCTAACACGCCTGTTGGCATTCATCGGATATTCCGATTACTCCTACTGTTACAGCTCCTCAGCGACGAGCAAACCTAACCTATACAACTAGCTTCAGAACTACAGTAGAAAGGCAATCAGAAGCTTCCTTGGAAATACGGGCCCTGGTTTACAAAAAGACTTAAACGATGTGCTACGTTCGTTGACTTTGGCGGCTGCTCCATTACAAGCAGCCGTTTGCCGAGAGCTCGGAGCGCGACCCCCGGCCGTACGGCACTTCAGAGCTCCGGGAGACCCCGAAGCCACGGCACTGCCAAAACGCCAGCCGCTGGAGCAGCGACGAGTGCACGGCCGGGGATGGAAGTCGGCCCCATGTGACGAAGTTCGCCTTCTAGAGGCGAGTCACACACCCCGATACCTTCTTTCTTAATCTTGTCGTTGATGTTGTTGATGTAGATGGTGTGGTTCGGCCTGATGTCCATCCTCGGGGGCGGCTGCAGACCTGCCTGCGGGCAGAGCACACGCGGGAGCCGTTGGCGGGGGCCGAGGCGCGGTCCGAGCCCTCGGGGAGGAGAGCTGCCAGCGCCGGCAGCACCCCAGCCCCCGGCAGCGCCGCGCACCCTCCGCCGCGGGACCCGGGGCGGGGCCCAGGGGGCTGCCCGCTTTCCCGCGGGCCGCACGCACGCCCCGCTCCTAGCCTCCCTTCTCTTCCCCTCCCCTCCCCGCGCGGCGGGTCGCTAGGACGGCGGGACAGGTGCTCCGGGGAGGCGGCTCGCCATCCCTCCTCCCTCCCGCCCGCCTGCCTAAGCCCGAGACCCAGGCGGCCGCCCGCCTCACCTCCTCCCGTCAAGATGGCGGCCGGCCCGTCCCATCCCGCGTGCGCGGGGACGCGGCGCAAGCGGCGGAGCTGCTCCCGCAGCAATCGATGTGCCGAGCGCCGGCGCCTCGATGCCGAGGGGCGCCTGCGCAGCCCGTCCGCCGCAGGGGTTGCCCTGCTGGCGCCGTGTTGGTTGAGCTGCTAAGTCCTGCCGCTGCTGCCGGCGTGTGCTCACACTGTAAGGGCAGCGAGGTAAAAGGGGAAACGGGTCATAAAGCCTCTCGACAAGCGGCTCGGTTTAAGTAACGTGGGGTAGTAACCGATGTCGGTTATTTGCTCCTGGGCCTCACCACAGAGGCTAAGCAACCTGCAGGCGTGCCTGGTCTCGTGGCGGCCTCAGGGCCCGGAGGCCCTGCTGCCCCAGTGGGTCTCGCCCGGCGCCTCCGCCCAGGCCGGAGAAGTGTCGTGCTCGGTCCGCGGTCTGGTGAAGCCCTCAGAAACGCCTCGGAAGCTCGGTCTGTCTTTAGATTAGTCCCAGGGTGAGAGAGGGTAGTAGCTGGGCCTCCGCGGAAATCACAGCGAGGCTTGAAACTGACCGAAGTGGGGATTCCCTGCCCCAGATTTTACCTCTGCTTTGTTCCAAAAGAGCAATAAGTAAAGTTAGCTGTGATGCTTATGTCTTCACTGTTAACACTTCATAGCAGCTTGTGGAGAATGAAGAGAAGTAGTAGCTTGAAAGTGCCTGTAGACATTCATTAGCTAACATTTGGGTTTAGTTTCAGTATTGAAAAGGCAATATATCTGAGCATGTAACTTCTTGAACGTACTTTGGAAATCCTTGTGCTAGCAGTAGCTCAGGATAAATAAACAGAGCAGAGATTGAGCCTTTGAATTTTTGGAATAATTTTGCAGGCTGCATCCCTTCATTTATATGAATAATTCTGCAGGCTTTTTCAGAAACAATTCCAAGCGGTGAAGGTTTAACCTGGTTGCATATCAAAAAGAAGTTCTTCGCAGGGGGGGAAACAATAAGATAGCTCTTACTTAAACCATAAATTATGTTTGGACAGTTCATCTCTTTGTAGCAGGAATGCTAGGTAAAGACTTCGTGGTTCAGTTACATTTCAGGAAAAAAACTGTTACTTCCATATTCTAGAGTTTGCTTGAGTAAAAAGAAAATCTGGTATTTAGGAAGCCTATAATAAACAACATGGATTTAAGTGAGTTGAATATAAAAGAAAAAAAAGCTGTTGGTTGAGATGTTATTTACTGGTGGAAGAGAACAATGTGTTCTTCAGTTGTTTATGGCATTGCATGGTATGGGAAACGGTGTGCCAGTACGATGCTGTATGCAATGTATACATGCCACAAATTCAAGTGATAGGCAGCAGTTCGGGTAAGGTTTTAGGATCCTATTTCTTTTTCTTCATTTATTGTCATAGAAGTAGTTAAGATAAAGCATAACTTTGAAATCCAAGCACTAACAATACATTAAAACACTTTTTCAGAAAGGCTGACTGTGGTATTTTATGTGTTGATCAGCAGTATAGTTCATGTAACTTAATAGTTTAGTAACAACGTTCAAAACTACTTACTGAGTCAACATAGCTAAGAGAATTTGTCGTGTAGAATCAAAAATACTGACATATAAATGGTTTTTAAAACAAAGTCCTTAAACTGTTCATAGAGAAGACACTCTAAGGAAAACAAACACATGAAAAACCTCAACCTGACACAAAGTAAGGAAGAATTCATGGCTTCTATAATTCTTCCAGTGGAGCATGCCACACTCATACTCGGTCAGAGTCACTTTAAGCACAGCTGATTTATTCTTGCAGAATTTGAATGCAATAAAGCGGAAAAGCTGTGTCCTGTTCCTCAGGCGGGATTTCACACTCTGCCTGCCAGTTCAATAGAAGTGACATTCATTCCTCAGGTTGGCTTTCCCTCACTTCTCCTCAAGGTTTATTTGGGTTACTTTTGTTTTCTTAATCCCGAAACAGAGAGGTAGAGTGCTCTGATACTCACTAAAATGGTCATTTGTTTAAAAGTCCCTGAAAGCTTGAAGTGTTGTAAAAATTATTTCGAGTTTCTTAGCAAGAATGCCCATAGCAGCTTGGTAAGCAATTGTAATTCATCACCAATATAATGGGCTGGAAACATACTTCCAGCTTCAACAGGTAGCTGCTTCATCAGAGTTTGTCAAGCAGTGTTGGAAAAACAAAGCGGAGAGCACAGGGTTCTTGAAAATACCTTTGTAGCCACTGCTGTTCCCCCTTCTTGCCCGTTGCTCAAGGTCAAAGAAACCTAGCATTTCATTATTATTGCTGTTGTTATGAAACCTATAATAAAAATAGAGGGTTTTTTCCTTCATTTTCCTTTTCTAAATTCAGTGCAATTCTCTGAACTAAAGCAGAACAATAATCAAGATCTGTGTATCATGAAAGCTCACAATATCGTGCAATCCTCACAGCTTTGATTTGGTCCACATACACATAATGATGCTTCACACTTTTCACAGTTGTTATCTTGCTGTATGAAGATTGTGAAATTGTTAAAGTTATGTTACTCTAATTTATCAATATAGAAATATTTTCATCTCACCAGTGCATGTGTGTGTAATCAAAATCACATGCTAGAAAGAGACACGAGTGTGAATGCTTTGAGATATGGCTGGATTGGTCTTCAGTGTTTTGGTTCTACCCTTTGACTGATGTGTTCTGCTGTGTCAAGAACTGCCCATTGGAAAATGGGCAGAGACAATGAACAAATGACAGGAAATACATCAATTCCCTAACAAGTACAAATGTATGGCAGTGGTGTTGTGAGCACTTGCAAAGTCAATATGCATGAAACCTCACATGTAAGACAGAAAAGGTTCTTTGAAGGGTGAATGGCTTAGGGATCTATATTCAATTGGAAGGTGCAAAAGAGAAGGAATTGTGTCCTGTAAATCAGTGGTTGCTGGGCAGTTTTACTGACTGCCATCCACCAGTGTAAATTGCCAGAAGGAGCTGAGGAGGCTGCCGTGATTTACAGGTTATTGTTTGCAGGCTCAGGATACACGATCTCTGCAAACTAACAAAGCAGAGTGAACGGACAATGTGATGGCAGAAGAAATTTAGTATTGGCAAATGCATGGCAAAGCACTTGGAAAAGCATCATTTGAATGACCTGAATTAACTGTAACCACTCAGGAAGACGACCCAGCTGACTCACTTTGGGGGACTAAAATACCCAGTGGTAGGGAGAGAGGCAAGCAAAAGCACCACGTGGAAGGGAAGAAATGTACTGCAGTTCCTTTAATAAGGCTGTTTCATAATCTCTAAAAAGATGCTTGAATGTATTACTGGTTGATCTAAACCAAAAAAAACCCCTCCACACATTCCTCTGACATTTATTATTGGCCATTTATACTTTTAATTGTTAAATACACTGCATGACAGACCTTTCAGGTAGATGATGTAATTTAGTCAAGGGAGCTTCACCAACCAAGGGAAGAGTACACCATCCCAACCAATTATTTATTACTATTGTTTCAGAGGAAAATAGTTCTATCATGATTAATACAACTGTTTGCTTGTTCTCTTGATCAAATCACTTTTCTCCCTTACCAAGTCCACAGGAAAAAAAGCACAGCACTTTATTCTTTGGATGTACTTCTAGTTTATGGCAACAGAAAACAGTTGCATTGTTTAAAAAAAGAATTTACCATTATTAAGTGAACCAGAATTAAACTTTAGATACTTGATATTTATAGTTAATTAGTTATATCCAGCATAAACTGTGAAATGAGTATATTTCATCTTGATGCTTTATCAAGTATGCTAGGAAAAAAATTTTAAAAACACTAGAACTGGGAGGGGGACTCAACAGGTCACACAACAAACTTGTTCAACAGAAGCCATCTGAGTTCACTAATGAATTAGTCCCTTTCCCATCTCAGCTCGGTTTCTTCAATTTTAGTGCTCACCAGATGACAGCAACTATCACTGCTCTATTAATACTTAGAAGTTTCAGTTAACATCAGGGCTTTTGGAATCCAGTAACAGACCACCTCCCTGCCCCCCCAAAAAAAACCCAGAGCCACAGAAAGGAAGGGTCTGTGCCCCAGAGAACATGCCAAACCCTTAGCAGCCCCTTGGTTCAGTTTGCTCTATGGTTGCGCTCAGCTTCTAGACTGGCCTTTCCTTTAGGGGGGAGCCTGTTCCCTCTCAGGCTAGCTGCTGCTGTAGGGCCTGGCATCTCTGATGTTACACTGCTACTTCAATCCCTTGGGGCAAAAGATCATCTGAAATTGCAAGTATGCTGAACACTGCCCTTAACAGAGGACTCCTCACATTTGCTATATTTATCATCATGGTGATTTCCAATTAGTTTGGGTGTGCTAATATAATGAAAAAGATGAAATATGGGTAGCGTTTTTAATTTCATAAAGATGGTTCCAAATTAGTTCAGGGTACTGGCGTTGTCCTTTATTAGTATTGCCTGGTGGTAGTGTTATCTGTCCACACTGTAACTCTTCACTGGGAAGCATAGCAGCACACTGGTTTGATTTATTATTGTGCAAGAACACCTGCATTCCTTCCCTTTTTCTTTCAGTCTGGGTTAATTTTTTTAGTTTTACTGGAATCAGCATACTAAGTGATGTGACTTACATTGAGAGTTTGAAATTGAATACTTTTCAGTCCTAATACATGTGATACATGGCAGCATAATGAAATCAAGAGTTACCTGCTTAGTTGTATAAAATTGCCTGGTTGTTTCCATTGCTTTTTTCTTTTTGATCCTCACAAACTGCCAGTCCCTCATTGTGAACATCTTTAGCCACATCAACACAAAGCTGTTTTAGCTGCAGCTCTTGCAGCATTTCCCCAGGGCACGCGTTCTCAGCACACCAGAGGTGTCCTGGCTGCCAGGGTGGGAAAAGAAGTGGAGCAGTGCTCTGTGCAACATGCTCACAGGAGGCACTGGGTGCAAGAGGGATGGGCTCTCGGAAGGCATGAAGCCCTGTCCAGAGCAGAGCTAGAAAACTAGGAACTGGCTGCAGAGCATGACCCGCTAGAGGAATAAGCCTGGGTGATCCTGAAGCCAACAGCATTTGGTAAACCAGCTGGAGAAGGCATCGCTGTCTGTTGACAGGGAGATGGAGACAGAAGGGCAGCCAGACACCTGGAAGGGATGGGCTAGGGGCCCTGATGCAAGCTACAGACACCTGAAGGTCTGCTGAAGATGGAGATGGGTGCTGGGAATGTTATGTGTATCTGAGCTCAAAGCAGCTGGGAAATAGGAGGCTAGAGGTGATGTTTGCAACAGTCCAGGTAAACTGTGGCAGGGGTGAGTAGGAAGCTCAGCATGCTTTAAGCAGCATTGCTGGGCTGGAAGCCAGGGCAGTGAGTGAGCATGGTGGTCTCAGATAACTGGTGGCACCACTATGGAGCTGAGGACCCTCCTCCCCTGATGGGGAGGCAATAGGCCATGTCCTGGATGGAAGGGCAAACCTGCCCTTGAAAACACAGATTGATAGGGAAACAGAGACAGGTTTGCCCAGAAGGAGGACCTGAAGAGCAGAGAGTTGGTTACACCAATCCTACCTGAGGAGGAAGGTCTGCCCAGCTGAGGGTTTCCACAGCACTTACTGGCAGCTTGCCATCAGCATCAAGTGTGGGGCTCCATGAGCAATAAGATCCTATAAAGAAGCTCTTAGATTTCCAAACACTTCTTTCTCAAGCCAGCTCAGCCTTGAAATTGCTAAGACCCATGCCAGCATCAAGCTATGAAGCCATAAATAAGCTTGTTTATTACTAGTCTTATGGTTAATAATTACTGCAGTTCGGGCAAACAGCAGTAGTAAGCCCCTTTAACAAGTTCTGCCTGGGCTTGTGTTGAAGCTCTGCCAGTGCCCCATATGGATACTAATGAAGCTCATGAGTTATTTTGATTGTCTCATTCCTTCAAACATTTATTGATTTAAATCATTTAGTTCTCAGTCACAGCAGGCACTGTGGAGCTGATGGTAAATCATACCATCTCTGGTACTTGAGTTGGCTGTAAATTCACCATATCTGGTAGACTCGAGCTGGCTATAAATTCTTTTAGTGCTCCTAAAGCTTGGCTGGCTGTGGAAAAGACTGCATGTGTTGTGATGCCTTATGTTTGCAGCCATGCTGGGAGTCAGAGGACCTTTCAGTGCTTATTTCTCATTTAGCCCCAGTGTGGTAGAGCCCCTTCCAAGTGTTAGGGTTCTCCTGTGCCATCCCCTTAAAAAAAACCCTACATCGACAAATAGTGTAGGTCAAGAACAACATCAAACGTGGCTTCAATCTCCTCTCCATCAGAATTCCATGCGGAGCAGCTCTGTGCATATTGGCTTTCTAAAAGACTCCGTTCCAACTATGATTTACACTGTCTTGCCTTCAGTAATGTAAAAATAAATCTCTGCTGCGTGAGATGAGATCTTACCTCCGAATGAATAAATTTCTCACCTCCAAAGAGTGAAATGAGAACAGGTGCTTGGATATATGAATGTATGGATCTGCTGGCTTAAAATTAAGTGCGCAGGTGGATTAGGACAATTCTTTCCACCACACTTCTGGTTATAAAGTAAGGCTATATGATATTAGCAGTCAACATCCTAAATCAAATAAAAATTTCCTGTTTTCAGCCTGAAAGGCAATTATTTCACATACAGCTGGTTGCAATTTTTCAGGATAAAACTAGTAGTGACAAAAACTCTTGTTTAAGAATATTTTTATAAATTATATTACATTTTTATCAAAGGTTTTTCTTCTCCATAAAATGGATAAAACCCTTGGAACATTTTCAAGCACTGAAAAGTTTTATTAAAAAAGGTATTTTGTTCTTTCTTGCAAGACAGAGGAACTATGAAGTCTTCCCATACTCCTGCCTCCTTAATACTGTGTGAAGTGATAGTTTATCCTGGAGCATCCCATTCAACCAATACAACTTCATTACTTTGAGGTTAATTGTTTTCCAGATAAATGTGAAAATGTGATCTTGTGGTTGCTATCTGAAGGTACGTCTGCGTCGCTGCCGATGGTGTGATTTCCAGCACAGGGAGGCATTTCTGCTCTAACAGTAATTTAGCTAGCTCGTGTAACAACAGCATCAAGGTGACAAAAGCTCAGAAGGATGGCTTCTGCAAAACCACTGATGGTGAGTACCACTCAGGTACTTGGATGGCAGCATTTCACTGCTCTTCCCTCCCCTGCTTAATTCAGGTAGGTATGGAAACCATCTAAGAATGCACAGAGAAGTGCAACTGTAAAGCAGACAAGAAAAGTGATCTCCCCACCTCTCCTCCATCTGAGAGCATGGGGCAGGACCAGCGGGGCAGAGCCAGATTGTATGAATTTGTCAGTGAAGATGCACCTATTGGGTAGTGTTGCCTTAAAATACAGTGCCTCCTTCTAGACTCCCCTTTCCCAAACCTGCAACTAAGTGTTAGAAATATAATACTACCTTTTCCACATTATATAAATCTCAGCTAAACAATGTAGAGTAGGTGTAGTCTCTTTCTGTTTGCTGATTGCAAACTAGTTTGGAGTTTGAGGGTTTTTTGTCTGGGTTTTAACTAATCCCATCAGTCACTGTGAATATTTAGTCCTTCCTAACACTGCGTTAAGAATAAAGCAGTGTTAATCATTCACAAGGAACGACAAATTGATACTTGATTGTTGAAAATGTATTTTCTGTAAAAGAGAAGAAATGTCTATAGTCTGTCCTGTGCAATATTATTAATATCAAGTAAAGATACAAACTTATTTCTGAACCTGTTCTGTACTGGATTTGGGTGTTCCCAGTAAAGACTCCCTCTGCTTCAGTCTCTATCCAAGCACCGGCTGCTGCTCTGCAGACAGCCGTACGAGGGGCAGCCTGCAGCTTCTCAGCTCTGGCAAATTGGCCTCTAATCTCCTGAAAACGGGGACTGTGAGTGGGAACTGGCAACCAAAGCATGTCTGAGGGAGAGTCAGCTAATTGGTTGCATTTGGACTTCATCGTGCTGCATCCATGCCTGCTCTTTATAGCTAAGCAGCAGACAGGGCTTGGGGCTATCGTTGTCCCTTTGGACTTCAGCAGACTTTGAACTCTCAATTTCAGGCGACACTCGAAGGGAGAAATCCATGCCCTGGGGAAGGAGTAACCTGCCCTTTAGCCTAAGTGGGCCTGTCAATAAGGAGAGGATGAATATCATTCCTCAGTGCTCAGTGCTCACGTCTCTGCACCCTGTGTGACATTGCCTGGTCTGTCATGGCCAGGCCATAACAGTGTCACCTCTTGCCCCTGTGTACTGAGATCACGAGTGTGTATAAATGACCACAGCCGTGGATTGTGTCACAGCTCATATGTCAGGGGTTGTATTTCCCTTCTTCAGTGAGTCCTTTGAAAATGTTAATTTTTTTGTGGGACATCTGCTTATACACAGGGAATGTCCCCGTGCTGACTTTGTTCAACAGCCACAGCATTTGAGCGAGTCAGATGGGGATGCTGTCACCCTAAGAAATACTGCTCAGAAGCCAGATTATATGCCATGAACTGTTTCCTTAGGGAATCCATCTTAAACTCATTTTAGGCTAACACAGTCAGAGCTGTATATTACAGAAAGGGGCAGCTAACCCTTTAGATCTGCTAAGTGTGATTGAAACACATTATTCACTTTCTCACTACCTGGACAGTTTTACCCAAGAAAACAATCGTTGGGGGGCAGACTTGCTATGCAGATGGTCATAGAGCAGTGTTAATGATCCAAAAGATTTCTTTGTCCTGACTTCAAGCCAGAGCCAGCTGCCAGAGGGAAAAGCACAGAAAATCAACTGTTCCAGGGTACACTCAGATCTTTTTCAAGTCAAACAAATTTTGACTTAGGACAATAAAGTATTAATAATATTGGCAGCATCAGTACAAACCTGAGTATTGATTCTTTGTCATTACAGTGGCTTTTCTTCATGATAAGACCATGTGATATATCTTCTCTGTATCCACATGCTCTGAAGCTGACAGCATTTCAGTGTTAGCAAGCCCTTGGGGAAGGTAGGCACAGTGCGTAAGGGTCCGTTCATTTGTTAAATGAGCATTGCAACATTATCTAAAGCCTCACCAAGGCTGAGGAGGGAGGTTGTAAGGGGTGAGGGTCAAATGAGATGTTCATCAGAGAGCTGTAGATACCCTTTATAATCTGATATAACCAACATAATGGAAATGAGAGAGAGAAGCCTCCTGGTGGAAATTCTCTGTAACCAAGAACTCTCTCTTCCCTTATACTTCAAAACCTGTCCTAATCCTAATTCAGCAGAATTATTTTTGGCTATTTGGTTGGATTTTTTTTAACCAGTCCATGTTTCCTCTAGACTGAAAAAGGTGCTTGCTAGTTGGTACTGTTTCAGCTGACAAGTGCAGCTGAGAAAAGCTTCTGGTGGACAGCAAAATCCCCAGCACAGTAGAAAGGCAGGAGTGTGGCATCCAGCCCCCCAGGGTAGCACCGCAGTGGTGTGGGAGGATCCTGCCCTTTCCCTTCCCTTCCCTTCCTTTCCCTCCCCTTCCCTTCCCTTCCCTTCCCTTCCCATTTCAGTTCAGAGCCTCCAAAACAGCAGCTGACCATGAGGAGGAGGGGAAAAGAAGGGCAAATATTTTTTTATTTGAGAACACTTGTGAGAGCTGCTCTTTCTGCATTGTCTTTCTCAACCCTTGCCTGCTCGAACATCAAGCAGGACTTGGTCTTGGAGGGAGCAATCCTCTCTCCTTGTGCATTCACAGCAGTGTAAGATACAAAAAGCATCTCCTTTTTCTGCTTTTCTGCCATTAGTTACTTCTGCCTTAGTTTACTGCTAAGAAGGCTCAGAGTCATATCACTCAAATAGAAGAAAGCATACCGTCCTCATGACGTGGCTCTTTCTCTTTTAGTCTTGGTATTAATGAAACAATCTCTCTGCTTAAAAAATGGAAACAGTAATTATTTTCCTTTTTAAAATAAAAAAATATATATGCCCAGTATTAGATTTGTCATATTACCACACATCGATCCTGTAAACTGGAAAAAAAACCCCCAACCATCAAGCTGCCCAGCTGATAAAAACAAACTGATAAATCAGGCTGCTTCTATGCAATAAGAACAGAAATGGGATTGTTATATTTTGGGGTGAAATAATATGGTATGACTCCAAAAATAAATGCCTAGAAAGAAAAATAGAAGTGATTTTTAGATTAAAAAATCACGTTAATAATGCTTCCCCTGTGGAGAAAAAAAAAAGATTTTGTGTCTGAGTCTGACATTGCAGAAGCAGATACCACTGATCCACTCATTCATTTTGGCAGGGCTCTCCGGAAAGGTCTGCTGGCAGGATGAGTATGGATTGTTAGCATTCATGAAGGTGCCTCGGCGCTTTGTTGCCAGGAAACGGTAATGAAAGTATAGGGATGCCAACTTGATGATAGGGATACGGGGCAGCGTTAATCCCATGCTTTGCAGACACAAGATGTCTATCATTTGCAAACATGAATGCCTGCACAGACTGTCAGAAATTTCAGAAGGTCGTTTGGCTAATGGTTTTGTAGAAATGTGGAACATTAGAAAAGCTTAAGCCAACAACAGCATCACATTAGAGCTCTGAAAAACCTCCTCTACCCCGTAGAATAGTTTTATGGGATATTGTACTCATGCGTAAACTATTTGCGCTGTTTGCTTTTTAGGTAAGGAGATTATAACTTAGGTGACTTGCCTCTGCTAGGATCAGGGCCCATGGAGTGTTGTTGTTAGTTAATAAACAGAAGGATGCGCATATTTTTACTGCAAAAGGCAAAGAAAGAACCTGGTAAATTAAAATGGGGCTTTTCTAGATAGGTTGCCTGTGAGCAGAATTAAGACAAGACCTTTGGTAAGTCCCAAGGGGGGGGATGCAGTAGTCAGGATTTTACCTAAATTTGAGGGCTTTTATTTTTGTTTCTTTTGTGCAATATCTTCTAGTGTTGGCTCAGTGAGAAAGACATAAGGTTCATATTTGTGCGTACGTAAAATGGTAGAGCTTCTTAAAGGTTTGTCCCATACAGGGCACTTTATGTTGTCCTGCTGCCTTTCAAGGGATTAGCATCAGTTCCTAGTAAGGGTAATGAAATCTTGTAAAGTTTTATGATTCTGCTTCTTTGGTCTTTACCAGTCCTTCAGAATAGTTTGTTTAAATGTGTGTAATAGGAATATAGTGAACTACAGCAAAGACTTCAGAGAAGGTGAGAATAAATTTTTCTTTTTTTTTCAAGCAACAGCTATTTTTCACTCTGACTGACGGCTTGTCATTAGGCTGGAATTTCCAAGTCAGGGAAAAGCCCCATGAGATAGCAGGGAAAATCTCAGTGCCCTTGAACTCTGCTGGACTGTCATCCAGGAGACTTCTTGCAAGGCAGAAGCCTGATTATAATGAAAGTCTGAGCCTGCTTTTAGTCCTTCTGTTCTTTAATCTTCAAGAAAAGCAATCTTTGTGTGTATGGGTCTTCTAAAATGACTCCATATGTGTTTTATAAATGCTCAGTGGAAAGTATAACTCAGCTGAAACAATGCTGGGGATAAGGACGTAGGCGTCAGCAGCAGCGGCACGTCTCCTTGCCGTTAACAGTACCCATCACCCTGGGAAGCTTGCTTGTCTTCTGACAGCTGAACTGCCGTTTATATGTCTTCAGTTGCACTCATCCTGAAAGCAGCAAATCTATATCTTGTTCTTAATTATTCAAATAGCACTTCTTGAGAAATGTTTAAATTTGTAATAATACTAAATATTTCCCACGATGGAAAGTGATGCAGAACTCCTGAGCGCTGCTCTGGGTTTGCATGTGGAGAGGCTGTTTTGTACCATCGCTTTGGAAATTAGATACTATGATATGACATTTCCTTTTAGCAATCTTGGGAAGCTCTTCCAGTGCTGATAGCAATCATCTCTGAAGAAAAAAGTGCACTAACCTCTGGTAAATATCTCTTGAGAGAAGCAAAACCAATCTTGTGAAAGGTGTTACCTGGCTTCTGAAGGAAGGAGCCTTGGTAAACATGCCTGTCGTTTTGACATTTCCAGCTGATGGGATGTGAAAATGGGGAGATTAAAGAGACAGATCTCATTCATCGGAGGGGAGCTTCTGAGAGAGGACAAAGCAGAACAAAAGAGAGCTCCAAAGCACTGTGTTTGCCTTTGTGTTAGAGGCCTCCTCTACATGGATTCAGGGAGAAAGTGAGAAGTGACATGGTTCCCTGGAAGACCTACAGCCCTGTGAAACAAATCTAATGGATACAGCTGCTTCTCTCTAATGGCAAGTGCCTACTGCCCTGCCTTTAGGAAGATGCCTTTCCTCAGCAAGATGAACACTGACCTTGCACTAGCTTGGTGGTGGGTAGACACCTGGAAGATGTCTGTGATGAGTGACCAAGCAAGTTACTCTTAGTCAAAGGGACATCTTTGGGGACTCTCTTAGTTGACAGGCGATTCAGGGCTACATTACAAACATCATGGCTGAAAACTGTGATCTGTATTTAGCCTGCAAGAACCTTCACTGTCCAGGGCTGCTGCTTCTTTGCTGTCAGTGTGCAGGAACATACTGATTACTGCTGCTTTTCAGTGTGGGATTAGCAATGTGTCTTCTGACTAAACATTGTTATGAACTGTTTCATTTCAGCCTTTGAATGGTAAATACACCTTAAAATTGCACTGACTTAAATTTCAGGACTTTATTGACTTACTAGACTCAATTTCATACACGAGCAGGTTGGGTTTTGTTTAGAGGCAGGGCCCGTTTCTCTGTGGCATGCCAGATTGGAGAGGTATACGAGATAAAATGCATGTATGACTTTATATTGTTAGTCTTTTGCTTATTTTTAAGCAGTGAAAGGATTAGATGGGGGGATGCAGGGGGCTGTTACTTGGTTTTCTAACACAACGTACACTGAGCTCTGGCTGTGCCCTTTCCATGAACTCCATGTGACTCAGATGTTGGGCTGTGAGCATATGGTTCATAAAACCTCTGTTCATAAAACCTCTGTTCTTAGGTGCTCATTGGCTTCTTGTGTGATCCCGTGCATCTCCTTTCCCTTCTTTCTTCCCATGCTATTTTACCTATCATCTTCCCTATTCAGGCTGCAGATTCCTGGCACAGAAGGAGCTATGTTGCAGCGTATCTGCTACCATGGGCTTTCTGGCTTGACTGAGTGGATACTCCAGACATTTCATATGGCAATATAATTTGTTATTGCAATAATAATATTACCATATTTAACCCAAGGCAAGGAGGGGAAACATAAAATCTCTCCAGCAGTGCTTATCATCTGAAAATATGTGTACAACTATATCCCATGTAAATTTTCTAAATATGCCATCATCATTATAGGAGCAACGATGCTTCTCACAGCCAACATTAATGCTATCAGTTTTTTTAATGCAGTCAAGTATCGGAGAATTACTGTATTAGTGTTTTATGTGTTTATATGTACAACTTCTTGCCAATAAGAAAGTGCTATTACTTTAAATAATTGCAATACTGGTTATACCACATACCAAATATAGGAAACTGTATCAGTTGAAATCCTTAGCAAAACCACATTTGTATCATCTTAGTGTTTCTTCTATTTTGAACTCTAGTGAAGAGTGGTGACTTTTTAATGTAATCTTTATATGGCAGATGAGAAATGGGTTTTGTGCTTTTTTGCTGGATCAGTAATTCAGCAATTGAAAGGCAGCTGGCCCCTCTCCAACGAAACCATTTCGACTGTGGTTTTAAAACAGATGATTCTCCCTGTAGCTCATGCAGAAGGATATGCAAGATCTCAGTGTGCCGCCTTTTCCCAGCTACGTTAGATCTGTTAGTGAGAAATTGCTAAGCAGAAGAGTAGATACTTGAAATGGAAAGCTGTTTCAGGTCTTCTTCACTCTTCCTTCTTTTTCCAGCATGATATGCTTTAGCTCCATGCCAGGGTTTTTTTTTAAGGAGGAGCAGTGGCCACTAGAGGGAGAATAGGTTATGCATTTGTTTGGGACATGCATGCTTTTTATTCGTGTTAAAATACATCTTCTATATGCAGTTACTGACACTTAAAACCTGTTTTTCTTGTTCTGGTTTGTCTGATCCTAATCTAATTTTATCTTACTGAAGAAACACAATGAATTAAGAATGACAAGCTGTAGTTTTATTAAAATAACTTGGCTTGGCTTGATTTGAGTGTAAATTGCAGTAAGCATTGCCTAATGGCCTTTGCACATATTATTAAAAAAGAATGTTGCAAGTTGAAAGATTATTTAATAATGAACGAGTAATTTCATATTAGTAAGGGTTATTTCCAAAAGGAACTAGGACCAGGTAACACCGGCAACTTGGAAGAAAAAAAATCTTTCTGATGCTGTTTAGTTTCTTGCTAAATTCTCCCTCAAATGCTTTTTAAAATATACACCACTCCCCAAATCTGTTTTTTGGGGGGGGTGAGCTGTTCAATACCTTGTCTGAGCATCCCTTTTCTGCTCATGGACAGTATATTTTGCATCACTGAATGAAGGGAGTTGTCTAAAGCCATCTACTAAGGGCCTTGTTTGGGAGTGTCTTTCATGGGCTTGGTATCCTGGCACGCTGTAAAGGGATGCCCTCTTCCTGCAGGCTGCTCTGCAGCTGGAGCAACACTGATGGCGATTTTGGAGAGCACACCAACTCTACCCATCCAGCTGCCTTTCAAAAGAGGCCAAGTCCTGCAGTTCTTAACTCCTTATTCAGGCAAAACCAGCCTTTGAAGCTAATGATGAAGCTTATTTTATCTTTTGGACAACAGAAGTGGAGTCAGTTCAATAGATCTCCAGGGGATAGGCACGAACTGCAGGGATAGGTAGAAGCAGTGGGTTTCTCATGATGTTCCCCTGATGGGTTGAATCCTCCCTTGTCCACCTTGTGCAGAAACACAGCTTGTATTCATCAGTCGGTTATCCTCTTTGCACCAATGCTTCCCATGGGCTCCTTCCTTCAGCAAGCACCCGCCTGCCTCAGGCAGCACTCTCTCATTGCACCCTTGCTTCTGTTTGCTGTTTCTTTTCTTGCCGTCTCTTTTGCCCCTTGAAATTCTCAGCAGGACTCGCACACTGACACGCTGCGTGGTAGACTTGGCTTACTAGAAAGAAGGTTATATTTATTTTCACAAGCAAGTATCAGGAAAATGGCTTTCCAGGCTGCCTAAATATTTCATTCCAGTTGAGAGGAATCTGTAGATCCTTTGAAGATGTGTGTGCCGCCTTTCAAGTACCTCCTAAAATAGTTCTCTTATGGATATTACCATATTCAGCAGCTCAGACCTACACCATCTTTTTCCCTGGGGATTACAGATAAAGTCTTATCTTATTAAGAAGGTTGACCCATACTCCAGTCTATTTTTCCGCTGATCCTAATCCTAATGTTAAATACAACAAGATTTCACGTAGAAGCAGTGTATTAGGACATAAATGTGCTCTATACTAACTCAGAGTAATCTCTTTTTTCTCTCCAAATTTGGCTTATCCAAATCCTCTAAGTGTTTTCTCAGGGAACATTATTCCAAGAATATATTTGTCTGCTTTTCCCTGTAGATATTGATCAAATTGCACTGAAGTCAGTACAAAATTTCTCAGTGATTTTCAGTGTTTTACCTTTGGCTTTGCATCAATTTATGTCTTCCCAGGTTCTTATTTTATTCTGAGCTTGGCTATAACACTAACCTTCATTTCCATTGGAAATCCAGTAACTGCTAAAGATCAGGGAACAAACTAAGTGTAAAATACACACAGCGATACTTTTTGTGCCCACAACCTTCCAGTGTCCAGCCTCAAGTGGTCATTCATTATCAGGCACCCTAAACACACAGTATAAATCACTCACTAATTCGCACCCTGAACCTCTCTAGGCAAAGGAAAAGGGACTTTCTGCCATGAGAAGGAACAGAAAAAACATTGGAAATACAGAAAGAAAGGTTAATTATTATTCCTTTCCTGTATGCCATCAACCAAACCTTCTCTGGCCTCCAGGAAAGCTTCTCATGTGTTCTAATTTCTTTCACGCAACTCACAGCCTCGCTCTGCAGCCTGATGTCCTCCAAGGTAGATACCTGAAGGACACTTTCCTGCACTAAACCCAGATACCTTGACAGCAACAATAGCTGAGCTCCTGCGTTTAACATGCCAGACAGATGCCTTTCACAGCCTTCATCTCTTTCTTGGTGAGGATGTCAGCATCAGCATCAGCCGTTTTGCTTCTCTGGATGCAGAGTGAAGAAGCGGTTCTCACTGCTAAAATCTTGGGTCCCTCTGGCACTGTGGCTCATTGAAGTGCGGCGTGGCTGGGGATGCGAGATGGCAACAGGTAGGTGCTCAATCTCATGTCTCACTGAAAAGTCTGGAAAAGACTTCTCTGGAAGACACTTTGCAGCCCCAAACCTCCTCCATCTTTAATGCCAATAAAGGTGATAAAAGGCGTCCCAGAGTGAGGAGTAAGGGGGAACACACTGCCTGTGTTTTAGAAAGGCAGGAGTAAATGGCAGTGCTGTATGTGAGAGATTTCCTTGGCCTTGTGGATAAAACTACGCTGGCATACCCAGGAACTTGACCCTGACATAGCCTGGAAATATATGGCTATTCTTGATCCCGAGTAGTGACATGTTGATGTGTTGTGTAAATCCCAGGGTGCTGCCGAGAGAACATCTCCAAACATGGCACTGTGATAATTCATTAAACATTATTAGATCTTTCTGCTTGCTTATCAAGCCTTGTCATATTACCTTTTCGACATAACAGATTGCCTCTGTGTTAATTGAATGATACACCAGAAAACACAGCAAATGAGAGAGCTCAGAGGCTGCCACCATCCATGAATTGTAAGTAATAAGAACTCTATAAGGAAAAATTATCAGAACATCTCCCTATTATATTTAATAAAGAAACAACAAATTGCTATGTTCTTGGATGGTTGGGGAAAATAATGAGTTGAACAACAGACAATCTCATTTCTCTTTCCAACTGTGTAGAAATTAAATGTCAGCTACAACCACTTATTCTTCATTTCCACTTCTCTGTACCATACTTCTCCTTGTCACGCTCCTTAACTGAAAGTGAAGCAGGAGAAGGGGACAAAACCAACCTCATTTCTAAGAAGCCAACAACACATTTAAAATGCTAGAGCATACTCTGTGAAACTCATGAGTGCTCTTTGTAATAAGAAAAGTTTCTGTGTAGGGCAAACTTCTGTTGTGCAAAGCCATCACCCTTCAATATTTTAAAATAGAAATTAAATGGCTGTGTTTTCACGGTTAGAGTTCAAGGTGACAATTTTGTGTCAAAGGAGAAAGTTGTCTCCTATAGAATATATATACATGAATATAAGCAGTATATTTGTTTCTCTGTTATATATACCATCCCACATGAAGTATGTTTAAAATGCTTTGAAACTAAACGGAGGTGAAAAGCACAGCAAAAGGAAAATCAGCTCACAGAAGAAATAGTTCAGCAATTAGCAGTAGATCAAAGCAGCAGAGAGTCGGGCCGGTGACTCTGTGGTTCAGTTCTAACTAAGTTTTGGCTGAAGCTGTTCCGGTTCAGTTCTGGATCAAGCTTAACACAACAACTTGAAAACAATGATGTGTACCCAGCGGTTTGGATCTTTGCTTGATTGATTCCCCTAGATGATCAAACTCAAAGGCTATTTACAAACTGCTGCTTCTTTTGTGTGGTCCAGCAGACCATAGGAAACTTTTAGTGTGGACTTTGGTGTTTTCCCATCCTGCCACAGCTGCACTGCCAGCAGCTTCTTGGGTCCTTCTGTGGCAGGGCAAGGAGCTGTGTCTGCTTCCCCCTTCCAGTGCAAGAGCCAGTATGGCTGTAAACGCTCTGCACCCTCCCTCTTGGCTCAAACCAAGGTCTGTGTAAGGGGGTACCAGTGAGGACACCCTTCAACCCAGCTATATCGTTTATCCTCTGGCCAGGAATTTGGAGGATCCCTGCATGTGTGCTGTCTGCACTGGAGATTGGCTCTGTGTCCACCATCTCCTCTACAAACCTCTTGTGATGCAGCCTCAAAGCTTTTGTGATGGGCACAGGGCTCTCCAGGAAGGGATGCACCTGGAAAGATGGGCAGCATTCACTGACCATGACATCCAGCTGCCGGATGAGCTGCTGATGGTCTCTCTGCCAAGCGTGGGAGGAATGGTCACATTCGGGTTTATATTATCACCATTATAACTGTGAAGGTCAACAAGAGGGCTGGATGCAGATGACAAAGACGCGAGGGAAACGGATCCGCTGCTATTTAGTTTGAGCTAATTTCCCAGATTGTGGCAAGCAGAGTGGTGGCACACAGCCTGGCACAGCAGTGGTCGCTGCCGCTGCTGTCAGAGGCACTAAGTCCTGCGATGTCTTCTGCAGTTGCTGTTGCTGCTCTCCCCAAGCTGCTGCTGAGGACGGTGCTGGCAGTGCCAGCTCCAGGTGACACTCCTTGGCTTCCCCAAATTCATTACTCCCACCCTGAGCGGCCAGCACCCCCCTGGCAGGTGGACTGGCTCAATGTCCATGGCATTTCATTAAAAAGAAAAAGTCAACAGCAGAAAAGAGCAAAGGGGGAAATACCAAAACCCAGCACTGGTGGTAGCTCATTAAAACTGCACAGCTCCCAAGGAAAATTTCAAGCTGACAGCTTGATGCTTACTTACTTGAAACTGCATGCTGAGACCTGCTGGAAATTGGATAATTCTACTTGTTTAGTGTGAATTCACGCAGCACTTGGTTTAATTCTTAATACAGTGACATCCTTTATTTTTCAGCCATCAGGTGGCTCCGTTTGGACCTTCCATCTGGAAGCTGTAGTGAAGCCCCGGCACTTGCCGGGGCTAGCAGAGGGGTACTCGTCCCCTCGAGAAGTTATCCACAGCAAGCTCCTCCATCTCAATACAAGTGTGAGTTCAAACCAGAGATGTACAGCCGCATTTCATGCAAAGTGGGTATGAATATAGACCTGAAACTTGGCTTGGGAATGAGCTCAGGAAAGCAAACTGTGTGTATGGATTAAAAGGACCATGTTTGTGTGCTGCTGGGAATGGTCAATGCTGTTTATTTCTCATGATTTTGACAAATTGGAAAACCAGAGCAGCCCGAGGAGGAGGATGATTCCCTTGGCTGAGATAAAGGACTTCACAACATGTTTCAGCAGGGACAGCAGAAATGACATCTCACTGTGTGTGGCACATCAGGTGTGAAAAGCCCTGCAGAGGCAGGCTGGAGGACGATGCTGAGCAAGTGTTGTCTCCAAAATATTCCCAGGAATTGAGAGAAGGATAACTTTCCTGATGGATCGATGTGTGACAAGATAATACCTTCTTCCAAATATTGGCCTTGGAGGACCCTCTTAATCTCTTTAGCAGCAAGTGTTGAGCTTTCTGCATCAAATTAGCAAATGCTGATTTGCTAATCAGCAAATCGATCCAGGGATGATGATGAGCTCTGGCCTGATGGTGAGTCCTGCGGGATGGGGAGATGCCCGTCTGTCCCCTCCATTGTCTGCCAACAGGAAGGGTATCTTAGCACGCTCAGGTAGAGGTCCTGGTTGATGTCGTCTTCTTGGAAACATATTTTGAACTGCGATGAGAAAAGAGGATTATAGCAGGTAAGGTGTAACCATTGACTGAGTCATTAATTCCTGCCCTTCCAGGATATTTGCATATGAATGCAAGGAAAGGCAAACGCTCATCATCACGGGGAAGGGTGCATCAGAAGGGCCTGAATGAAAGACTTTGCACCACTCATTATTAGTAGGGTCCAGCCTGTCATCTCCTGAGCTTGGGACCTGTTTTGCAACCCTGGGAAATGATGGTATGTGCCTGAAGGTGTTTCTGAATGAGCAGGTCCCTTGCTAGAGGTTAATTAGGAGAAGAAAGCGCAGAAGACTTTCTGAAATAGCAAGGCACTGAGAATTGCAGGAGGACGGGAGAGCCTGGGGATGTTTTGCTGCTTCATGCCTGACGCGCTGTGGGTGCGTTAGCTGGGCCAGCTCCCATCTGCAATGGGCACTTACTGTGGAAGTAGAAAACTGTTTTCCATTTCACGGGAGGATCTGTGCGGGTGGAGAAGCTCATTGTATCGCCTAATGGCTGGATGTCTCAAAACACAGCATGCAGAGACATACTTACTGAACTAGATGTATTTCTTCAATAACTTTGCTAATCAGAGAGAGGGGAAGCATGACTGAGAGGAGTTAGTAGATGCTCTACAAATTAGGCTATATATTGGTTGGCTTTTCTAGGACCCCTAACTGGTGCTGAAAATCATTACATTTAATTGTACTTTTTACCACTGCTTTTTATTATTTTATCCTATTATGCATGCCTGTACATGTCTGTTTTTTTCTTATACACTTTTTAGCTTATTCTTATCTGTCTAATGTGTTTGTGCTGTTCCCTGTGGGCTTGTCACACATCTCCCAGGTCCTCCTTAAAGCTTTCAATACGTTTTAATCAATTTGCCTGATGCCTTGCCAGGGCTCCCCCCGCCTGCACGTTTGGCTGCTGCAGTGTGTCAGGTCCCACGCTCACCAGAGTGACCCGGTCCTCGGCTGATTTTTAAGCAAATATTGCTCCTTCCATGATTTCCCAATGCCCCAGTTCTTTCTCTCCCACTGTAACACCTCTCTGGCACAGCACAGTTGCTCCCTTCCCTTCTTTTTTAGTGCTCCTGTGACGCCTCGTCCATGATACTCTGACACTGGTGCTGAAACTTGTCCCGACTCTTTTTTTTTTTACCCTTGGAGTTTCTCTCAGCACCACAAACTCTGGCTCCCTCCTTGCATCTTTTCCCCATGCTTGTCCTCTCACATTACTGAAAACCTCAGGAAAAATCCATGTAATGAATCCACTACTTTCTTTTCCATCTCCAAACTTTCAAAACTGTTTTTCATCTCTAACTCTCAGGCCAGGGATCCCGTCTGGCTGTTGAAAGCCTGCTGGGTCTCCAACAGTGTGCCCTTCTCTCTCTCTCTCCCTCTCCATATATTGTTCCTTCCTCCTTCTTTCCTATTATTGACCCTGTATTTCTTCCTCTCTTCTCTTTTAAGCTGCTGCACCAGTGACTTTCTAACCCCTTGCCCTGGACCCCTCTTGTTCTCATCCCTCCTCTTCTCTTTCTCAAGCAAATTTGAACACATAATAGTTTCTCTTTTGCTATGAAACCACTCCTTGAACCTGACCTCTCTCTTCAAACGTCACCTTATCTGTCGGTTGATCTGATGCACTGTCTTTTCTGGCTTCTTTCTTCATCCTCTCCTTTCTCCACCCCGTGGCATCTCTTTTTGCCCTGGTTTTCAGCTCTGTTTCCATGTCTAGTGAGCTTCCATCCCATCCCCTTTGACCACCTCCAGCAGTCAGTCATCCTCCAAACCTCTTCTGTCCTGGCTCTGTTCCTCTGACCCTCCTCCTAGCACTTCCCCTACACCTCTGGGGTGTAAACATGGGGTCCTTCTGTCTCTCACTTTTCCTTCTCTGCTCTCCTCCTTTTCCCAGCTCATCTCATTCATCTACATGATCCCAGTTGCCACCGATGCTAATTGCTCGTCAGCTCATGTTTTTACTGCCACCTCCCCTTCCTCATTCCTTCCCCTTTTTGGAGACGGTAAGTTGTCAGTAGGAGTCACTGCTAAAGATGGGGTATTTGGCTCTTGTGTGTCTTGGCAACTGGTTTTTTTTGGCTTGTCAAGCCAGTAAGACCTTAATGACTTGAATGCAACTATGTTCATACAGCATTTTAAATGGTGTCTCCATCCTGGGTGTAGTTCACAGGCACTGACAACTCCAAACAAACAAAAATACTTATTATTTATGATAATATTACTTATCCTGCTTTTTTATGTTGCCTTCTTCACAGTTATTCCTTACGAGCCAGATATCCTGCTGCGGCCGGCTGCTCCCCAGGGGACGACATGCCAGGCTATTGCCAGTGGAATGATTATCCCCTCCTGTGGCACCAGCGGTGTGGCCGTTTCTGAGACATCGTTAGGGTTTCTTATTACTTAAGGATGGTGTGAGGGATCCTGCCTCAGGCTGGTCCAGGCTCCAGCTGCTTCTCCGGTGTCTGCCTCCAAGGCAGTGGGGGTGGCGGTGCTCCCTGAGGGAGCCCTGCCGCCAGCTTTGGTGTAGGTTTGGTGCGAGGTCTCCAGCTCCCTGTGCAGGATGCATCCCCTGGGATGGAGGCTCAGCCCCAGTGCCCACGCTGCCCAGCCTTGCGACATCCCTGGCATCCTGCATGGACTCCCAGGCTGGGCTTCTGCAAATGTAGATGAGGGCATGGCTTTTCATCATACATCACACCTTAATGTTTCTTTGAATTTACCTTTTTTTTCTTCCGCTTTTCTCCAAGTTGACCACAATCAGCTTTTTCTTGTTATATGCAAAAGTGCTGATACCTATTGGGATTGCTGCTGTGTGCCCTATTATAAGCAGTAAAAAAATAATAACCCAGATTTATCATGTTATATACATAAATATTATTATTTGGTTGTGATGCCCACTGCTTAACCATTTCTATCTCCTGGAAACGTTTCCTTCCTTTGCTGAGACAGTGCCGTCTGCGTCTATGCTCTGCTGAGCCCGTCCCTCCAGGCAGTGAGACGCGGTGGGGTGCTGGGTCTGGGTCCTGTCCCCAGCCCCGTGGTACCGGCACGATGGGAGCCTGGCCTCACCAGCATCTCACCGGCGGCTGCATGGCCGAGTGCAGCAGGGATTGCGCATGCAGCTTTGTTTTAACACCTTCTCTTAAACACATATGTACATATGTATATATATATATAACCAAGGGCAAAAAATATGTATAGATATATATGGATATGTATGAAAGTACATATAGATATATATGGACATACTATATTTATATAGAAATTTCTCTCCCCCCATATATAGGTATATATAGGTGTGTGTATATATATAGGGGTGTTTATGTATACAGGTGTGTGTGTATATATAGGGAGAGATATATATGGGATGTATACAGGGGTATATACGAGTGTGTACTTACATAGACACCCCTACCTACAACCCTATATATATCTCTCCCTATATGTAACGGGCAGATATATATTTATGGGGGAGGTGTGTGTATATACGTATACATATGTATATATAGGCATATACCCTCCCCCCCTCAATATATATACACACACACATACCTCCGGGGACTGCCCTGTGGAGAAGCCCCCACTCGCCCACGGTAACTGTCGCTACCCTGGTCCTCAGAGCCCCCCCTTCCCGGCCTTCTTCTTCTTCCTCTTCTTCTTCTTCCTCGTCCTCGTCCTCTTTCTCCTCCTCCTCCTCTCCTCTCCCTCTCCCGCCCCACCCCGCCCCGCCGGGGCCGAGGGCGGGGCCGCGGGCGGGGCCGTGGCCGGCAGGGTTAGCGCCTTGCGCCGTTGTTTGTCCCTGCGCTGCCCCCATAGCCGCCCGCTGGGGAAAGACGCTACGGGGGGGCGGGCGGGGGTTGCCATAGCGACATGGCCTAGGCCGGGGGGCGGCCTGTGCTCGGCCCCGGCGGGCGGGCAGGCGGACGGGGCGCTGGTCGGCGGCGAGGGCCAGGCCGGGCCGGGCCAGGCGGGGCGGGGCGAGGCCAGGCCAGGCCAGGCCAGGCCGGACCGGCGGCTGGAGCAGGTGCGGGCCCGAGCCCGAGCGGCCTGGCGGGGATGAACCATGGCTTCGGTGAAGGTGGCCGTGCGAGTGCGGCCCATGAACCGCAGGTGAGTGCGGCCCGGTGGCGGGGCCGCCCCGGCCTTTCCCGCGCCCCGTTCCCGAGGTGCTGCGCCGTCCCAGGCGCAGGGGTGCAGCCTCTGAGCCGCCGTCGCCGCTGGCGGGGGGTGCATGACATTCCGTGTCCCACCTGTGCAGGCGGTGACAGCCATTAGAGGGGTGGAGGCTGAGGGGGAGCTCCGCCTGGGACTTCAGGGGCCGCTTGGCACTCGGCTGAGCGGCTCGGCGCTGCAGGAGCAACTGCTGGGAGCGCCTCTCCTCCCCGCAGTCTGTGGAGTAGCTCCCCTGTTGTGCTGGAAGGTGTGGGGCCCCTGCTGGAAAGTTCAGTCATTCATGGTCTTGAGCGTTGCTTTGTCTGATCCTTTTGTAATGAGGAAAAGGTTACTTCGGTGAAGGTAGGAAAGAGAGGCATGGGCTTGCCAAGGGTGTACAGCCAGGCTTCTAAAATGTGAAAGCAAGCTACTTCATCTAGAAACTGCAGCCCCTTCTACCTACTTGAAAGCAAGAGAGAGATGGTTGTTTACTTCATTTGTAACAGCAGCTTTTGTGGAGGAGCCGCTATGGTAAAAGTTATTAGCTGGCTACTTAAGATGAAAGTATAAAAGAGACAGTCTGCCCCGTTTACTGTATTGACAAGAGTTTGTCACCCACTTCCTGAGATGTATCAAGGAAATAAATAATGTTTTCTTTGGTGAAGCAAGTGCATGATAGAGTTAACTTTTAATGAAATAATTTAAGAACCATATGTAGAAAATGATCAGATTTTACTGGCAGTACTCTTACTTCTTCCCTTGTTCTGGAATGATGTAGCCAGTTAAAAAGAAAAGTGTTTTAAAAGCATAGGCAGCCAATCAGGCTCCCACCCTTCCTTTCACTTGATCTGACGCAAGTATTTAAAAAAAAATTTGCCAAGTTCTGAAAGTCAGTTGATATCTTGTTGTTTTCAGTGGGGGAAAAACAAACCTTATGAAAATAAAGTTGATGAAGGTTGGAAGGGGAAAATATTGCAGATTTTTTTCAAGTAGTTTAGGCAGTTTGACGGAGCCAAGTGGTTAGAGGTCAGGGTTAGTGAATAATCTTGTTACATCCTCCTGCTTCTGCCCCCACCCCGAGTTTAACATATGGTTCTTTTAAATTTTTATAATGATTCTATATATACACTTTTCCTTCGAGAATCTCTGACAACAGGTAGCTTAGGTTTTTAAAGTATTGATAAGACTTGTTATTTGTAGTGTTTTGGTAGCACAGAGAAGTTTTGTTTGCAGACTAGAACTGTGACCTGCTAAGAGACAGAAGAGAGAGGGAAATGGGAAGCATATGGCAGAAGGGAAAAGGGCTGGTAATTGTGATAGGCAGTGGAAACACCAACTGATAAATTGTGAGTAGAAGTTTGCAAGTGTTGTGGCAAAAGAATATTACAGACGATGACACTGGACCTTGTGTCTAGAACACAAATGGGAGGATAACTTGGATGGGGCTAGATCAAAGCATACCTAGAAAATGATGAAAATTGTGATATGATGGAAAAGAACGAGCCTAAGAGCAGGGCAGGCAGAGGCCTGGTGTGATCAACGTTGTCTTTGACACAGCATACTGAGTGGCAATGAGTAGGCTGTGAATAAACTTATGCTGAAAACTGATAAGTGTCTGACTATGGAAATAAGCAAACTGTGAAGAGCCTTCCAGTTCAAGTTGTTAAAACCTTGCTGTTTATGGGATGGTGCTTGATGTTTATAAAACATTATCAGGAAGCTGGATTCAGTGTCATGGGATGTTGCTTCTAAGTCTTGATTTTTTTCAGAGGCGTGATTGCTGTTTGGTGTGGCACCTGGTACTGCAGCCCAGGAGTGGTGCTGGGGTCGGTGGTGTTCCTCTCCTTCAGTCAGTGCTGAACTCGTGCTGTATGTTGTAAAACTGAGGTCCTAAGCCTTAGAGGATCCAATAGCTTTTCCTATTGCAATAGTGAATGTATGGTGAACCATAAGCCAGGAGTAGTAATCATGTTTTGCTTATATTGGCTTCCCTTGTACATGTCTTCTCCCAGCTGTGCTCCCTTCCCCTTTATGGGTTGTTGCAGTGTTTTACGGAAGAAGGGCCTTTCTGCCCATTCAGAGGAACTTTCCAATCAGGGGTTCATTCTGTGGCACTTATTTTCAAAATCTTTAATGTGATACTGTATAGAGTTAAGTTTAATTTTGTATGTGTCTCTAAATTTGCGTTGGTTTGTTCGAAGCTTAATCATATAATGCAGCTTTTTTCATGAGTCATTTTTAATTAGAGAAGACAGAGTTAATGAATGGTTATTGGTAAGACTCCTGCATTATGGAGCAGTTGCACTGTGTGGTGTCATAGCACTGCTAATTGTGTAATAAGTCATGAATGTGGCTCTTGGAATGAATCATGTGATCAGGAGGGGGTTGTTGTTTAAGGATTACTTGCTGTTCCATTGCTTAGATGACAAACTTTAGGGTTTTTTTTTTCCTTTTTTTTTTCCCCCCTTTTTTTCTGCTGTGATTTATTTTTAATCTTCTCGTTCTCTGACTTGACCTGGAAGGAATTTGTGCATTTCAGTGCTTTTGTCAAAGCCCTCGACCATTCTTCTTAAAGTAGTTAACATCCCAAAATGTGTTACACAGCGGTTACAATAGAGATTTTTGACTATATCTCTGGATAACATAACAAAAATAATGTCTAATGGCTTTACAGTTACTGCTTTGAAACCAGTTGTGAGTGAGAGCTTAGAAAGTTCAGTTACTTGGTGAGTCTCCATCTATCCTTTGGTTTCCCTCATTCAGTACTGAACTGCAATGACAACCTTTCAGTCTGTGCTTATATTTTAATGTTTCTGTAAAGTGCCTAAAAACCTGCCAGCTGGCAGGGGACTAGGTTTTCTTCATTGAGTAGAAATCTGCAGGGAGGTGAAGTTGGGTGGTTGATGTATTTTCTGCTGGCAAGTTAATGGTTTTGGTCACCATTATTTCTAAGGTTCATTTTCCAAAACAGTCACTAGAAGCATTCATTTATTGTCTTACAATTTGGAGGACTTGACTGGAGAATCCCATATCAGGTCCCACAAAATGCAGTTTCTCATCAAGATCCTGTCGTTCCTCAGAATGGCTGTTTCCTGGGCAAAATTATGGGATTACAGAGAAGTGTAATCAGCTTTGAGGCACTTTTCTGTTCACTTACTGAACAGATGACTTTGGGTTACTGGTTACTAGTCACTGTCTTCTGCACAGTGTGAGATATTTGGGATCCTGTTAAGCCCAACCTAATTCTGGCTCTCTGTTTTGTATTATGCACTGCATCTGCACAATTCAAATAAATACATTGCTTTATGTTCATCTGTTCAGAGTCTTTTAAGAAGAATGAGGGGGTAATCTTTTCTTACTTCCATTTTATGTCACGTTTTCTCTGCATGAAAACTAGAATTCAATTAGTGTTCGGGAAAACCACTTTTATACTTTTTTTGTGAATTAAAACCATCTGAAGTATGCTAAATAAGAAATTTTTTTTTGATATTTAATAAAGGAAATATCAATTTGATTCTTTCAGATAATAAATCTTGTGCCCCTCAGTTTCTTACATCTGATAGCTCTGTTCTATTTGGCTTTTAATTCATGAAGTAGTAGAGGAAAACAAGCTTTTTCTGATTTTTAACCTTTTTCCATCTCTTTCTTGCATTTGCATAAACTAATTATTTTATTTAACTGGTTGAACAAACTAAACAAGGGTCATATGCTATCCTTTCCTGCGGATGATGCATCTAGCATCAGAATGTGGCTTTGTACTGCAGTAAGTTCTTCCCTGTGCTTATCCAGTGCTCTCGGTGTTTTTAGATGTTTATTTAAATGATGTGTGTAGACTTTTCCACAGCTCTGTTCTTATTTCCAATATAATGAAATAGAAATTCCAATTTGATTTAATTTTTAAATGATCAATTTTTAACCCTGCATGCACACACTTCTTAGGTTTGCTCTCCAAACAGAAGTGACTGATGGGGATGGCAGAAATACGTGTCAGTGGCTATAGTGCTCTACGTGGTTATACAGTCATTCACAATTACCACATGAAGAGTAGCAGCTTTTATATTGATGGTGGGGAGACAGAGAAAATATGTTTTATTGCTTAGACAAGACTTTTATGTGACTCTGGGATTTGTTTGGATTAAAAGCCATGCTGATGCCAATACTTCAATCCACAAATACGTTCTGCACTATTATTCTTTAGATGCAAGGCTGGCCCTCTTGGTTTTACATTATTACACCTCTCAGTTATGCTTGTAAGTCTAAAAAACTCCTCTGCCTGCAGAGCAGGAGTCAGAGTACCTTGGGAAATTTAGGAACAACATTATATTATCTTTAAAAATAACTGCTTGCACAATCCAAGCCTTAGTATCAATAACAGAGTTTTCAACAGCTCAGATTAGCATAGCAATGCAAAGGACAGAGATATAAAATAAGCTGTTTCATTTTACAAGGAACATGTGACTGGAGTGTTTTTGTAGCAGCAAAAAGAGATAAACAAGTAAACACTGAAGAGCCAGCTGAAATCTTATTTTCCATTCCGAATGTTTACAAGTGATTTAGGTAGGAGCTTAATGGGAGTATGAAAGTTATAATTAACTATCCATGCTTTTAGAATTGAGAAGAGAATCAAAAGACATACATGGAGAATATATTACAGAATTTCCAGTGCAGGGAGAAGAGGGGAATGAATTGGTGTCTTATAATGAATTGCTGTCTCTAAAATATAGGTTACTGTGTATATTTTTCATTTTCATGCATTTATAAAGATAGGGTGTTTTGACAAAATGTGTATAACATCAGTGTAACACAGAGTAAGAAAAGATGGAGTAACTACAAGCAAGGACACCCATAGTTAAATATTGTATTTGTCTCTGAAGTGTATGGTGAAATTTTTGCTGTGTCTGTTTCTGAGCATTGATTGTTGGTTGTTGCTCTTAAGATGTGTCCAGAGTGATAGCAGAAACATAATTCAGAGCTTAAATATGGCCAAGTGTTGCAAATACTGTCACTTTCTGAACTACAGTACCAATGAGGATAAGCCATTTATCAGCAAGCTGTGTTTGCTATTTCTTATGTTAACTCTTTGAACTTCCGTTTTAAATATGGTGCTTGTGATTAGATTTGTAATCATGTATCATTTCTCTACTATAAAAAGAAGTTGAAAGATCTGTAAGGATAGGTAAGGCTCTGGTGCGCCTGGGGCGAGTGTACCTCTCTTGCCTTTGCCTTTATCTGTGGGTGAGTCTGAATCCAATAAAAATCTATGTTGATGCTGAGTTGGCAAGATAACCTAAATGTTCTGAATGTGACTTTTTCACCTTGCCATATTTTGTGTCCAAAACTTTGAACCCTTTTAATGACCTCCAGCAGATTTTTCTTTTTGGAATAGCGTTCAGAGTAGATACACTTCTCTCTCTGGAAGTAAGCTGTGCATATATGTATATATAAGGACCTTCATCAATGTGCTACTTCTGTTGTTAGCATTTGGACCAGTGCATAAAGGTGTAGACTCTGATCTGAGTTCTTGGATCATGTAAAGTTGATACTAAGAGAATTTGAAGTCTGAAATTAGAAGTGTTTTTAGTTTTGTAAGGTACATTAAGAAATGGTTTTATTTTCTATTTATTATCTCTCACATCTTCAAAAGGAGTGAACAGTAGGAAGAGTTTTATTCTACAGTATGGTCATGCACACCTTCTCAGGACAGACCCTGTAGTACAGGGAGGACCAGAAGAGTGAGCATCAGTGTGACAATGTACATGTCATCTCTCTTTAATAATCACTACCTTCTACCTGACCTGAGTGAAGATGTGCATAACAGGTGGGTTATGGTTGGCAATGGCTTGGCGATACACAGTGGGTATGGCCAGGTTCTCAGGTAAGGTTAAGAGCAGTTGGCTGCTTCATTCATTTGACTTGGCAGCTCATCACAGTGAGGCTGCCAGACATGAGAGACAAGAAGAATCTAGTGCTTGTTCAGTTGTGAGGAAAGAAGTGTAGAATCTGGTCCGTGTTTCCCTATAGGTGAAATGAAATGATTGTTGTATGGCCATGTGTTTAAGGTGTAGGACTTTGGGAGAGAGGGAAGGAGAGGTGGGTAGGACACACAGGTGTGTCTGTTCTGAAGGGGCTGTTGGTCCCTGGTTTTGATGGTACCTGACCAGCGCTAGGGAGGGCTCTGCTTGTTAAATGTGGTGAGAACTTGTGTTCTTTGAGCACGGGTACCAACAATAAATTGTGACATAAACATTTGTCATTATGTAGAAATGCCCTCAAAGATTATAAAAAGTCTCAGTGATGGTAGTTTATGGCTATCGCTATTGCTGTCTGTAGTTCTGGAATGGAGATGCAATTGAGCTAGCAGTGTTTGCTAGGAAACAGAGGTGCTATGTATTGTGAGGCTCCTCTAAATGGTATCTACACTGATCATATATTTGAGAAAGGGATGTAGTAAGCTGTGTTATAAGGCTGCAAGCAGACCATTTAAAAATTGAGGAAAGGCTGGAGAACTTGCTGTTGAAGCAAATGAAGTAGAAGTCACAGCTTGCTCACAGCAGAGCGTTGACTCCAACTTGTAAGGATGAGAAAAGAAAAAAAAAATAGAGAGGACCCCAGTGGGCTTACAGAAAAGTGTTGGTTGTCAGTGGCAAGAATAAGTAAGACATGATGGAAATCTTATAATCAATATAGTAGCACAGGAGATGGTTGGTTTTTAAGTTCTAAGTTTTTTTTGGCATAAGGGTAATTAGTAGTAATTAAATAGTTCAGGCCTGGTTATGTAGGAATGGAAGAAGCAGCAGCCATGAGGTGGGGGGAAAAATGCCAAAGTTATTTGACTCAGTAGTTTATGGAGAACATTGCAAATGTGAAGCAGAACAGTTGCTTTCCTGAAGTATTTAAGTTGCAAATGGTCTAGCCATGTGTGTTTCCTAAGGAGTGGTAAAATGCCGTGTTGGACAGCTGTGTTAACGAGTGGGGTCTAATGAGAGTATGGCCTTTGCTAAAATGAGAAGTTAAAGCCAAACAGAGAAGCCAACACCAAGGATGATAGTTGCCTGGGAATTTGGATGCCACAGGTCAGGATATTCTAGTAAAACTTGTTGGACTCTCCTTAGGCTTTTTCACAATAGCAAATGTCAACAGCGCTGAAGCAAGCTGAAACTGGGGGCTACAAGCAATAGAGAATGCCAGCACCCTCTGGTGTTTTTTTCCTCTAGAGTTTCTCACCTGTGCTGAAGTATGTGGTCTTTGAACATTAGTTGCTTGTTTTCCACTTCTTTCTATGCCCTTTTCCTCTGTGGTTAATCTTTGAAGTTCTTCTGCTTAGAAGCAATGAATTTGAACATAGGAGTATGCTACAATCACATTGCAGTTCTTGTCTGCAAATATATTGCAGAGCCAAACACTGATGCTGTGGTTGGTGCTTCCCCCAGCAAACCCTTGGGTGAATATCTTGTAAAGTCTTGTTTTTGGAACCTCATTATCTGAAGTATGTTGGAAAAGATTAACAAAAATGATGGGAATCATTGATTCAAAAAATACTGAGCCACACGTCTACTCTATGTGTTATGGCTACCGGAATAGATTAGGAGATGCAAATCTAGAAATATTTGCAGGCTTAAATGTTGAAAAGAGGAATTAAATATTTAGTTATGGCTCCTTCATAATATCTTGGGAGTAATGGAATGAAGCTCGTAATGGATCAGCTTAAACAGTATCTAAGGAATTACTGCTAATGAGATAGAAGACTTCCACAACCTGCACTGAGGGGAATGAAAGCCCAGGTAGCTGAGAAGAGCTCATTCCTTTGAAGAAAGTCATTACGGTAAATGATCTTGCTTGAATGGGAAGGTGAGGCTAAACCTGGGTGACTTTTAAGTAGCTCCTGCACTTGCTGTTCTGTCTCCAACCTCCTCTGCAGTGTTTTTTGTACAGCTTTATACACAGGAGAGAGAATAAACAGGGTATGCAGTCTTTAAAATGGGATCTTGCTGTTTTCATGTATCAAGCAAGATGTATCAGGGAGGGAGAGTCCCAAGAGCAGAGCTTTACTCTTGTGTTGATGAGCAGCAAAACTGGAGCAGACTTGGCTGCTGCAGAAGGAGCTCTAAGGAGTTTCAGCAAAATACTGGTTAATGGCTGGGACTGACACTTAATGTTGCATAAACCATCAGAGATTGGGAAGCCCACATATTTTTACATGTTTTTACATGTCTGTTTACATGTGCTTATTTTTCTGCCCTTTTTAGTGCTTTAATGCAAATGCTTCAGAAGTTTTTCAAGCCTGTGGGATTTGTCACAATCGCTACCTTGTTTCATCTGTCCCCCTCCCTAGCATTGAAGAACAAAGACCTTCTAGTACCAGCGGGGCTGGAGCACAGTGGCAGCATGGGCACTTAAGGAGCAACGTAATTAAACTGGCCTCATTTACAATTTCTACTCCCCAAAACTTTGCAATCGTAAGCGTTTTGAACTTAAACCCCTAGTTTTAGAATAGTGTTTCCTAGTTAATTTATTTCAGTATTATCAAACACATTGCCAGGTTACCTATGCATGTTATAGCACTAAAGTGATGAACAATAAAATACTTTCAAACTCTGCTTTTCGTTGAGAGCTCCCTGAGACCAGCAGAGAAAAAGGTAATGAATGTCTGTATTGTAGCTTTCAGGATGAAATGAAGTGAGAGAAAGGTGAGTCTGTTGGTTTCTCAGGCTTTGTTTATTTGAAATTAAGACTAGTTTTGAAATAAATGGGATTAGCACTCAGCTGTTTTAACCTAACTGAGCTCTTGGACTTGAAGACTCTTAAAAGTCTGAGTATCTGAAAGGCAGGTATTGTTGGTAAGAACAGCTGACTGAATTGAAGAGTAAAGTCCTCTATTTTGCAGGAGCTATGAAACAAAGCTGGAGTTATTTATTGAGAGAGGGTTTTTCAGAGTTATCTAACAGAAGGAGGGTGTATGTGGCACTCGACATCTTAATTGCTGATGGGCTGAAGTTCTTATTGTTGAGGACTCAGATGCTTCATATATTGGCTTTATGAAGACTCTTCTCCAAAGAGTTTATACTATAAATACAAAGCAATAGTGAGATACAGAAACCTGGAGTACACCCATCATATTTCCTCTATGCTTATATATTTGAAAGATATTTGTACTTAGACAACTGAAGTAATTGTTGTTCAGTCCAGATTGCTTGTATGTTTCTCAGTAGAGGAGAAAAATGACAGAACAGCAGCCTTATGGATTACTTGAGGGGCTAATAGATCTGTGAAGTCAGGCACATTTTTTTTTTTTTTTCTGAATTTCTAATTTGAGGACCTCCTGCCCCAAAAGACAAGGGCACTGCAGGGAAACTGATTTCTTTGAATTGTGCTTTGCTGTACACAAGAGGTTAAGTCAATACTATCTTTATGACTTGGGATAGCAGGATTAAAAGAACAAATCAGAAGATACAAGATATTAAAAGCAAAATATCATGTGGAATAAAATCCAGGAGTCGTAGAGAAACTTGATAGGGTCATGATAGTTACAACAAAATTCCAGGATGTCATTCAAATCAACTTGGTTGTGTCTGATGTTATATTTTATGTTGCTTCTGCCAAAGATGGGCATGTGCTACATTTTCGTAAAGGCATGTCATCGGAAATGTGTAAGAGGGGGTTCACACGTGGATATCTTGAAACTTAGCTATGCAGGACTAGTTCCTACTGGTAAGACCATTACTGAGCCTGCTCTGATGCTCCATCTATGCAGGCAAAGCAGGAAGGTTGCTGTCGAGGTAGTCTGCTAATTGAAGATTAAATATTTTTCAGGTTACTATGCAATCATTGACCATGGCATGTGTGGATACAGTAACTTTTTTTTTTTTAAATTAGCTGTTGCTGATGATTTAAAAATTTGCTTATGTGCCTACCCACCAGACCCGATCTGAGTTGTGGGATGGTGAAGTCTACCTATAATACTATTAAAAATACAAATTTAAAAAGCAGGTCAGGTGCATGATTTAATTTTGTGACCAGTCTGTATGTGTTACCATGACCGTGCATAGTTTCCCTCCAAAAGCTAGATATCATTTGACAGAAGACAGCACAAGGATACCTGTACGTTCATTTTCCAGGAGAGCCTTGCTGCTATAGATTAAACTACTGCCTTTCAGTGTTGTTGGTAAAATTTATTCTTATGGCTAAAGGCATTTAATTTTGTTTGTCCTTCATATAAGAACTGATATGTCTGTACTAGTATATAAACTTAGGGAATGTTTCCGTTTCATGAGATGTACAAGATTCCCTGTTTCTGCATTCTCTGTCACTGGGTTTATTATTCTGGTTTCAGCTGCACTATGAAGAAAGTTCCGGGAGCAGCAGAACTCTCTCATTTAACTATTTGCCAAGTTTGTCAATGCTTTTTATAAAACTGGTATCACAAAAGGGAACGTGGGTATCATTATAAGCCTGCACTAGCAAATTATTAAGATTACGTTGATCACAGAAAACCTTATGCCCACACAAAATGTGCTTTATGAAAAAACTCTTTTAAAGTACCAAGTATGTGCACAGTTTCTTTCTCTTACTGAGACGTAATTGCAATCATATCCATGGAAAGCTATTTCTTTTAACTTCAGTCCCCAGGAATTTTTTCTGCTGTTTTCTTGTCTGGCTTCTTGAGAAACTTCAGAGATGGTACAGCCTGTCTGTCAGCCAGTCTGGTCTCATCTAGCAGCTTTTGAATCTGTTGGCTGGCGTCAGCCAATTGGACAGCTTGGTAGAGGTCTTGAAGGTAATGAAGATGTGTTTTTCAGAGAAAACTGGCAGCCGTGAAAGAGTCTGCAGAGCCCTCCTGAATGAGGGGGAGGCTGCAGCACTTACCAGCTATCAGGGGATCCACCTAGGAACCTCTCCTCAGAGTCCAAAGGACATCTGATTGCAGTTGTGCTGCTTGATGTACAAGGTGTAGTTGTTAACTTTTAGACCATATTAGTGTAAACGTGGCTTCAGTCATTTAATTATGGGCTTGTAGCCATATCAGTCAACAGCATGGGGTCACTGAGCTCAGGATATGCTGGGCTATTGCCCTGCTATGGAGACAACTGTGACTTTTATACAGTTGTCCTGGTTTTGGCTGGGGTTAAACCACGACAACAGTGTAATCATGTAGTACTGGTGACTCAAGCCACAGTGGATTCCCAGAATCTTGTGATTAAGTCAGATTGCTTGACTTGTTCTGGTTTTAGGTCTCAGCCACCATTATATTGAAACTACTTGTTATTGATGTTTATGGAAAAAATTACTTTAACCCAAAGGGTAGTGAAGATGTTTTATATACAGGGCACCAGATTTATGTTTTTAACTGTACCTAGATATGGAATCACATTTAAAAAAAAGTACTTTCTACAAAATGATTTCATAAGCATTGAAGAAGTTAAAAAGTCAAAACCACAAAACCAAACAAAAACCTCTGTATAAGAAAGAGAAATTGTGTGATATTTCACATTGCACCAACTTTACTTTTCCTGTAGTTACAGAAAGTAACAAAGAATTTGTGTAGGAGGGTTTTTGTTTGACTTTTTAAAGCATACGGTTGAATTGAATGTTCCCCTTTTAAGAGTTACTCAGACAAAGGAAAGTGGTTTTGGTCTGTGTAATTCAATGGACACCAGGGCAAACATACAGTTAGTATGTTACCAAGCTACAAGAAGATGCCAAGTTCTTTCTGTGACACACTGTGCTTGTTTTTCAGTTAAATCTACCTTGAATTCTCCCGGTCATTAAGCAACCCTCATGCTTTCACTTTGTGACCCGAGAAATACACCCGGGTGATGAACAAGCAGGGTGATAAAACAGGAAATCCATAACATTGTGTCTAAAATGTGAACATAAGAAGCAGCAGGCACTTTGCTGAAAAGAAAAGCCATTGAGCATGGTTGAGTTGCTTTTACAAGTGCTTGGTCTACGTTTTTGAGTAGTTGAAAAACAAAATCTCACATCTGCTCTTCAGTATAATCCTTTTCCAATAGATGTTCCATTAGATGTCTACAGTTAAGTGAATTTCCAAGAGTATATTTTACAGACCCTCTTTCTATTTTGACACAGAGGTGCTCTGCAGGTTGTTCGGGTGGTGCTTGTGTCCTTGTCTGTGCAGCTTTGGAGGTTTGCTGAAGTGGTCTTTTGAAACACTGTTTGGGAAAACTGATTGCACTTTCTGTCCTGTCCTTTTTGGTTTTCCCTTCCCACTCCCAAATGAAATGTGTCTTGTTCTTTCTGTTCTCTTTTTTGGAGTCATGTTTGACAGGTATTATGGTAATCACAACTGATTCCATGGATTTAATGGAAAACATAGTATCATGATTTTCTAATGGGGTAAGCTATAATAAATGCTCTAGTGTCTGAATAATACAGAATAGATTAATAAAAAGTCACTATTTAAGTAACTGAACCTTCCATTGAAGGACCTTAAAGCAAGGAACTTAAAGATGAACTTGGAAAAAGACCAAACACATTTTGCTTGTCCGTAATAGAGATTTTTCTAAAGCTTCCCTTGTTGATTTATATTTGAGGTAACAGTGCTTTTCCATGCTCTTCTCCCTTCTCTCTGTGGGAGGATCTTCAGAAAGTCCTGTGGAGGACTGGGTAAGTGACATAATGAACAGGGGTCATTGAAAGTTGCCTTGAAATCTGGAGATGCTGCTAATATTTGGCTACCTGTAGTATGATTTCGACTAGATGCCCATGGAGGTGCAAAAACTGCTCTGGTCCTTGCCCTGAAAATAAGCAGGGAATATAAGGGAAGGAGAGAAAGAAACTTGACAGAGTTATCTATGTTGGAGCTTCTTCCATGAAGCTGCTGTGTTTTGATACAGCTGCTGAATCATCTTCAGTTTGGGGCAGTTCTTCATAACCCAGATGCCCCTTGTGATGAAGAGAAATTATTAAAACTTTGCTGAAGTAAGCCATTTATCAAGTTATCCCATTACAGGACAAGTATATTAGTTCTTTGAAGTGTATCTTGGTACAAATATTGATATTGTTTATATTAAATAAAGTGCCAGTATTATTTGAAGTAGTTTTTCTGATTTTTTTTCCCTTTTTTTTTTCTTTCCCCTCTCCTCATTGCAACTAATTGCTAGATGACTAGCTAAATTTAGCAATAGTAGAGGGTTAATAACAGCACTGGGCTGATGTATTTTCTGGTGTCTGTGCCAAGAAACTTGCCTGCTTGATCGCTTTGTAGTTTGATTAGGGGTTACAGGATCATGGGTTATAAGTGTCCTTCCCTTGTGATCCTGGAACTCCACGTGGTGTATGAAACAGCAGCAAGAACAGCCGGGAGGCTGGCCCTAGGCACTGCTGTGTGAGCAGATGGGGCTTGGGGGGAAGGAAGCTTTCTTAAATCATCAAAGCGTTAATTGTGAACTAGTTTTGTCAGCTGGCCCCTTTACGCTGCTTTGTGATGAGGGGGGTGGGATTTGCGGAAGCAGAGTCTTTGGTTAGTGGCTGGGGCTTGTCTCTGGGCTGAGGTAGGCCTAGTGGTTCCTATGGATGCTGGAGCAGTAGCTGGTTGCAGTAGGGTTCTCCTAGCCCTGAAGGTTCTCAGAAGGGTACCCAACACTGCAATACAACTGTTTACAGCCAGAAGCTTTAATTAAGGTGGAACTTGCAATCAAAACTTTTTGAAAGGGACTCAGCCTCTGCTGAACAGCATTAAATGAGTGCCTGGAAATAACTGGCATCATGCAGGCAATTGTTTTTTATGGGATCCTCTCAAACTCTTTATGTGTACAATAAATTATACTTGGCTGTCTCATATTAAAATGAAGCTTTAGTATTTGATTCCTGTTAATTCTTTTCACTTCTCCTAGGTTGACTTATTGATTCTGATCATAGTATTTCTGTTTCAGGTTGTCCTCTCCCTATTCCTTCCCCCACAAAAATGCAAAATTCTATTTATGATTTTTTTTTTATTGGCTAGTGCTTTACAAGGCCTTTTTTTTTTTTTTTTTACTTTGAAATCCTAATTCTTTAATAATATTTAGTAATATTATTATCAGTGTTATCACAAAAAATTAATGACTGTAGGCTTCTCGGAATTTTGTGTAATTCATATATGGGTGTTAGACTTTGTATCAATTTTCCATTACTGAATAGCTTTATGTTTTGTAATATGGAGAGCTGGCTAGGTCTGGGAAAGAAAGCACCAACATGTTTTATTATTTCCCCTTGTACACCTGAAGCATGAAAAAATCCAGACAAAAATGCAGTAATTCTGGCCCAAACCTCTTCCTGCCTAGAGTCCTTCTAAACTTCCTGGAGGAGCAGGTTACAAATTATATTTGAAACAAACTTTCATAGTAAGATAGACCATTTAATTGGGCCACATTATACTTATTACACCTTTGCTGAGTAAATAGTTACAGACAGGTAGAGACTGTTGAGGAAGGAGGATGAATGGTAGCTATCCACAGGCTGCATTACTGCGATGCCAAAATCTATTTCCTACTAAAAAATGCCATTGGAAACTTCTTCTCTTTTTTCCTGTTTATTACCTGTAGCTGTATTTTAGTTTTTCAGTCTCTTAAGTGTAGACCTAGTGAAAGCTACTAAGGATGACATGGAAATGACTAAGAGGCATCTTTTAAGGCATGCCTCTAGTATTTTTCTATGGTAGATCTAAATTTAGTTGTATAATTAATACTGTAATTATTACAATTGTGTATTTTATTAGCTTAGAAAATAACTTAATGCATTGATATTTAAATAAGCACTTTTCTTTGCGTAATCTTTATTCATTAATGTAGAATTTAAAATGGGTTTTGCTTTTCCTTAGAATTTCTACTGGAAAACTGAATGTGAATAGGGGGTAGCTGCACAGTCAGCTGAGGAACATAGACTTCAGTGATACAGTGCACCACAAGGAAGGAAATGTCCCACTAAAATCCTGAACTTGAGTCTCCTCTTACTCAAAGGAAGAAGTTTCTCTTTTTCATTTTTGGTTGGTGCAAGTGGATATCCAGTAATTGCTGTGATACCATGCAATATGGTAAAGCAGCACTTCATTGCTTTAAAGCCCTCTGCTTTTCTTTGCACCAGTTGAGCACACCAGTTTGTCAGGTGACTTAACAGATGGTTTTGGAACAGGTGTGTCTGTTAGCATTTGGGGAGTGATGTTTTGTATGGTGTATATAGCAGTTTTCCTCTTCTGGTTCTTTTTTTTTCATGTGCATGTTTTTAATAACACAGGAGGTGTTATGCTCAAGGTTGTCATTCAAGAGCAGCCTGTATTACTTCTATTGACAAAATATAATGAAATCCTATCTCTGTCAAGCAGGTTGATAAGTGATGATTTTAGACACTAAACTAACGATTTTTATGATAGTTTTGAAAACAGTCAGAAACAGCTAATGTGAAATAGAAGCAGGTGCATGAAAACACTGCTGCAGAACTGGACTTTTTTCTTCTGGAATCATTGTGCTCTGGGAAACAACAAACCTGTGTAACACTCCCTTGGTAGCAGAGCCTCTCTCCTGCACTGCCGTGATGTATCACAGCTAAAAAAATATGTTGGGTACCTCATTTCTAAGAGTTTTAAGGTACTGGGTTTTTGTGGTTTAAATATTTAGTCCTTGTTACCATGGCTGTATGGGTAAATGGGAACTGCTACTACCAGGATGGTGGTAAGAGGCTGGGGCTTATCTTGTAACATTCTGTTTTGTGGTTCCTTAGAGCCACATAATTGACTTCACTGGGCTTTTGATCAGAGTACTTCAAATTAAGAACAAACCACTTAATTGACTTGCAGAGTCAAACTTCTGAAGCAGGTTTCCCCAAGCTGCTGCTCTGTTCCTAGGTGAAGGGATTTGGAGGCAAGCCCAAGCACTTCAAAGATAGCAATAAATAAACGTTGGTCACAACAATTAAAAAATGAAATACAAATTAATTCACTTGATAATTGACTGTGGCAAGCAACCTGTTGAGTGGAAATATGACTGGATGATTGTGATATGTTATATCTAACATATTCAAGTCTTGTTTTTTTTCAGGGAGAAAGACCTTAATGCAAAGTTTATTATTTCAATGGAAAAAAATAAAACGACAATCACAAACTTAAAGGTGAGTAAAAACAATTTAAAAAAGGAAGTCCTAACTGAACAGCTGCCACAATATGACTGGACAAAACAGTGACTCGCTGCACTGTGGAGGACAGCCCTTAGGTTTTAAAATGCAGTGTTGAAGTAATCCTTTGGGGAAACAGGTTAAACTGTTAACATGCTGCATCGTGGTTTTCTGAAAACCACTCTATAGGCTGTATCTCAGGTTTTTCTAAGGTTTATCACTCTGGTAATTACTTAGCTGGAAGATGAAAGCCAACAGTAGAAGAGAGGTATGTGCCTGGTAGCTATTAAACCTTTGTTTAATCTGTAGTCTTCTGGAACTCCCATGAAAATGAACCAGACCCAGAGTACCCATCACTTGCTATAATATTCTGATGGTATATTTTAACATTTCTCTCGGCAAGAGAAATCATGCACAGCAAATAGTTTTTTTCAAGATAGTTTCCAATGACAAATATAGGAAAAGGAATTTCAGTGCGTAGTTTGTTTAGACTGATTCAGATAGCAGTGAATGTTGCTGAAGTATAGTGCTAGCTGTCATGTCTTGAGCATGATAATAACCTTAAGTAGCAGGTATGTAACACCATTTTAATTATGACTCCCCACTGAAATGCTGCTCACAGTACAAAGGTCTCTCTGGCTGCTATTAATTATATGGGTAGGATAATCCCTTATTATAATTTGAATTTCATGTACAGGACCAATTTAACTGAATGTAAGTATCGTGACAAAAATTTACTGTGGTTTTAGGAGCAGTAAGGTAAAATCCAAATAATTCCTGCTGTGCTGTCTTGTAACGTGACTTATCTTTCTTGCAGAAGGGTATATCTGTTCTAATTTTTTCACTGTTGTTGGAATAATAGGCTAACCTGTCATTATGAATTTCTAAATGTGTATAGCCTCATGTTAAATTTGCTTTCTGATTATTTATTGTAAAATGTTTTTAATTACTTCATCAGGATGTATTGCACCAGCTGCTTCTTTATTTTTTTTTTTAAATAGGTACCAGAGGGTGGTACTGGAGACACAGGACGAGAAAGAACTAAGACATTTACCTATGATTTTTCCTATTTTTCAGCAGACAGTAAAAGTCCCAGCTTTGTTTGTCAAGAAATGGTAGGATTTCTGAATGTTAATGATTTTTTTTCCTTTCCCTTTTCTTTGGCTTGAAAGCATTCTTTGAAACTTCTTTTCATTGAAAGTGCTTCTTATGTAATTTAGAAATTCCCTAGGTACCTGAGAATTTGAATTTTGTTTTGTTTTCTTTTTTTTTTAACTTATCTAACATTAAGTGCTGTGTTTCCTAATATAGCAGGCTAAATGCCTTCTTTCTAGTTCTTGTCTGATTTGTCTTGTAAGGTCAAATTAGAAAATTTCTCTGAGCACTAACTTTGTTTTTGAAAAGCTTTTTTGAAAAAAATCACTTTTGAGAAACAAGTGTATATCTTTAATTCACTTAGACAGAAACATTCTTCTTATGTATTGAAGTGTGTGTGTTTTGGTTTTTTTTTTGTTTTTTTTCCCAAAATTCTTGGTACACACTGAAGAAGATTATTCTTTCTCCTCCCTTGAGTATTCAGCTTAGGAAAGGACAAAACTGCCTTTCTTCCTGCACACTCAGAACAGAAAATCCAACTCAGAGCTATAGACATTATTTAGATGAACAGATAGGCCCTCCCTGACCTCACATTTCATGTGAACATTGAACCTTTTTGCTATTCCACATTATCAAATAAATTTATTAAGTGAAATTCAAGTATTTTGTGATTGCTATCTTCTTTTTTGATTTTGTGGAACTTGAGATCCTCTAAGCTTCAAGTGAGAGTATTTCTTTCCCCTTAAAATAATGCAAGGGTTTGCTGAATACACTGTAAGCCAGTTGGATACATACCTGTTTGGTATGTACCTCATCTGTTCTGTAACCCCCAAATCAGGGATACCGGTATGTCTAATCTTAAAAAGCCTCAGAATTAAAACTAATAATAAGAAACAATAAGTTGAAGCCAATTTTAAATAGATATGAGAAAGACAAGCTTTGCCATTATGTATACGACTATAATTGTTTGATAGAAAATTTATACTTGAAATTTCTATTTAACCATCAGTGTAAGCAGTAGGTCCTGTTTTTTTCTGAAAGCTTTTTTATTTCACTGATTTATTAGTTAGTGCTTAATCCAAGTATTTGATCATGTACGTTCTTAAACTTTCTGGATTGTTATTTCTTGATGATGTTCTTTTAAGTAACACAGTTTTTGCTATATTCTCTGAAATATCAAGCAGTATACATTTATTTGGGCGTTGATGTAGAAATACCCTAATTAATTTAGCACTGTGGCAAATTCAAGAAGTAGTGTATTTGAGCACAATGATTGGAACCCTAATTTCTAGTGGATTTTTTTTTTTTTTAAGCAGGTGGTTCAGGCCATATGGCTTTACTAGAACTTCAGCAAATGCTTTAAGTTGAGCATGCAGATAATTATTTATTTATTTTAATTAAAGCAGCTTTGATCATGTATTTTTCTGCTGCGATTCTAACTGAAGCTTGACATTTTGGTTGTGGTTCTGCAGACACAAAAATGATTGCCTTAAGTTTGCTCATACAAATCGATTAGGGTCTCAGTTTAATATTACTTAGTTTCGTGAAAATGCGTGTAATTCTCAGTGATAACTGATTGCCATATTCTCAGTTCTTCCTGATATAGATAAGTACATCTCTCTAAAACAGTGTTAATGATGTATCTATGCATATTTGGAAAAGTCTGCAAAATGTACTATAAAAGTAGTTACATAAATTCTTCTTAAGCACTGATTGTAGCTTAGGTTTATGGATATTTAATTCTTGGATCCTTTAGGTAGCTGTTTCTTTACCTGACTTGAGATAATTCTGGAAAGCTGTGTTAGACAAGATCTCATTAGAGGAATCCCAGGAAGAGAGTCCATTGTGTTGTTAGGCTGTTGCTGTTAAAATGCAGGTTTTTTTCCAGAATCTGAATGTGCTGTGAAATAATGAAGTTAATTAATGTTAAAATAGCCATTTGCAAAGGCAACCTGAATTAATATAAATGGATATCCAAGTTGTATCCTGTGTGGATGTCCAATTTCCACATACAAGTGATAAATTAGTTTTCCTTATTTGAAGTTTTTCCTTATTGGTGCCATTTTGCCTCTGTTTCAGAGTGGATCAGGTTGAGGCAAGATCAGTGTAATTTGCCATGTCAGGAGATTACAGAAAAATAATAAATTAAAATGCCCATATAGGGATTGCTGCAGCAGCCTTGAGCAATGATTTTTTTTTTTTTTTTAAAGCTGTGAGCTTTATGGTTCATAGTAATAGGATGCTAACAATAAATCCTAAACATGGCTTAGATGTCCATGTTCAATATTCTGCTATTACGGTGTGTCCCACAACCCCAGACTGCCTCCTTCATCCTTTACTGACAAGAATGCTAACTTCTCTGGCCACAAAAATATCATTGTCCCTGTGTCAAGTGTTGTTTTCAATGTGCTGCACACATTGTCATTAAAACAAAAGGAGTTTTCAAACCATGGGAGTGCAATTTCTAAACAAATGCTGCACAAGCTATTGTTTTGCTTGTGTTATTCACTTCATATTTAATTGGAAGGCTTTGTAGTTAAGCTCTTATCAAGTTGCTGCAGAATTTCATGTTTACTGCACCAGTGGCATAGACGGGCATCTTTCATTCACATTCATCTCGCCATGGAATAAAATTGATCTTGATTGTTGGTAATGCAGTTGCCTAGTGTGCTTTGTTCACAATTGTTATATTTTTCCATTTGAAAGGCAGAAAAATAATAAATGGAAGTCTGTCTAATACTACATTCCCCATTAATATGCCTTGTAGAGGCAAAATATGCTTTAGTATTCAAAAATTAGAGCGGGAGTGGTAATTTACCATCAAGCTACTTAGGTTGTATTCCTGGAAGAGAAACAAATAGAATTTTGATGTTTACAGCCCTTTTGTGACAAACCAGTGTCCCAGCTGTTTGGTTCTGACAAAGTCCCATCCTAACAATGTCTTTTCTTCTAACCTGTGTGTTAAGCCTGTGTTCAGACAACACCGACTGTAACTGTCCTATGTACTACCTCAAATCACTTTGCAAGATATACACAAATTTTTAAAAAGGAAAATGCAGTCAAAACTGTAGTGCATAAAGACTTGGTCCAGATAGTGAGGTAAAAACTTGGACATAGAGAAAGGGAAAATTGGGGAAAAAATAAAGGAGCAGTTACTCAGGAGGGAGAATTCAACTAAGATGCTACTTTTCAAATGGCAAGCAAAAGGGAAATTGTGCTTTGGCTGATCTTTATACTCTTCCTCTTTGAGAAGTATAACCGATTACAGCGTTGCAACTCCTTTGCTCAAGGGAAGGTCAAGTTAAGTATTCCAAAGGCATGCTTGCAACTGAGCGTTAATGATCAAAGAAATTGCCCAACACTCCTTCAAGGGAAGAGTAGCATGGTTATACTGTGCGTGTGCCATTCGCTATTAATAATGACTTGTACACCTTAGTTAATTTAAACCACATATACTGCAGACTAGTAGCCAAATTATGTGAAGCATGTATGAGATTTTTGAAAATGTCTGGTTTGGGAGACCCAGATTAATATTTTTGTTGAGAGAAATCTGCATTCCTTGGCCAGTGGGGGTATGGATGGAAATTAGGTGTAATGATAATGAAAGGTCAGGAATCTGGGAGGGATACTGGAGCCAGTATTGCAAAGGAAGGTGATGAAGGCATCTGGTGAGAGCTGAAGTTATTAAGTGAGAACAGACTCCCGTATTATGGGATGTGGAGGAGGGATTGTGATCAGTTAGTAAATGTTGAGGGCAAAAGAGAAGGGGCTAGCTGATGGAAGAGGGTCACTTACCATATAGAAAACATGTTTCTGGGTTTGCTAGCCTAAAAAGTATTGGTATGTAAAAGCCAGTTAGGGAGGAAATATGGAGAAAATAATGGGCCATTTTCTTACACTTGGTTAAAGCAAAAAACTAAACAAACAAAACCCTCCAAAAACACAAACCAAGAAATTGACAGGATTACTGAAACATTTCCTTGTGAGCAGGGGCTGGATATTTGCAGAACATGGAGAGTTGGCAAAGATACAAAAAGTAAGTAGATATTAACAATAAGGAGAAGTGAATGAAGTATCTGAGATTGCTGAAAGAAATTGGAACTATAGAAAGAAGGTAGTGTTTTTTGTTCTTCTACGTGTCAAGTAGATCTCTGACAGAAAACATAGAAAATATACTGATGCAGTGCTGTAAATTAAATATGGTAGTAAAATTTAGTGTTTTATTTGAAGTACTAATTTCCTGTCCTATAGTAAATATCATTGGTTGATGCCAATAGCTTATATTGTGGTAGTTTATTGTTTAATATTTGCCTTGCTGGACTGATGGCTGATGGCAGCTTTTTTCCCCAAGCTTCTATTGTCTTAAAAAACTTTCTTTCTTTTTAGGTTTTCAAAAATCTTGGTACAGATGTGCTTAAATCTGCTTTTGAAGGTTATAATGCATGTGTTTTTGCATACGGACAGACTGGATCTGGGAAGTCCTACACCATGATGGGAAATGCGGTATGTTGTATTTTCACAGAATCATAGAATACCAGGTTGTAAGGACCTCAGGGATCATCTAGTCCAACCTTTCTTGGCAAAAGCACTGTCTAGAAAAGATGGCCCAGCACCCTGTCCAGCTGAATCTTAAAAATGTCCTTTTTTTTGTCAAACGTGTCCATAATGTCCAACATTGGAGAATCCACCACTTCCCCAGGGAGATTATTCCAAAGACTGATTGTTCTCATTGTGAAAAATTGTCCTCTCGTGTCCAGTTGGAATCTCCCCAGGAGTAACTTGTACACATTACCCCTCTTCTATTCCGTGTGACTCCTTGTAAAAAGGGAGTCTCTGTCTTCTTTGTAGCCACCCTTTAAATAGTGGAACATGGTGATAAGGTCTCCCCTAAGCCTTCTTTTCTCAAGGCTGAACAAACCCAGTTCTCTCGGCCTTTCCTCATATGGCAGGTTTCCCAGTCCTTTGATCATCTTTCTGGCCCTTCTCTAGACCCTCTCCAGCCTGTCCACATCTTTTTTTGTATAGTGACAACCAAAACTGAACACAGTATTCCAGGTGTGGCCTGACAAGTGCTGAGTAGAGTGGGATAATGATTATGTCTGCTGGTGATGCCCTTGTTGATGCAACCCAGCATCCTGCTGGCTTGCTTTGCTGCCGCAGCACATTTTCACTCATATTAAGCTTGTTGTCCACCAGGACCCACAGGTCCCTTTCCACAGAGCTGCTCCCCAGCCAGGTAGATCCCAGCCCGTGCTGCACTCCTGGCTTATGTTTTCCTGGGTGCAAGACCTTACATTTGTCTTTGTTGAACTTCATAAGGTTTTTGTTAGTCCACTCTTCCAGCCTACCCAGGTCTTCCTGCAGGGTGGTTCTCCCTTCCGGGAAGTGTCCACTTCCCCACTTAGTTTGGTATCGTTGTCAAACTTCGTCAGGGTACGCTTGATCCCATCATTCAGGTCACTTACGAAGACATTAAACAGCATTGGGCCCAATATCGATCCATGGGGGACCCCACTTGTGACAGGCTGCCAGTTTGAAAAGGAGCCATTTAACACAACCCTCTGGGTGTGGCCTGTCAGCCAGTACCCCACCCACTGCACAGACCACTTGTCTAGACTGTAATGCATCAGTTTCTCTAGGAGGAGGCTGTGGGAAACTGTATTGACAGCCTCAGAGAAATCCGGGTAGACAATGTCCACCACTGGCCCCACATCAACTAAACAGGTGTGTTTTTTTTTTTAAATCCGTAGCAATGCATTGAAATTGTGATATTGCAAGAGCATGTTTTTATGGAATTATTATTACTGATCCTGTCTGTATGCTACTGACTCCCCATGTATCATACCTTCTAGTAGTAATCAGAGGTTTTAGAAGCTCTTTCTTTTATAGGTAGATATTTACATTTGGAATAAGTGTCTTTAAGTGATGCTTTGTTATGTTGGATAAAAAGCAATAATTTTTGTTCAGTAACAAAACCAAATATCTCGAATGCTACCACTAATTTTCTATGCCCAACTTGAGATAAAAAAAGAAGATACTGATTTGAGAACATGGATGATCAGCTCTTTCTGAAGAGATCTGGTTTTTAGACCTCTTTTAAAGGGTCAGAAGATTAAAGTAGGTCCTTGACCCCTGTTTAGAGAAGGCTATCAAGTGAGGAGGGGGATGAGAGTAGTTAAATGTAAGTTTCAGCAAACCATTATGAGATGACACAGTAACTTTCATTTTAAGGATTAAGTCCTGTTGAGCACTTCAGTGAAGACCCTAGAAGAAGGTGTGATAGGAGGAGTATTTGGCAGTTTGTGAGTAAAGGGTGGGAGTAGTTTCTTGCAGTTGCCTCCATGACTTTCCAAGGACAGAAAGAACCCACTAAACTGTTGGGAGTGGAGCAGTTTAAAAGGGCTGACTGATGAAGCCTGTTTGCCAGGCAGCCTCTACAGGTTTCATTCTTTAATCCTTGGGTAAAAAAAACACCTCATGTCTTCTCCCAGCAGAATTGAAAAGGAGGATATTGCCACTTGTTCTTCCTTAGATAGATAGCTCTTTTGAAATGTAGCAAGATTGGCCACTTTGCACCTCCCTTAGCTTAGGAGAGTAAATTGGCTGTAAATCTTTTTCTTTCAGTTGTCACAGAGTAAGTAGCTTTATATTTAACTTCAGTATGGTAAGCAGAATAGACTTTTGTAACCAGAAAAGATCTTATGACCTAGATGTGGATTTCGATTTCAGAAATTTATAAAAGTGACATTTTTATGAGACTGCCTCACTATATGTAATGACCATAATCATCAAGACATTTTGCAAATGAATAGGTGCTGAAGTTTGTTTGACACTATTCAATAATAAGGGTCTAATCTTCTTGCCATGATACATAAATACTTTAATCTGGCTTTATACAGTGTGTATAAAATATACTCAGCTGCCAAGTTAAATGCTTGAAAATTGATGGCCCTGTCAGAGAGACTACAGTGCTATAAGAAAACTTGAATTGAAAATAAATTTTCTTTTTTCCCTACTTCTCCTTAAAAAGTATGTATTCTATTCTCATTTTGCTTTCAATATCTGCTGTTCTTGGCTCTGGAAAGCTGCTTCTGCAATACTGTGTGCAGCAGTCATTTCAAGAAGTATGTGGACCAGTTAGAATAAGTCTTGAGCAGAGGAACTGAAATGATCAGAGATCTATAAAACATGATCTACCAGGAAAGTCAGACTTGCGTACGCAGAGAAAGGAAGACTGTGGAGGAACAAAAGTCTTCCAAGACGTGAAAGGCTGCTGCAGAAAAGAAGGGAATAATTTGTTCCCTGTATCCAAAATAGATGGGTAAGAAACAGTACATTTACATTGCAATGAGGAGTTTTCTGGTTAGATAGCATAGAAGGACTTTTAATGAGAAAATTCAGCTCTGGAGTGAACTACCTATTTTGGTTCTACAGATTTCCATGACTGGAAGCTCTGTAACCCAGAAAAAAAAACCTGTCAAAGATGTAGTTGATCCTGCCTTGGAGCTGTAGGGGGTGAAAAGGGAGAAAATGTTTAAATATAGTTTCTAATAAAGAGTGTACATTCTGCAAGAAGTACATTTTACTGATAAAATACACGGGGAACTATGTGTTCTTCCTTTCGCATCACTGTATTGCTATGGTTGAAGTTACTCAATTAGAGCTATTATTTCCTATTTCAAGACTCTCTTTGCAGTTGTTAAATTATGTCAGACACTAATGACTTGCCTAAAACTTTGTGATGGATCTTTCATGTTCTTTCCTTAAGCTTTAATTAAAACTGTTCAGGTCTTTCCAAGCATGAGATGAAAGAAAAGTCTTTTTCCTCTTCCTGTGTTTAAAAAAGAAGAAAAACAAACAAGTGTGTAGGAATTTCCAACACTGAACCCTGAAACTTTATCTGGAGGTAGAGATTGATACATATTGGGAAGGGCTGCTTGCTCCTCTGTTACCAAAGGCAACTGTCTCAAAAAAAGCCTAATTAAGCTGCAAGTTTCTCCCTTTATCTAGGTTTTGTTTTTTGTTTTTTTTTTTTAAGCCAAGATGCAGTTAGGTGAAGCACTAGGTATGATAGAAGGAGAGAATAGATTATTATTTCAAAGAATGAAGCCTGGTTTAAGAAGGACAGAGAGGCTCTGATTAAGAGGAGGAAGAAGCTGGAAAAGGGCAAAATGGAGGGATAGAGTATGATTAAAAAAAAAAAAGAGACTGGATGGTGAATTGGGAATTATATCTGGGCAAAGGAAAGAGGAAGCGAAGTTCAGAGATGGCACCTGGAAGAAGATTGCTTGGACAGAGAATGCAGGGGGAAACTGAAGAATAAGGACAGAGGGGACCAGCATGGGAGCAGACTGGAATAAGCTTGGGCAAAAGGGGTCAGATTTTATGTGGGGGTCCAAATAGAAGAGAAGTCTTTGCCCATGAAGCACTCACCCTGCCAGAGTCTGGTGCACGGGAAAACCCTGTCTTTGACTTTTCCTGCTGCCAGGTATCTGTAGAATCTCACCAGGCAAACTCTTGGGTGCCTGGAGTGCATGGGCTATGCTCCTGTGGGATGTTTGGTCTGGTTTGTCCTAATTTGCCTCCTGCATAATTACATGGCCCCTAACTCTAAGCAAGAACATTTCTTGCCTTAGTGGTGCATAGAATTAGAATTAGTCCATCTCATCAAATCTCTTATGCATTTTTGGACTGGAGGCAAATTGTAGCTGACAGACTATTTTGTAAGCTACTTCTGAGTTTTGCAGCTCTGAGCCCAAAGCTCATCTGTATGTATATGTCCTCTCCCTTTATTCCTGGGAGCTGCATTCACTCATTTCAGTTCTGAAGGAGTGTTGCCTGCTGTCTTCCTGAAGCGGTGGGGAGGAGGTGTGCTCAGCAGGTAGTTGGGCATCTACCTAATCAGACTCAGTGGGAATGGGGCAGCTGGGAGCAAGGAGCCTCTTGTCAGCTGAGACCAGAGCTGTGTGGCACTCTCCTGTTCCTCTGCTGCTGGGGAAAACCCTGGCTTTGACTTGCTGCCTTGCTGTTTGGCCAGAAAGGGGTCTCCCTGGAGCAATGGGAAGAGGAGAGCTGCATGCTAAGTCTGGATATCTTGGCAGCATTAGCTGCTGCCTCACAGTCAGACACATGTTTGACATTGGTGGTGGAGCAGCAGCCTCACTGGGATGAAACTCAATTCTCAAGTGCCAGCTTAACCGAGAAGATGACATCCTGCTGCTGCTGGCTGCTGTGTTAGGTGAAGTGGCAAGGACCCTGTAATGGATAGTTGCAGCCCTGCTAGTAAACTATGTAGTCTGATCTGTGAGAAGGAATATGTTCTTTTCAGTTAGCTTTATTAAACCGACCAAGCACTTTATGCATAAAAACTCTTTAACGGCAGAGTCAAGCATTCAGAAGTTAAATATAAAATTTAATTTAGCTGCATTGTAGGATACAGTGAATGTAGTTTTAACATAGTTATTGCATGCCAATTTATCCAGAGGACCTGGTGAATCTCTCAAGACAGGAAGGACTGTGAGCTGGGGATGGGGGTTTTGAATGAGAATGGCTCATGGATGCATATATATGGCTCTTGTCCCATTTAGTGAGATGAGGTGGAAGAAGTTAGAAAAAATAGTATTGAGATAAGGCAGTTCATATGTTGCTCTGAGGAGCCAGTTTCTGCCTTAAGCAGTTGGGATTATTCGAACTAAATGAGAGGGGCAAAATATATCCCAATAGCAAAGAAATGGAGCTAGTATATACATCCCAACACAAACACAAGGATTAAAGTGGCAAGGTAACTGCAGTTAAATGAAGGGCAAGAGAGTATTTGTTGAAATGATTTGATTTTTTTTTTTTTTCTTTTCCTTTTTCTGGATGTTGGAACTCTCAACTAGTGATCTTAGGGTTTATTTTTCAAAATATATTGTGTATGTGGAAATAAGAACTGTTGTTATTGCAGGGTGATGCAGGTTTAATACCTCGAATTTGTGAAGGATTATTCAGCAAAATAAGTGAAAAAACAAAGCGGAATGAGGCATCATTTCGAACAGAAGTCAGGTAGGTCTTGGTGTGTCCATAATTTGCTGGTTATCAAACTTGTTTCAGTTACAACCACCCTGTTTCACTTTATCTCTGAGAAAAGTGTGTGTTTTTCACATAACTTTCCATGCTTGGCCTCAGTCCTATAATTGTTTTTTGTTGGCAGTTGTAGTCAAAATGCACAATGCTTCTAACTTCAGTCCAATAGCTGTGCGTTTTGGTTTATTTAAATGATAGAAAATGCCTTTCCTACTGGACAGCATCTTCCTTATTTTTAGCCTTTATTTCAGGCTGACATTAGGAGATCTTGATCTTGCTAATGTCTGCTTCCTTTCTACTTGCTTATTACTTTTTTCCTTATGGTACAAGTATGCTGTAGTCATTACTATCTTAAGCCAACTTTGGATCCATTTGCTTCTCCAGGCATCTTGCTTTCAAACACAGTGTTAACATGGCTTTCCTTTTTTTAAAGACTCTTGAATCAGTCAGTGGTTTTCTAATCTTTTTCTTTCAGTTATCTGGAAATTTATAATGAACGTGTGAGAGATCTTCTCAGACGGAAGTCATCAAAAACTAATAATTTACGAATACGAGAACATCCAAAAGAAGGGCCATATGTTGAGGGTAAAACAACTTCCAGTGTTTTGCACTGCATACTTTACTACCTTTATATATTCTAAAATGTCATCTCTAATTGCATAGGACATTTTTATCTTTTAAAATATAAATGATGATGGATACAGTTCTTTTCTTTGATATAAAAGCATTAAAGGAGAATAGCCTCTCATTTTGTATCCCCATGCACTTTCCCAATTCTAAGATTATTATACATACACAGTTTTTATCTTAAATTTATAACACAATTTTAAGTAATGTTAAGAGATACAATTGGTTTTAAGAATTTGTTGACTATAATTTGTAAATCTTTAATGTTTAGGTGGAAAGAACCTATTAGGATCTAATTGTCTTAATTTGTCCTCTGCCAGGGAAGGTTCATGTCTTTTGAGGGATTATGCTTATGTTATTGCACTAAATACTTTAGAAGATTGCATTTTTTTTCTTAATTTACTGTAAATGTGTAAGTTCTCCATTGTTCACATGAGGCCTCATTCCTTTCCTTAAGTGATAAACAAGTATCACAATAAACACTAATTGCAGCAATACTTTGCAGCAGTGAGGGTAATTTAAATCTTTTTCAAGTGCAAGTATGAGCATACTGTAACACTCTGCTTTTCTTTAGATTTGTCTAAACATTTAGTGCAAAATTATACTGATGTAGAGGAACTTATGGATGCAGGAAATATAAATAGAACAACGGCTGCAACTGGAATGAATGATGTCAGTAGCAGGTCGCATGCCATTTTCACAATCAACTTCACTCAGGTAACAAAACCAAACCGCCTGTCTTAATATGTATTTACGTTCAATAATTCACATGATAATTAAAAAATAAGGTTGTCAAATAAGTAAGTATGGGTAGATAATGACTATGTTGTTGTTTTGTGATGAGGAAAGTTAAAAGTGTGAAGATACTGTTTTGAGAACTATAAATATGTTTATCAGTGATTATAATCTTTAAAATTTACAGTGTAGTGTGATTACTTAAAAAGATGTTTAATAGATTTTGAGGAGATAATTATTGGGAGTTCAGGCTGAATAAGAGTTACCAATGCCAGTGTGTTTCACGATGCTCCTGTGACAGGAGTGGCTGAGGAGCATGTTGTGTGAGACTTCAGCCAGAGGTGAACATGGGCTACCTTTTATGCTCTAATGTTATCCAAAGTTTACAAAAAACCTGTCTCCATGACCCAAATCGTAGAGTGTAGAAATGTTTTCTGAGTGTTTTCTTGCTGACTCTTCCTCTGTTAGTGTTGGAAACCTATTTATATTCCTTGATTTACTGATGGAATAATGGAGAGATTTAACATGTTTTCTCAGACTGTAATGATCTTTTTGTTTATATGCAGTAAAGTCCTTTTCTAATGACTCCTGCTCTTCATTGTTGTTTTTTGGGGGCTTTTTAGACAGTCCACAGATAACCTGCTAGATGAAGAAAAGGTAGCATAGAGGTGGTTCGCTCTCATGACAGAACTTTGCATGCCTCCCCCCCAAAACCACACACACACAAAATCCCATGCACCAGCTGTTCACTAATGATAAATTGCTCATAACAAAGCTTTCAGAAGAGGATGAGAGGCAGGCAGCAAAATGTTTTGTTCTACTGTTGTACTGTAAAAGTAGAAGAAATTTTGAAACAAGGCAATCTGAGTTGATTTATATGAATTAAGATAAAAATTGAGAAGAAGCCTCAGTTAAAATAGTAGAATGAAACTGCAATTGCTACTTACTTTAACATGGAGGCAGGGGGAGAAATTGAGTGTAAATGTGTCTGTGTATGCTATAACTTGTTGAAAGCTAAATATAAATGTTGAAAGCTTAATAAAATGAATGCAGCACGTGTTCACTGTGCGTCTTGTAAATACCAATTCACAGTTGTCAGTGCATATGCATAAGTGGCTAGAAAGTTGCAAATATTACAATTTAAAGTAGTAACTACTTGCTTGGGAGTTATGCAGCAATTAATGATCAAATGCCTTTCTGTGACACCTCTAATACATCTGTCTTCTGAAGCTCTGCTATTGTAAACAAGTTAAAGTCAATCATGACATGAAAAAGGCCTCTAAGTTGTATTCAGCAAAATTTCAGAATTTTGTAGCTTAACATACTTTTCTTTGTGGTTTTTTTTTTCTGTAGGCTAAATTTGATTCCGAAATGCCTTGTGAAACTGTTAGCAAGATTCATTTGGTAGATCTTGCTGGAAGTGAGAGAGCAGATGCCACCGGTGCCACAGGGGTTAGGTTAAAGGAAGGAGGAAATATTAACAAATCTCTAGTTACTCTGGGAAATGTAATTTCTGCCTTAGGTATGTCTCTGATTTTTGTGCTTGTCTGTTTTGGATTTTTTTTTAGTCATTGAATATCTTTCTGTTTATTTACTTCTGTTCATTTTTACTTACACAAATCGTGGCCTAATGCATACCTTTTTTGAAAATGAATGAAAATATATAATTGCTTTTTTTTTCCTACCTCCACATCACAGCTGATTTATCTCAGGATGCAACAAATCCTCTTTCAAAGAAGAAACAAGTATTTGTGCCTTACAGGGACTCTGTGTTGACTTGGCTGTTAAAAGATAGCCTAGGAGGAAACTCTAAAACTATAATGATCGCCAGTAAGTGTCTTTAAATTACTTTTTTGCATCCTGAACAGTGTATGCTTAATAGGAGTGGCTGTAAATATTTAGATTCCAGATGCTTTGTTAAGGGAGAACATTGTTTACACATATTAATGATCTCTTTCTTTCTGAGTTTTCTAATAACACTCTGCCTTTGCCTACATTCTGCAGAACATCTCTTCCAGCAATAGAACTATATAGGGGGTCTCATTGTGTATATGGGGACAGTCTAGTTGTTTAGTAATGTCATAAACAATAGCAGATATGCCTCCTGAATTTGGGAGCTTCGTTTTCATCTGCAGATTATCTGTTTGGGTGTATATATCACTGGCTGAGTACTTGGTCACAAATGTAACAAGGTATCCAGACTGTGTATGTACAGTCATTAGACATTTGTTTGCATAAGTAAGGATCATCCAAATGTATGTGTCTAATTGCTTGCATTTGCTCTGACATCTACCTCACTGCTATGTTTCTTTGACACATGCACAGTGTAATGATTAGCTTATCTGACCAGTTAAACTTCAAGTAATAGTTCCTGTTTATTCTTGAGGTTCATCTGCATTCAGACAGCTCTGTTACTCATGGTAAGGGCTCAAACCTGGACCTAGATAGTCTTGTACTTCTCTCCCCTTATGCCTTTCCTCCCCAGGTTGCAGACTTTGATCCCCAGTAAAAAAAAAAATTAAAAATTCCAGCTTTGTGCATGTAGTCAATACTGATGGGTGAATCAGTTTGCTTTTCCAAAACTGTGGGGTTTTTTATTGCATTAGTAACAGAAATGACCTGGTCTCTTCTGGCATTCAGTGCGTAAGACTGTCATTTTTATTTAACCTACTTTTTGAATGCACACAGCATTTTAACATTTTGTCTAAATTAAATTCTTTATGATCAGTCATCTTGCAAACTTTTCTTACAGTTTCCTTTTTACCCATAGGAAGCTCTGTAAGAACCACTTGGTTTAAAAACCTACTGATGGCATATGTATTGCAGGTTTTTCAACAAACTGGAATGGGAATTCCATTCCCCAAAACCCCAAGTGAAGCTAGGAGGACGTTTAAGGGGAGGGGAGGATTTTGGATGTCAGAGATTGTAAGGTGTGAAGAGAAGAGCAGCTCTGAAATTTCTCTCACTCTTTCCTGCTCAAATGAAATGCAGTCTAACTGATGCAGTCCCCTCTTGGGAATGGTGGGAGAGCAGAATTGAGGAAATAAAATGCATTGGATGAAATTCTGGTTCTTCGGTCGCTTTGTTACCATCTGATTCTCTGGATAGCAGTTGCTTTGTTGCATGATTTTTGGGATGTTTTTGGAATCCATGCCACTTTCTTTCCTCAGGTTGATCATAGTAGTACCAAAATAGGATCTTGGACCAGACTCTGTTTTTCTGGCTGTTGGAGTAACACAGTGCTGGCATCTTTCTTCTTGATGCTTTCTTTCAGTTACATGGTTGAGTAACTTGGTTGGTTTTTTTGTTGTGTGGTTTTGGGTTTTTTTTTGTTTTTTTTTTTTTGTTTGTTTGTTTTTTTTTTTCCAGAGGGTTTGGGAAAAGAAGTTTTAGAAACACAATGACCTTTCAGTGCTTATATTAATGATTACAGTGCCCAGCTGCTTTTTCAGCTACTTCCTCATCTATTAACAATGCTTCTGCTAGGCAGAGCCCTGATGGTTGATCTTTTTTCTGACAGTAACTCTGCTGGTAATGTAGTTGAACTGCCTAACAGAGCCTGACAAGTTGTCTGGATACATTTGGCCTGCCTTTTCTGTAACTAAACAAAAAAAAAAAAAGCAGGAAGATAATCTCAAACTGTAGGAAAGGCTCCTATAAAAATACATCCAATTCTGATTTTCATATTTCTGTAACATATCATGACATTCTTCCAGAAAGAGAATGATTGAGTAGTGGAGAGGAAACAGTAGATAAAGTAGGGAAGTGATAGTGTGAGCTAGGGGAAGTATAGTCTGTTGTCAAGTGCATCTGCCTGGATTCAGGGAGTCTCTACCACAAAAAGAATATTTATTACTGTTGAGAGAATGAGGAAGGACAAAATATTTTTGATACTTGATTATTTTTTCAGGTCTATTCATTGTCTGATTCTCTGGGTCTCTTGTTCAGTTGGATTATTAAGATTTCTGGTCCCTCATTTCTGCATGGTGTTCTCTTCTGTGTTTTTGCTCATCTGTTTCAATGCAGTAATTGTCTTTTTAATTGGGACCATCTTGTATATTGTTAGGAAAATTAAATGAAGGATAGCATTAGCACTTTCATTTAAACTCCATTGTTTTTCCTGATTAAGTTGCCTGTAAAATAATACTGGTTTCTTTTGATGCATCAGATAGATAACAGGTCTGCTTGCTGCTGGATGCCTGCAGCTCAGCAGAATAGCTAGGTTTGTAAATTATAGAAGCTCTTCTCTTCTTTTGGTTTTCACGTCTGCTTTTTGTTTGAATGATGTTTAATTTCCCTTCAAAACTTGGACTGAACCTACTGTGTTTTTACCTGAAATGACTTTTCCATTCAATGATTACATTGATACTTATAAAATACTCACTGTTTTTTCCCACTGTTCTTGTTAAAAATTTGCAAGAAAGCCTGAAAAGTATTCATATAGGATGTTTATGCTTACCAGAGAAATGTAAAAGTTAAGTAGATTGACAGCAAGATTTTTTTACAATGCTTGGTTGTTGGACCTGGTTATTCTAATATGCTATTCTAATACAGTGTTTACTTAAGCAAAGTTATAGTGACATGAAAGCAGTGGAGCTTCGTGAATAATTGGAACAAATGGTAGCCATACTGATTAATCATATATTTCTGTCTCTTCATCAACGTTTAAGTTTATCTGACTTCTAAAATATAAACTAACTTTACTAAATTAAACATATGATGCTAGATAAACTGTTTCTGATTTCATCTCCTTAGCTATTTCACCTGCTGATGTCAATTATGGAGAAACTTTAAGTACACTTCGCTATGCAAATAGAGCCAAAAACATCATCAACAAGCCTACTATTAATGAGGATCCTAATGTCAAACTGATCCGTGAGCTGAGAGCTGAAATAGCCCGATTAAAAGCCCTGCTTGCTCAAGGGAATCAGGTTAGCTTTACTTGAAATTTATGTATAATTTTCCTTGAGTTGTAACATCTATTTCTAGAATGTAATGAGATAATTATCTTTCATTATATTGATTTGAGTAAACAAGCTCTATGAGGCTATGAATGAATATTATTTTCCTGATTGAATCAGTTTCCATATGGCCAGTAGATTACCCCTTTTAACATAAGGGGGGAAAAATTGCCATACCAAAGCTTTTAGCTTTCTCTTAATATAATCAGAGCTTGATTGCAATGTGTTGTGCAACAGGTAGTCACCACAGCATAAGGAGACCGAGTAGTCACATATTTCCTGGGTCTAGCCTGATGGCCTGAGGAGGTACTTTATCTAGTATCTTAAAAGAAGTAGAAGGTATAAAGTATTTAAGATGCATAAATATAAAAATGTAGAAGTATTGGAGGGTGTGAACAATACGTTTTATTTCTGTTTGGCCACACGGTACATTAGAAAGCATGTAACATGCTAAATACGTAAAAGTATTTTCAGTGGTGATGTAAGAAAACGTGTTTTCTTCCCTTTTGCACGATTCTCTTTCTTATTCTTTTATCAGTATTAGCCACTATAAACGTTTGCAGCATAAGCTCAGTTAGGCTTAATTTCCTCTCTGTTTCCAGGATGGTGAAACCAAGCTAACAATAAGGAATATGCAATCGGCTCAGGCCAGTTGTGTCTTCTAAATAATGTCACTTGGGACTGCTAGATTTCATACTTGAGCCAATGTGATTTACGAGTATCTGAAATGATACTTCAGATTTATTTCTAGAACTATCTAATTTTATTTTAGATAGGCTATGCAATGTGAAATGTCAGTTCAGCATAGACTTTTTTTAATAGAAGGCTAGTACTTCAGCTAGATTTCATGCTATAAAACATTTGCTGAAAAAGGAGATGGGACCACACTTGGAAGCAGTAATAGATATTGTAGATGATTGAAGTGGTGAGCTCTGCTTTTTTACAAACAATTAGAAAACTCTTTCTGGGGTTGAATTACTCTATTATACTTGTGTTTCTCCCGTATTCTTTAGGAGGGGAAAATGAATTTATTTTCAAAATATGGTTTGATTTAGAGTTGGCAAAGTAGACGTAACTTGGACCCCTTTGAAGATCTAATGCTTTGACCTAATTCCAAGCTGTAAAACAGTGGATACCACAAAATAAATCTGGTTCAGTCGTAGGATGTGATAGATGTCTGTGTGGGAGACAATAGCAAACTTGCTTCAGTTAATTGAATTTGTGATGGTTGGTAAAACAGCAGGTGGTGTTATGTATGCACAGTAGAATATAAATCTCTGTATAATTTCTTTTGTGGTTTTCCTTTATATTCCCAGAGTACTGTATTGCAAATGCTTCTGTAGATCACTGAAAATACTGGTTACCAAAATATAGTGCTGGATTCAGTGTAGCAGGTCACATAACAATAAGTATGGCTTGTGTGAGTGCATGTTGTATAGTAGTTTTCCTTTTCTAAGGCCAGCTACCTTCGTTATATTTATTAAAGATAAGCAATATACATATGTATTACAGCAAAATGGTTAACTATTGGTGCATAATAGATTTTCATGTTTAACAGAAATATAAAGATAGATGTATCAGGAATTACCAGTTATAAACTTGTGCGTGGTTTCAGTGTCTGCATGTGTGTGACCATGTGTATACATAGTGAATGAAAATAGTACTCTCAAACCGATGATTTGTATTTGAAATATCTGCTTTGACAAGATTTTGATTATTCTGCTTACAGTATTTCAAGGTAAAATGTTAGAGTTTAAAATACTTCATCCTAAATAATTAAAAAAGTTGAACAATTGCATTTGATTCCACCAGAAATTGTTACTTTTTTCTTCCCTTTTTTTAACTTGATGTTTACTTTTTACAATTTTAGATTGCACTCTTGGATTCTCCAACAGCTTTAAGTATGGAAGAAAAGCTTCAGCAGAATGAAGCAAGGGTGAGTTATAATTTCATAAAACAGTTTTTAAACAAAAAAAAAAGGAAAGGGGGGGGTCTGGATGCAAGAGTGTTGGTAATTTTCAGAATTTTTTTTTTTGATAACTAAATTTTCTCCCACCAAACAGCATTGTCTTGGTGCTTTTTTCAAAAAAACCCCACCTATGTGTGAACTTGTGATTTCGTTACTCTACTAATGTTAGATAACATTGTAACTAAGGACAAAGTATATCTTTGATATTTATATAACAGTTTTATTTAATGAAAATATTTGTTCCCAGGCCAGCTTACCTTACTTAAAATAGTATGTTTGTAAATCGAATAGAGAGGGAAAAGCCACTAAATCAGAGTAGTCAGTGACCACAGTAACAAAGCGTTCAGTGCATAGAAAATAGAGTAAAAGATTTATGGGAAAATGTTCAACACTTTTATGTTTTCAAGTAATCAATAGCTTGTGTTGTGGGGTAAGTTTTCAGAAAATTTCAGTCTTTAAATCTGGTATGTACAAATATGGTCAGTGCCTAATTAGCTGTCTTTTTTGGAGGGGTCTAAGATCTAGGTGTACTTCATAGTGTGCCTCACAGCAGGTTGTTTTAATAATCCAGCCCACTGTAGAGGCTGGGTAAAATTCCCAGACAGTTTAGATATGCTCATAGGGTCCAAAATAATATAGTTATAATCGTACTCTCATTTCTCTAATTTACAATCTTTCATTCTTATTCTGTCATTCTATGTTAATTCTCTTCTATATATTTGCATATTTTTAAAGCTACTGCAAACTGCTTTAAAAAAATAGTATTACTCAGACTTTGGAAGAGGAGAGAGGAAAGTATTTGGAATCATTCAGCTACATGACAGCAAATATTTAGTTCTGAATATAGTCAAGAAGATGCCAATCAAATGTAGATATGATGCCTTTAAAAAATAAGGGGCTTCTTAGCTGGTTTAAATTGTAAGGTTTACACTGGTGCTGCTTAGACCTTTACAATTAGAGAATAAATGCATTGCTTTGAGAATCCTGTTTTGACCTAAGTAATTTGTACAGTATCTCTCTGTGCTTTTCAGGATTCCCATTGGTAACACCAATTTTAAAGACATGTTGAAATACTTTTCAGTGAAATGATACTTTAAAAATAAACATTGTGACAAAAATGGATGAAATGTGTGTATTAGTATGAACCACAGCTGCAAAGTAGACTCCAGGCTTCTCTATAAACCAAGTTTTTGGTAGGATTGCATACCCTGTAGTATATGCAGGAATCCTTACTGTGTTGTATTCAATAATTAAAGTAGGACCTGCATAAATGTAGTATGAGCCTTCAGTTGCAAATTATTTTTTTCATATTCATACTAGGTTTTAAAAAGTTTTTAGCTGAATCAGAGATGAATGATAATATTGTTAGTACATGTAGTGTGCTTTTATTTTTGTGCACAAATGAAAAGCTTTTATCTAAGAGTAGCTGAGTAATATAAACTGCTGACTATATGCTAATTAGAGTATGTTATTCATGCTCTGACAGTAATCACTGCTTGTCCTGCTCAGAAGTGTTGGCCTCTCTGTGTGGCGAGTATATCGAGCATATTTTATTATCTTTTGTCAGCCTCATTAGAAGGTTATGTGATTACTATTCATGATAATTACAATAGACATAATTACTGAAAATTCTTAGTGGATATTACAGTGGTTATAGCTTTTTTTTATAATTGAATGAGTGCATTAATTACTTTGTTCATACAGATCCAAAGACTTTATCGCCATATTTAAATTATCTGAGAAATATATGGTGGCTTTCTTTAATGAGTTGATTTGTCCTTATAGAAGAACAATTTTTAAATTGTTTCTGAGGAATAAAAATTGTTGTGGTATGGTGAATAGACTTACAATAGACCTTCTTCGTGTTTTTCTTTAATCTTTTCAATTATTTTCTTGTTTTAACATTCTGATTAGAGGCACTAGGAATGATAATGATGCATTGAAAAATGTGCTTACTTTTCTTTGTTGAAATCCTGAGATACAGGTGGAGATGAGAGAAGGTTCTTTAGTTCTCATTGATTAATTTGCAGCTGATCTGCAAAGACAACCAGGAAAGTAGGCTGCAGGTGGCAAATGTGGAGATGTTTGGAGGAACTGCATTGAAGACTTTTTTTCTACAGTGGCTTTATATGTGAAGTAATAAAGGGACATAGCTGTAGGTTGGTTTTTTTCCAGCTTTTCTGCAGATGAAGTGAATTCAAATAATAAAAGTTTGTGTATGTTTTTTAAAAGTCTATGTATTTAATTCCTGCACAGAATTCTGGCGATTTAAAAAATGGAAGTTTTTGTGTGTGTGTATATTTTTATTTGATGTGATTATGATTCCAAGTCAGCCAGGGCTTTGAGGTGGGTCTACCTGAATCACCCTCTACGCACTGCTTTCTAAAAAGTCTGAAAGGCTCTGAAATGAAAAGAAACTTTACTAATACAGAGGTTATGAAAGTTAACTTACGAGATGGACAACTGGATGAGTATGAAAGGCAGTACAAAACCTAAGCTTCTATCAGTCTAGCCTCGGTGCTGGGGAAGGTTATGGAGCAGATCATCTTGAGTACCATCACGTGGCACGTACAGGACAACCAGGTGATCAAGCCCAGTCAGCATGGGTTTATGAAAGGCAGATCCTGCTTGACTAACCTGATCTCCTTCTATGACAAGGTGACCCACTGGGTGAATGAGGGAAAGGCTGTGGATATTGTTTACCTGGACTTTAGTAAAGCCTTTGATACTGTTTCCCACAGCATTCTCCTGGAGAAACTGGCTGCTCATGGCTTGGACGGGCATACTCTTTGCTGGATAAAAAACTGACTAGGTGGCTGGGCCCAAAGAGTTGTGAATGGAGTTAAATCCAGTTGGCAGCTGGTCATAAGTGGTGTTCCCCAGGGCTCAGTATTGGGTCCAGTTCTGTTTAATATCTTTATCAATGGTCTGGAAGAGGGGATCGAGTGCACCCGCAGCAAGTTTGCAGACAACACCAAGCTGGGCAGGAGTGTTGATCTGCTTGAGGGTAGGAAGGCTCTACAGAGAGGTCTGGACAGGCCGAGGCCAATTTTATGAGGTTCAACAAGGCTAAGTGTTAGGTCCTGCACTTGGGTCGCAACAACCCCATGCAGCGCTACAGGCTTGGGGAAGAGTGTCTGGAAAGCTGGCTGGTGGAAAAGGACCTGAGAGTGTTAGTTGACAGCCGGCTGAATATGAGCTGACAGTGTGCCCAGGTGGCCAAGAAGGCCAACAACATCCTGGCCTGTATCAGAAATAGTGTGGCCAGCAGGAGCAGGGAAGTGATTGTCCCCCTGTACTCGGCACTGGTGAGGCTGCACCTCAGCTGCTGTGTTCGGTTTTGGGCACCTCACTGCAAGAAAGGCATTGAGGTGCTGGAGTGTGTCCAGAGAAGGGCAACAAAGCTGGTGAAGGGTCTAGAGAACAAGACTTATGAGGCATGGCTGAGGGAACTGGGTGTTTTTAGTCTGGAGAAGATGAGGCTGAGGGGAGACCTTATCATTCTCTACAACTACCTGAAGGAAGTTGGGTGTCCTGAAGCGAGGTGGATGTCCGTCTCTTTTCCCAGGTAACAAGAGATAGGACAAGAGGATATGGCCTCAAGTTGTGCCAGGGGAGGTTTAGATTGGATATGAGGAAAATTTTCTTCACCAAAAGGGTTATCAAGCACTGGAACAGGCTGCCCAGGGAACTGGTTGAGTCACCATCCCTGGAGGTATTTAAGACATGTAGATGTGGCGCTTAGGGATGCGTTCTGGTGGTGGCCTTGTCAGTTCTAGGTTAGCAGTTGTACTTGATGATCTTAAAGGTCTTTTCCAACCTGAATTATTCTATGATTCTGTACCCAGTGCTCTCCCTGTCTGTAATGCATTTGCAAGTAGCTTCTCACTTCTGTGCTGATTTCAACCAAGTGTGTGATTTCTAAGTTGCAACAAACTTTGCTCTGATTCTCTCCTGAAGGCTGCCTGTCTGCTTCTTCCTCTGCATGCCATCCTCTGGAGGGTATTTTAGCCTGAACATGCCTAACTGCACTGTAGGAAAAGAGCTGTTGCCTTGTTACAGCAAAGGGATCAATCTGTGGCAGTAGCCTTTGTAGGACTGACGAAGCACTTTATGGAATTATTCCATTTCTTTGAAAATGCCTGCCATTATTTGAAGGGGCTATCCCTATCCTTTGTTTCATTTTATACTATAAATAAAAATTCTGTGATTTTCCATTCTGAGAGAGATAATGTAGGTATGGGCACTTATTGCAGGAGCAACAGTGCTCTTCTATATGTTTAAGTATTAAACTTCACAAAGAATTGCACAAATATTTAGCACTTCTCTGAGAATGTATTATCAAGGACTTTAGAAGAGATGTGATTTTTTTCCCAATATTTGTTTTCTTTCAAAGGTACAAGAACTGACCAAAGAGTGGACAAACAAGTGGAATGAAACTCAAGATATTCTGAAAGTAAGGCAAATAAATTTATTTTTAATTTGGCATTTGACCTAGCCTTAGCATTTTTCCTTGAAAAAAAGAAGTTCCTGTTCTAAGTCACCTTCTTTGACTGTTTTTACTAACACAAAATTTTCTTAGTCTTGTTTTGGCTTATTCCAAATAATTAGTTTTTAAGGGCTTTTAAGAGTAAATATTCAGGCAGAGTGGTGTTTTTGAATAAGATTTTAAATAATATTAATAAAAATTAGCACAACTCCTTTCTTTTCTTCATCGTAGTGACCTCACAGTGTGAACCAGCTTATCTCTAACAAATCTTTAAATTACTGAATGTTTTTATTAAGTTGCAAACGAAGAAAACCTGGGGCAGGGGCAAGCGGATCCCTCATCCCCTTGGTATTTGTGTTGTATCAACAAGACTTGTGAATAATCACCTTTTATGTTATACTGGGTATCTCAGTGAATGCAGTGCATAGTGGATACAGATTTTTGCATTGGCCTTCAGATTCACGTTTTGGTCAGAAATGGCTTGTAAACTTGAAAAACAACTTTGAATGGAATTTCTGCAGTTGAATGTCCTCCAGTAAGTCTGCATCAAACCAAACAGATGCATCTGACCTAAGTGTGTGCTGGAGTCCCAAGCACAGGGATTTCTGCAGCTGATTCACATAAACTGGCCTGTGTTGCACTCTTTATGTGACTCCAGACTACTTCTGGAGCATTTAAATCCACACAGTGCTCTCTTGCTTTTTGTAGATTTAGTAGCGATCCAAGAGGGCACCTTAGTGATTTCCGTACTTTTTTTTGCATCATATGGATTGAGACTTTTGTGTTCTCTGCATGTATCTGTGCTTTCCTGCTGTCCAGTTGTACTGGTAAAATTTTATATTGACGTTTGGCTCATGATTAAGGTAATGGTCTGAGGTGATATTTTAATGGGCCACTTTATGATTGCATACATGCATACAAGCACATGTGTGCACGTGCGCGTGCACACACACACACAGAGGAATAATTCCCACAGTTTCTTTTCCATAACATAGACTAACAATTTTTTGCCAAATGTTTTAACTATTTTGTTAAATAAAAATTTTGAAAAGAAAGCTTAAGCTTTTGTGACTTGTGGTATATGCTGAACATAAACTTGTTTGGAGTGCAATTCAAGCAAGCATTTAGAAGTAATTTTTTAATTCTCCTTATCACTGATCTGAAACTTGATTTTTGTAGTTGATTTGTTTTTCTGTGTATCACTTTTTGATTCCTTTAATTTTTTTTTAATTTCATCACAGTGTCTTTTATCTGACTTCCAAATAAGTTGAATGGCTCCATGCTTAAAAATAAAACACAAATAGTATAGAGAACAGAGCAGGGTTGGTAACTGCATAGCAGATGGCATGACAGAATGGACTGTTTAATGTCTATCTAGATACTGAACTGGGAATTAATATTCAGAAAACATTCAGAGATGTTTTGGGTCCAATTTTACATTATTTTTGTGTTATTTTGTTATTTTGAAGCATCTATACCTACATAGAACTTTAATAATCCTCTCTTTACTCATGTCTGGATTGGCAGTTCATCATCATGTGGAGAATTTGTCAATTTTGGTCAATTGTGAAAGTGAGCATGATATAGCGTAAGGGCAGTTTTTAAAGCTTTATGTTGGAAATGCACTGATTTTCGCACAGAAATTACAGAATTGTAGGAGGCGTTAACTGAACAGTTCATATAAACAAGGGAAAGCTGTGTTTGTTAAATAGCTGAACATAAAGGACTTAAACACAGAAGATGTAATTCTACTTTTCTGGGACTGAGCTTTTGTTATCGTGCAGCTTCTGTACTTTGCACTTTTATATGCTGATATTTGAGTATATGAACATGGCTTATATTTCACTTTTGGGTTAAAGGCAGTTGATAAAACTTTCTTGGCCCTGAAAAACTGAAAATCTGCAAAAGATTTCTTGGTTGTACTGTTTTGTTTTACACCATTTTACTGAAGCTATCCAGATTTTTATTCACTTCTTGTTTAACGATTCCTGAAATCATTGCCAGCATATGAGTTAAAAAGGGCTTTTTGGTAGCGCACCAAGGTGAGTCATGAAAGCAGATTTTAAACTATAGAAAGCAGTGGTTTTTCTTGTAATAGACTCCCTATAAGTTCACTGGCTTTTTTGTTTTATTATTGATGTACCCCCTCTTGCACACAGACAGTACACATTGTTAATTTGTAAAACTAGAATGTCTCCACACCCCTTGAGAAATGAGGCTGTCTTTTTTTTGTCCACCTCAGTACAGTCACAACTGCAACTTTATCCATGCCATAATTCAGTAACTTTCAGGACTTTCTTCATTAAGGTACTTAGAACATCACATTTGTATTTGTTTAAAACCTGCTTCCTCTTGCCTCCCTCTGGGCTTGCAGTACTGAGATAGTTGCTGCCTTTAAGTTCCTGCCCTGCAGCAGGCTTGGAGAATTAAAAACCTTTTGCTTTTCAGTCCCCAACACCTTTTGCTCCAAATCTTTTAGGCAGTTGATTTTGGAAATTCATGTAAACAGCTACCTATTACCTATTCATACGTGGCTGTCAGATGCAAGGGCACTTGCTAGTAGCTGAATGGGATTTCCTACTCTATTATATGTAGTTATGCTTTTTCATACTAAGTTCTAAATATCAGAGTTCACATGGTTTTGAATTGTTCTCACAGGCTGATGGGAAAATCTGCTTATGTTTAAATCCAAAATAATTGAAAGGATTTTGTATAAGCCTTTTAAAATACAAGATGACAGATTAATAGGGCATGCTGGTGTCTTCTACTAGATTAACAGATACTGCCGGAAAAAGTTACCTAGCTTTTACCGAATACAGTGCTTTTGTCGGGCCTGACAAAGAAGTGATGCATACTGTTTTGCAGGGAAGATAGTCCTCAAAACTGTTCACCCTTGCCAGTTATTTTGAACCTTGTTTTTAAGTTAGATGAGCAATGTCTAAATGCTACCTTGAAAATAATTCATAGAGAATGGAAAATACTATCCAGCTAGAAAATACTGAGGAAGAGAGAATACCGTGTGAAGGCAAGTTTTTGATATAAAGTATTTGGCAGCTTAAAATTCAGTTATTTCAGATGGCACAGTGCCATATATGCAGCTGACATGTACATCCCAGTATTCTTCCTTATTTCTGCTTGTAGCTTTCATGCCTTTTGACGTTTGTCTCTATGTAGTTCACCTGATGGTAAGGTTTTCCATCACAGTGTACATCTTCAGACTGAGTATGTTGAACTACCCTATCTATAAATGTCAGTTCTGGATTTGGTGCAGAGTCTCTATGGCTGAATGCCATTATCAGCTGTGAACATCTTGTATAATCCTTCATATATGCTGTTGTCAGATTGGACATATCTTGGAATGGTGATAGTAGTATTGATAGCGTGCTCTCTCTCATTCATGCATTTGGAAGAAACCCTTTTGCAGGGCGACTGCCTGGGTTTCTCTGGAGTCTGCATTACTGTCAGCTCACACCTAAAGCCCAAATCTTTCCATTTTACTTATGCAAAGATCAGGACACTGCAGACCTTGGGGTTTTAAATTTGTGCTGACTCCATATGAAGTATTCTTTATTGTGTAGCATGGCAGCTTCTTGGCGTTGTTAATCTGTCTGAAGTGACAAGCATTGTTTCCACCAGTGATGTTTGTTTTCATCCTTGACCTCCTCACTATAATACAGCATGACACTAACCTTATTAACCTAGTATTACAATTTGTCCCCTGTTCCTCTTTTTAATCAAAGGGAGGATATTTTAATGCTTAATAAACTTAATATGTGGAATTATGCTTCAGCATTGGCCAAAAAACTGCATTGAAAACCAAGGCGATAGTGTTGAAGCCCACAGGCTTTGGGTTATTTCCTAAAATGTCACCAGCTGTCAAAAGAATTGCACTTTACAGAACAGCACTGCTTTACATTGCTTCTCTATCTTCAGGTGTCTTGAAACCTCAGCATTTACTCAACTCTAGGATTTTGCTTTCGTCTCACTCTCATTGAATCTTTCTATGGATTTTTTTTTTCCCCTTCTGTTAATGTTCTTCTGTACACATCCCCAAAAAGAAGAGGAGGTGGGAAGGAAAACTGTTTGCTCTTTTCCTTAGCTTAGTCCTTTTTGTATTGTTCTGTTGAAGATCAATCCTGGAGTCTGTAATTTATTTGGGTGCTTTCTAAGATGTTAGAGTAACCTCTCCAACTTTCGCTTTTCTCTTTCTTTGAGGCTTTAATTGGTACAAAACTTCTTTTGATGTGGCTGCTATATTTGACTCTGTGTTGTCATTTTCCTAGAGATCTTTTTTCTTTTTCTGGCATCTTACTTTTGTAATCTTTTGTGCATGTTCCAATTTCTTTCTCTAACGTTTAGCAGCTTTTATATTAATCTTTTTAAAATGTGTACTCCTTTTATATAATTCTCTGCTGTTTTTTCTTCCCAACTTGCTTTTAAATTTCTTTTCCCCTTTACTGTTTGTGTAGAAATTGGTTTGACTTTTAGCTTTTGCCTTTTTGATGTATGTCATTTGTACTTAGCATTAAGGTATTTAGATGCGCCTTTTTTTTTCCAGTTTTAAGTAGATTTAGAGTTACCTTTTATTTTGTTTCCTGTTTGATTCTAATCATGTCATTAGCTTTGTGTGGCAGAGCTCAACTGATGTCAAAGGATGCAGAGATATCTGTCTTCACAGAGTCTATTAAAGGATGGTGTCTTTTTTGTGTGTGTGTGTCTAATTCTCATGATCAATAGTTCAACTAGTAACTGCTTCAACTGGGTTTGTCCTGTTGGATTTAGTGACACATCCTCACATTCCTCAATAATACTAATTCTGTCCTGTTGGATTTAGTGACACATCCTCACTTTCCTCAATAATACTAATTCTGCTGCAGCACTTTACCACATGTTGTGTAAATATGTTATTGAACACTTGTTTATTTGATCTTTTTCTTTTTGGTGCCTTTTGGTTGAGTACTGGTTAGTAGTACATTTTTATGCCTTAACAGTGGTTAAGAAGAAAACTGGGAAGAAAACTGTATGTCTATCTTCAAGCATTAACATCTATAACTTTTTTTTTTTATATCATGCCTGTTTTGGGGGGAGATGAAATACTCTTAGCTTGCCGTGATGAATAAATACAGACTAATACCAAACAGTTATTTTGGTAGACATCTAAAGAGGGGAATTTTCTTTCTCTAGGAATCTTGGCTATACCCACTAAAGACACTAGGAGACCAAACCTCAAAGTAATTAGGTGCTGATTAGGGTGGCAGAAACTATATTTTGTCTTCAATCATTTCCTTTCTATGCTGGCTTGTATACTGTAGCGAAGAGCAGTTGTTCTGTCAAGAGCAGTTTGTTGTGTTCTATATAAATGCTGCATTATTCTACATTTGTTTGCATTTCCAGATAATTTTTAAACCACAGTTGCTGAATGGTATTTAAACACCATTATCTCAGTTCTGCCTGTAAGGCCTAGCATACATCACTATTTTCCTGTTCTATGCCTTTTTGTTACTTCCTGTTAACCTTAACTGGCTTGTCTCCTTTTCCTCTTCTCACTTGTTTTGTGTTCTACCCCAGTATCCCTTCAGTGAGCATTTTTCTTCACTCTTTCATGTCTTTGTTTTAATAACCTCAGTCCTCAGGTGAAAAGTGCTCTCAATTAACACCTGCTACTTTCACATAAAATTCTTGTGTCTACTAAATCCACTTTTTGATGGCTGTAGGGTAGAGAAATTGTGCAAGCTCTTGGGCTCCTGAAGAACAAACTGTAGAACTTTAAAAAAGTACTTATTGCAATACTACTAATGTTGATAGTCCATTAACCATGGCATGCACTTCTTGTCCAAAAAAACAGTACTTCTGACGCTTCCCCATTCAGTGCCTTTAATAACCAACAGGATTTTGTGGGTTTTGTGCCTATTCCATACTAAGATTACTAGAACATTAGGAACCTAATGCATAATGTAGTTGTCTTAGGTCACTGATGATAGCTGTTTTTTTTTTTTAAATTTAGAAATATATAAATGATATAAAATTATTTCATGAACAAAAAATAAATCTTGATATTTGTAATTATTTGTATTAACCTAATCATTTTACCATTGGGTAAATTGGGTATTGGAAAATTGCATATTAAGTAGTTTTTACAAAAGACACCAACATAGGCTTTAATCCTGCCCTTAAAAAGTACCTGTGACTCTTTAAGACTTCTGGACACAGGTCTTTGGAACACAGGTTCTAAAAAGGTTGTATTTACAGGTCAAGTGAAAAAAAAGGGAGTTACAGGAATGGTGTGCATTTATATGCAAAACGATGTATACATGATACTGTATTTAAACTGTTCATTTTCAGCTTTGACATATGTGTTTATTTGTATGTTTGGCAGGAAACACACTTGTTTCTAAGATTTTTTCACATTACAGTAAGTGAATCATTTTTGTAAAATTGTTGCTAGTTAGACATGTTGGTGTTGCATTTTGGTTAGAATGTCTGTTGTTGGCTCTGAAGCATAACTGTACTTTTAATGGGTGACTTAAATCTGTACTTTCATTTGAACAAATTTTATTTCTTATTTTATAACTGCTATTTGTCACCTGTATTGGATAACACTCATTGCGTGCTTCCAGTTTTTGTTTCCTTTCTACAAGCTGTCTTCTGCTTGAATTTTTAAGAAACGTTTAAAAATCACTGCAAAATTAAAATAGGATTGCATATCTATGGAGCTGGCAGAAAGAATTTGTCAGATGTTACTGCTGAATTTGTTTTCCTTTAGAAAAGTTGATAGAATAAATAGAGTAGCAACTCTGTTCCTAGGGATGTTTGCTTTTTCAACAATTGTTTGCCCTCCAACAATTATGTAATATATGTACATTTATCAAACTGAATTTGTATGGAAAGGAAAAATGCACATTTGCATTAAATAGTCTCTTATTAACAAATTATGCTTAATAGGATTCCCTTCACCTGGCTTGTGAAGGTTGTGCAGAAGATAAATTACTAAGAATGTTTTAAAAGGGCTGATGTTAATTATTCTTGCTTACCTCTGTCAGAAATCACACAATGAATGATAATAGATTCTGTTTCTCTAGAAGCCTGTTTGAATGTGGTTTTGGTTTCTTGCACTAGATGTCAGTGCAGATACAAAAATCGGGTTCCTCTGTATGCTCAATTCAGATTTAATTCAGATATTTTTAAGGCAAAATCATTTGCAGTATCTTGACTTTCATTGCTGTTTGGATCTACTAAAATAAATTTATGAGAATGCCAAAATGCTGGTTTAGGAGCAAGTCCCGAAGAACCTAAGTAACTGTTTTGACAGAAATGCTTCTGAACAACAATTCACAGGTGGGATGCACTGTAAAGTGATTATGTACATCCAAAATTATTGCAATTATTTGTCAGTACATTTTTCAACTCTCTTTTTCATATGACTATCTAGAACGTTTGACAAATTAATTTAGCCAGAGCCTTTAAAACATATTTATTTTATTGATTTTGTTGGAGCTCTGATATTTTAGGGGTATAAAAGAACAGTTTCTGGGAGAGGTAGTATCTTTTATTTGACCAGGGTAATATAGTTCAGAAAGCAAACAGGCTTCTCCACCTACAGATCTTTCACTAGGCTACTTCTGCTATTTGCTTTCTGTTTTAATGGATCTTGCAGTTGAAAAGCCAGTGGCAATGATATGCAGCTTCTATTTGTAACTGTTTCTTTTAACATTTTTCTCTTCATTAATCACTTCTGTAGATTTATAATTGAATTTCAGTAAATTAAAATTTAATAAGTTTATTGGGCTTTTTCCATCTTTTTTTGAGGAAGTTGTCTGACAACAAGGGAGTGTTCACTGTTCTCAATCCTTGTACAGTATTTACCCAGAACTCCTGCCTCCTGAGCAATGACAAGTAATATCTAGTTTAGCTCTCATTTTATTAGGGTTTCTTTTCTGATACCTGGCCTTGTGTATTATTTATTTATTTCCCAAGTGTAGCAGTTATGGGCAGTGGTAGTAGTCCATAAGTTGGGACAAATTGTCATTACTAAATGTCACATAGCTTCCCTTCCCCAAAGCCTCTACAGGTTCTTTGTTCTTTGGGGGTTGCTTCAGTATCAGGGACATGAAAACAGAACATTATCCCCCCCCCCCTTTTTTTTTTTGCCATTAAGATAAAATTAATGTATTTTCATCCCAGGATCTTTATGCTATTGGCCAGCCCACAGATTTCTGCTTTGGAATTTCAGTTTGGACAGAGATTATACAAACATGATTTTTTTTACCCTAAATAGCCATTATTTTTCATACTATATTACTGAACAGATGCCATTATTAAATGATGATTATTGCTTTACCTGATCATCCCCCTTGCTTCAGTCTGGTAAGTATGCCTAGGTCAATGCAAACTGAGAAGACAGGCAATACAGTAGAGAGAGTTTTCTATAAAAGCAAACAAACAGAAGCTTTTTAAGGGGTTATATGCTTGTCCTGAGATATACATTGCTTTTTCTTCAGAAGAGCAGCTCTCATTGCTCTTCACTCACCAATGGTTTTTTTTTTTTTTTTAGTGCTTTGTCCACTCTCAGCATTGGCTTGCTGTTGTCAGAGGAAGAAAAAAAAACTAAATTGGGAACTGGTGCTACTGATCTACTGTAGCTCTTTTCCTAATAGAAACACTATTGAAAGGGTCTCAGCCACCTGGGGAATGCCGAGTGCAGCAGTCAAAAGTAGATTTCAAAAGAAATAGTTGTCTGATTTCAGGTCTGTCTGCCACCTGTGTTCATCTTATTAAGAAACCTCCTTTTTCTCTTGCAGCCTTTTTAGCTGCTTGCGATGCCTCTGCAGTGGACTGACCACTTTTAACTTTCAGTTTCCACTAGAAAGTTGCGATCAAGAGATGCCTAATGGTACTGATTGTTTTTTATTTCAATTTTAAACTGTTTTTCCCACTTGAAACCACCTGGACCATCAGAGAAGCATGGTCAGGGGCGGCCGTTTCTGAGCTCACCAGCCATGGATTAAGGCAGGGGTGAATAGTTTGGTTGACCCAGGCTGTTCATTCCAGAAGAGGGCCTCTGGCTTCTAGGAATAACCATACTCCCAAGTATTTCGCTGCTGTCCTCCTTACAACTGGGGCCCTGCATTTGTAGATTACCCAGGCCATGCTTAGCTTTAATCCACCCCTAGGGCATGTAGGCGGTTTTCAAATGAGAGGGAGTCAGACAGAGTGAGTTGCTTTTGAAATCCTTTCTACAGCTCAGATGCCACTTGTTCAACAATTCCTCCTGGCATTTGATCTGCTTTTCTATTAATTTTCTTGTGGCAGGAAGGGGAGCTAAATTGAAAGCAGTGGAATCTCCTGATTTAGCCTCTAGGATAAAGAAGAAGAAGAAATATACCCTGAAAGCTATTTCTTCTAAAGGATCAGTAGAAAAGTAGTGAGGAAAAAAGACAGCATGTAAATTTCTCACTGGACTTTGTTATGGGAGGGTAAGGAAGCATTCTAACATCAACATTTTAGGTGAAAAACGTAAATTTATCTTGAGTCCCTCAGAAAGGAACTGTTTTTAATGGCAATCTGTATTGGATATGAAATACTAGAACCATTTTATTCTGCTGGTGTTTTTAACAGTATATTTAGGAGTTGATTACTGCATGATTCTGATAGCTTTGGGTACACGGTACTGTTGTGCACCTGATTTAATGTGTTAACTGGTAACTGAGCATAGCCTTGATTCATACAGCCATACTGTGGTAGAAGTGCTGCTGGAGTAGTGTGCTTGTTCTTTGTTCTTCCCAACTACAGAAGTGGTATTTTTAATGAAATTCACTAAGAGATGTCTTAAACACAGATGGCAGCACAAATCTGCTGCTGTTGCAATCAGGCTGTATTCCTGAAGAAAGAAAAGGGCAGGTCCAGTTTCTGACTGCTCTGTGTCTCTTCAGGTTCATTCACTCTATACCTCAGTAGCTGGGCTGTGAGGGACAAGAGCGTGCTGGCAACCAAGCCTATGCATCTTTGTCTGCAAAAAACTTTGCTGTTGTGTTGCTAGTCCTGAAGGCTGTTTTTTCTCCTTGGTAGTTGTTGCTTACTAGTATGCATGGTCCTACTCCTTTCTTCAGTTTTTTTCAATAGCAAGGGTTGCATGTAGGCCCCAAGGAACGGACCAATAGATTGAACGTAATCTATTACTTTAGATTTATATCTACAGAAGTGGAAATGAATTTCTAGATAAATAATAAACAAAACAGAACTCTCTAAGTGAGACACTTCTCAATACTCCCATCCCCCAAGAAACACACAAAAAATGATATAGCTTTTAAAATGAATAAATCTATTAGCTATGAGACTAGGGTTTTTTCCTATAAAATTCCATGACTCATTCATCATCCAGCTTTAGCAACAAATGAGGTAGGAGTCCTGTAGATAATAGTCTAGTTCACTGCATTCTCTTGATTCATTTTCAGAGTACAGTCTATGGAATGAATTATTCACATGTCCTGTAGAAAATATATGATCAAGTAATTAAAGACTGTATTGTAATGCATATGGGAGAAGAGGATGAATTAAGATAGCATATTTCTTTCTCTTCCAGCCAGGCCCTTTCCCCCTTTTAGATACCAGTGTGAAGAATACTGAAGGCAGAGTTGCTGTCTCTTAACTGGAAGGTATAGTACCTCCTGCTAGGAAGGATCACTAAGGGCAAGAAAAGTCTTGTTCTCTGCCCTGAATGTCAGTGTTGCAATACATAGACTTATATTTCCTTTGAGACTAATGTATGCTCAGTGTGGTCACACATAGCGAGCTGTGAAGAGGTGAAGCCTGCTCCACTGGAGACATAGCAAAATGCTCTGTGCTCCTCATTTTTTTGAAATAGAATAGTTTTCCCTTAAACCCAAGCTAGTGGGTGCAGAAACTAGCCTGCAGCAGATGCTCCAGCATGGAAAATGGCAGCATGGATGGTTTAAGTTTTATTAAGCCACTGGAAAATAGGATTTTACAGACTAGTGTCCAGGAAGCTTGAGCAGCCAAACAGGCATCTCTACTTACAATTAGCCAAATCCTGCCGTTCTATTCAGGCAATTTTTCTCAGATGTCAGTAGTAGTTCTGTCTGTACAAGGTCTGAAGTGTCAAGAAGCAGGCATTTCAACTTGTTAAGTTTGTCCTTGTAACTCCAGGAATGAAGGCCGAATTTCCTGAAAAATTACTTGGAATCTGCCAAGGCTTCTGATGGAAATACTCGCAGCACGTTAAGTATAGTGGTGCTTTGGGGTGCCACTACAATAATAGGGTTTCTGTGTATTAATAGACAGCTGCATGTCGGGAGTGAGCACGTGGCTATCAGTTCTGAGGGGGAAAGAGAAACAATGAAAAATGGAAAAGGTAAGCTGACCTTATGAGACTAAGAACTGCTCCTGTAATTCACTTATTCTTTAAAGGAATAGCATCATTAATTTTCCATCATTCTAGCTTCGGTATCTTAGCAGTTGCTCATTTAAGCAGTTCTGCATTCTGTGTCTGCCTTTTTAATTTACATTCATTTCAGAGAGCTATTGATGCCTGTGTGGGCTGCTGCTGGAGCACCTGCACTTTCATAGTAAGCCATTCACAACAAAACTACAGTTTTCTGATCTTGGTTGTTGCAGACTCTTTAATGGCTTTTCTTGATTGATGAGGGTGGTGTGGTCTAATGCTCTAGGAGACAGGGAAAAATCTGATTAGGAAGTTTCTTCTCGGTTGTGGTTTTCTTTCTGGCTTTTTATAGTAGAAGTTTCTTACTCTCAGAAGACTAAAGTGTCTTAGTTGTACTAAACATTGTGTTTTAATTGTGCTGAAACTGACCCTGGCAGCCAGCAGGATGGTGTTATTTCTTTGTCTCATTGACTAGAAGGAGAAGACATAGTAGAAATTTGTGCCTTATCTAACATACATATGCATGAGGGAATCGATATCCCCTTTCATAATTGATGATTATATAAATAATTACTCTATTGCTTATAAAGGAAGAACATATTTTTAATTTTCAAAAACATTTTATTGGAGTCCTAGGATAGTACAAAACGTAGCTTTGGTATGTTCACAGATTGTACAGTGTACACCTCCTCACTGATGGTGTGTTCCATATTTCCTCCTTGTTTCCCCTTGCCTCCCAGATAGCAGCTACTACTTTTGTGGCTGGTGGTTCAAAATTTATTTTGTTATTCCAGAAACCATACCTTTGTCAAGCTGAACATAGTAAAACATAGGACAGAAAGAAATTTGATGTTGTATATGCAGCTTTATAGAATACAAAAGAAGCTTGTTTAACAGACACCCTCTAAGAAGAGGAGCAGCTTCACTGATACAATAGGGAACAAAACAGCTTTTCCCAGTTAATGTGTAGGCTGTCGCTTTAATGGGAATCACAAATATTTCAAAGTTGTTTTCTTGTAACAGATTTTTTTTTTTTACCCTCGAATTGTCTTGTCAATCACAATTAGACACAATTGAATTTCTTTCAGCTGCTGCTCAGTGTTTTGTCTTGGCTGATCTCCTTGTGTTAAGTATTTTGTAAGGGAGCCAGCCTGCAGAGCAAGAACTGTGTCCATGTAACCAGTTCCCATCCAAAACATGACAAGCTAAATACGCAGCTCTGCTTCTCCCTTCATCTTTTAAGGAATTATTACTACTAAGCCCAAACCAAATTTCACAATCTTTTGAAATCTTTTTTCTCGTCTCCTACCTCTTCTTCCTGTCATCCATACAGTAAATACTTTCTCATGCTTTGCAGTGGAAGTTCCTTGTTCCTCTTTTAGTTCTTTGTGTAACAGTATGCTTTGAGAAATCTTTTTACATTCTAAACCACTGTATCAATAACTTTCCTAATGCTGGCATTTCTAATGTTTGCTGGCATACATTTCCAATATTTCCTAATAGTGGCAGGATGACTATGTGTATGCTGGTTGTCTGGAAAACTGCTGATGAAATGTCTGCCTGTCTTCCAGGAGGCAATGCAGCATTCAGAAGTAAGGATCTGTTCCATCTCTTCAGTGTGTAGTCTGGATAGTTTAACCCATGCGAAAAGCTCTGTGAAGATATCTGTGTTGTTTCTAAATAATTTTTCTGACACTGGTGTAGGTTTTTCCAGTTGATCCATAGCAAGATGGCTTTATTATGCAGAATATTTTTTTCTGGTACACTTACATATTTTCTCCTCTGAGTATGAGGGTGTTATTGAGACATACAGTATAGAGAATACTAAGCCCTAACAATCAAAGGTAACTTAATATCCTTCTCTTTCCACTCCAGTCTTCCCAGAAGGAAATAAAAAATCTTGTCAGTGGTGATTGACTCATCCAACAGAGTCTTGTTAAAGAGAGAGCAGGTTCATTTTTATTTGCTGGAGGGTAATGTGCTAGTGTTTCAGGTTATCCCTATTTTAGGTACTGAAACTCCGGTTAGTGCTTGAAGGTGTTTTAGATGCCTAATTCCCATTTGTTTTCAGCTGGATTTTGCCGTAAGAATACCTTAAAAACACAGGCTTTAGACAGAATGCTATGGGGTAGTTAACTTTTTCTTTTCCGCAGCACAACATCCTTCTGTATGAAAGAAGTCTCATTGTTTTGCAGGAACTTTTTCAGCAAAAGATTTGCAATTTTGGGCAGCTTCTGACATCAGTAGTAGTTCATCCATGAATATCAGCATTTCTACATCTGGACTTTTTACCCTTAGGTAAATCCAAAAGACGTAATTAAGACCAATTAATCCACAATAGGCCAGTTAAGGACTTAATCATCTTCAAAATGTCAACTCTGTAGAGCTTTTTGTTAAATATTTACATTTAATTTCTTTAAAAGTCTGATTTGCAGCATCTAGACAAACTGTTGCTAAAGGATTTGTTCTGAATGTGTTTCATTAAATTCTTGGATTTTCTGTATGGCACACTTCTGTTAAAAAGTATCTTCCTTAATGAGCACTTCTCCAAATCTTTGATTGTCAAAGGTTGGAAGTTTATTATTGTTTTCAACTGTTTTTCATTTCCACTCGTGTGCTCATTTTGTGGCTGTGTTCACACAGCATAAGGAAACAACTCTGGAGATGGGTTACATTTCAAAACATAAAGAATGGTGTTTCAACTTCTTATATTTTGTAGCAGTCCAAAGGTGCTCAGACCTTAATTACATGAATAAGCAGTCTGATGCCATAAGGAGTGAAATTGGTTTATTACCTGCCCTTAGAAGCTTTTTACCATCCTCCTTTTCCATTCCTGAGCTCAGGCTACAGTATCAGGCTTCTAATTTTGATTGGATAGTGGCATGGTCAGCACAAGGGTTTGACAAGGTGGTGGTAGGCCAGGAAGGGTCCTGACATGACTCAAGAAAATACCTTATTTGGATCTTTGGAAAAAGCAATGACTAGCCTCTGCTGTTTTTTCAGTTGAATATGGGGATGTTTGTTTTGAAGAATAATTTCTGATCAAGGAAAACAATTCAAAATCCTGTACCCTAGTCATCATGGGAATCTTGATTCTCTAAGGAACAAGATAAGCTGTCCAGAAGCTTTTAAAAAAAAATCAGGATACCTAATTGTGGATTATGTTTTGCATGAAGGAATGACATGTCCTTAGTTGTTTGGGTTTGTTTTTTTTTCTCCAGTGGGATCTACCTGTCATTAGTGCTTCTGCAGCTTCTGTGGTGACAGCTTTTTAATGGGAACCCTGAGAAAACTGGAGTTTGGAATATTGATACGGCAATTGCTCTGCAATATTCAATTATTTACTGACTACATGCTGCAGGGACACTCTGAATTTTGGGGAAAACAATAAGTCTTATACTCAGGCGGAGTAACTATCACATAACAAAGAATTATCTGTATTAAAGAGGAGGAGCATATTGTTTCAGTTTTCTGGTGTTCATTTGAGTTGTTAATTGGACCTTATAGGAAAGCACAGATCCATTTGCTTTTTGGTTACAGATACCAACTTAATGTTTGCAAAGAAAGCTTTTTCATTCAGAAATGCAACTGATAATGTGGCAAATATAAAGCCACACTTTTGGGCAGCTGAAATGTAGATGTTTAAAATGCCCAGCTGAATTACAGTCATCCCCCTGCCATTTACCTCTATTTACACAGTCTTTAATTATGTGATCACTTTGTGGTCTCTCATTATATCTTTCTCTGGTTTCAGTCAATGGAGAGATGGCTCCAAAATCCAACATGAAGTTCTGAGATGTGGAGGGAGAGAGGCTGTGGTCTGATGGACCTTGCTTGGTTTCCGAGTTAGCATCATATGTAGGGACCATAGCAGAAAGGTAAAAGAGGATTTTAAGGTTAAAGATTCCTTTAACCCAAGGAAATTGTATCTTATTGTATCCCTAACCCAGGACAATCTGAGAGGGTTTCTTCCTGAAGAATTTTCTTTTGGTCATTTTCCTTTGAAGTTGCCAGTCTCTTAAGACCTAATGATTAGCTGAATATAAGACACTCATTAAGACACTTAATTGAAATATGCCTGGGAGAGAATTTGGTTATATTTATGTTTAAATCTCTGTAGTTTTGTCCAAGTATAAACTGCTTTAGACAGGAAATCTGAGGGTTTTCTCTATTTTTAAAAAAACATATTTAAATGTTTAATGTGGTAGATTGCTTTTGGTAAAGCAATATCTAAGTTTGTCCTGAACTCAACAAATAGTATTCTGAGGTCATAAGCTTTTGTTTACCGGTGATCTTTTTGGTCTTAATCCACCTGTCAACTGGTTTTCATTAAGAAAGGACATTGTACATGTTAAATTCAAGCTGACTTCAATGTCACATAGTCCCGGTTGGCGACACTTTTAAAAGATATTTTTAACAGGCTCCTGACAGTTCATGTTAATGAAACATTTAAATGAATATTTCAAACACCTAGTCTGCTTTTTATCGAAATAGTTAAAATTAGACCCATTATGAGGTCTTATTTAACTTCTGAAAATACGAACTCTTAGTGTCTTGGCTGCCTCAAAGGTTTAGGATTGAAAGAGTGGATTTGCCCTCCCTCTGTTGTGGTTGGTGATATTCACTTGCCAGTCATTCTAAGTCATTGAAAAGTGCTACATTGTACTCCGTATCAGTGCATTAATCTTTTGAGTTCGTTTACTAGCGGGATGAATTACCTCCACTGCATCTATAATTTTGAGGTGCAGTAGTACCTGTCCAGAGTTACTGAGAATTCAGGTGAGAGGCAAGGCTGCCATGATATGCAGCATTTGTGCACTAATGTTTTCAAATCTCAGCAAGGTTATAAAAATAACGTAAAGCTTTGCCACTGAAGAAGAAAAACTTGCCTCATTTTTTACAGTATGTAAATATAACAAACGTCATACCTCCTTTGGTAAACATGACTTCTTTATTATTTTGTAGTAGCTAGCAAAAACTAGTCCACTGGAGAGTTTTCTGAGAATGCAAAAAAGATGACAGCTATCTAAGTTAGGGTTCAGATCAGTCAGCAAAGTGCAAAGGTCAGTGACTGCTTCTTGAGGTTTGGGTAGATTGCTTTGCATTTTCTCCCTAAAGATTCAGCAGATTTGTATCTTTAAAGGAAGTGTTATTTTGTGTTAGTAGTTGGCAAAGCTGTGCTAGTTTACTCTCATTGGCTAAATGGGCCCTAAATTTTAAAAATACTCAAATCTGGTAAAACTGCACTCTGCCAAGAATGCCATAATATACTGTAGTCTATATTACATACAGTGCAAGAGATTGCTCCCTTCTGATTTTTTCCATTCAATTTTAGCTGAACTTATAAAAAATGTGATGGGAACTTTACCCTTATGTCAATATTTGGAATGTCTGTCTTGGCTATGAAATATTATTGAAGTATTCTTTTTTTTTATTGGAGATATTTCTTTCGGCCTTGGTGTTAGGGACTGATGCCAGATTATAGATTTCTCAGTATAGGTTGTTTTTATTTAATTTTTAAAGGACAATTCCCTTTGATACAAATCATACCTGTTTCTTGTGACTATATTTTTGGAATTATACTCTTGTCATCTTGCCCTTTCTCCTTTTTTTTGTGGGTTTATCCTCTTTGTTTGACCTACTTTTTTTTTTTAATGGACCCTTTGATCTAGTTTGGCATCTATACATATGATTCATTACTGTTTCTAATTAAAATTGAGGTCCTTGTATTACAATTACAGTTCAAGCATTTGGCGTCCCCTTATGCTGTTCTTTAAATCACTTAAATTACTATATTGGACTATTGCAAATGACAATGACTTGTTCGTTTTTATTTAATTGTTAAAATTGTGAAACAAACTGTAATTTCATTAAATGTAATTAAAAGGCATGGGCATTTCCTGTGTCTCTTTTCCTGGCTTTCAATCGTTTTACTGTAAATGCTGCAATTTAGAGAATTCAAGTCAATTGACAATATACTGTGTATATATATACAGTTTTTATTTGTATTTATATTTACATATGTATATCTTGTATACTGTTAATGATAGAATTTGAGTTTGTGTTTAGATAGGGTTTATTTCACTGGAATCTGAATTAAGGGAAGATGTGTATAGTTGCTAAGAAAAGTTTAGTTTCCCCAACTGAGTTTACTAGCTTTACAAAAGAAGAGTATCAACAATCCCAGTCTCTTCATGATGTACAACCAGTTGCTAATGCCTTTTATGCCAGCTTAAAGCACCAATTATTTTATACTTTGGGTACACAAAAACGGACAGTTTTTAAAGGGCACTTCATTCTGCCTTTTTGTAGCATCCTCAAGTGTTTGCCTGGAGATCAAAAGGAATATATTTTTTGCGGTTTCTGACCTTTTAATAGTCCTTTAATTTGCATTAAAAACTTCACGTAAGTGACAACTTGTATTTGCTGTCACTGACCTAGTAAAACCTAGCACATTATTTCTGGGGAAAAAGTAAGGTGGTTCCACCTTTGTCAATTACCAGAAAAGTCGTTATAAACTCCATTCTCAAAATGAAATGAAAGAAAAATAGTCTGCTAAAATACTACGTAGTGGAACTAAACATTTAAAGGTAAATGCAAATGTTAAATTCAGAACTGCTACTCTGACCTATGTTCATTATACTGAAGTAAATTATGGAGGGACTCAAAACCTTGACAAATAGTGCCTCCTGAATGGCTTATATTTCTTGGACTAGTGAGGAGACTTTAATTTTAAGGAATGCTTTTCTTGTGAAGACTTATTTAGACTAGTATATTTATTTCTGCCATATGTCTTTCAAAAATTGGAACAATCATAACTACCTTCTTTCCTGTAAATCTGTTGTTTTTTAAATAGTCATTTCCTATCTAATTAGTATATATAATGTTGTTTATAGTCTGTGATTTGTTTCTAGAGCTAGCTGGTCCTGGTTTCTCTGCTCAGTGTGTGCTGCATGTGGTTCTGTCCATCAGTGATCCCTGCTAGAAACAGCTGTAGGACTGGTTCTCATCTCTGTGGATGCTGGTAAAGCATTTGACCCTGGACCACATAGGAAGCTATTTTTTTATTTGGGAATTGTGGAGATTAGAATTTAAATAAAATAAAAATGGTTGTACAGAGTATGTGATAGAAACGGTTGTACTGGGAGGGAGGTTGGTAGTAGTGGGTTTTTTGGGATGTGGCGTTAGAGCTCATTTTTGGGCTTGATCATGTTTAATGATTTCTTTAGGTGTGTTAACTGGTGAAGTTTGCTGATATTAAAGCTGGGAGATGTAATTTGTCTAGCAGAGCATCTCACAGAGGATGGGATGACTCTAAGGATTAGAATAATAAAAGGGTGATTGATGGTAAATAGTTTGCAGTGCAAAATCATTGGGACTAATAAGAACTTAGTACACCATGGAAGGGGAGACTTTACTGTCATGAGATAGTACGCCTGCATGAAAGACAAATGAATCTTGGAAGGATCAGGTAGATGTTTTGTGCAGTGAGTGGAAAATAGGGGTGCCGTTGTACATGGTGCTGGCAAAATTGCATATACACTGGCAATGTGGCATATAAGTCATCAAGGTCAAGGAAGATGACCTTGAGAGGAGGTGTGTTAAATGCCTGGGTATGGTGAGCCTGCTCATATGAAAGGGGATGCTTGGAGTTTGGCCTGGTATAACCACAATAAGGAGATTGGATATGACTGCTGTCAGTGACTATATCAATGAATAAATGTTAGAGAAGGAAAATAATTATTTCAACTGAATGTCAATAGTGATGCTAAATACACAAGTATGAACTATTACTAAGTTCAGACCATATATTTGAAAAAAATTTACATTTTGTAAGATGAGAGCCTGAGTGTAATCTATAAAATGATTTATTATGGTGTTTGGGAAGTGCACTTCGCAACATAGGAAGTCACTTTCAGCTCTTCCCCTTCAGGCAGGAGAAACATTGCTGGTGTTTTAAGGAGAGGTAAAATTCCTGAAATTTTGTTTAAATTACAGAACTAATCAAGTAAGCTTTCTTGTGTTTTGCAGGGCTTACTGGCAACTTTACTAAAATTTTAGTATGCTTGCCTCTTAACATTGAGTGCAACTTCATTGGCTGTGTCTTCTTTATAAATATAATAATTATCATGTAATGCATTTGAAAATTCATAGTTGTCATCCATCTGTTTATGTAGTACTTTTCTTTCAGAAGAATTATATCTAGAATTATTCAGATAATTTCTGTAAATAGAAACAAACAGAAGTCTGTCTGCAGTGTATTCCTCTTAAATCCTGCTATTTTTAATCCATTAAAAATCTCTCCAAACATTAGGACTGTACCACCCAAACAATGGGAATAAGCTTTGAGTGGAAAATAACAGTTAGAAAATTTGTATTCAGAAGGGAAAAGAAATAATGTGGAGATGGAACTGGGCCATGGTCTACAGCTGTTTTATACAAGGGTGGTGAACTTGTTGCATAGTTGAGTTTACAAGACTGGCTTTTTTCAGAGCTCTTATGTAGACTTTTGACTTAGTAACAGGTTGCTGTTTTGCAAGCATTTGCTCAAACATCAAAGAACATGCAATAGAAATGCTTTGTGGGTTTTGCATCAGACTTGAGGCTTTAGCAATTACACGAGTCATGCAGAATTGCGTGCAAGTTGAAGTCCAAGACCAAAGTTAAAGAGGCGTTTTCATGAAAGACAGTTATTGTTTATTAATGCCATATGGAATTTAATATATTTGCAAACAACATTTTTAAAGCTTACATTAGAAAGGAACTGCATGCTGGAGGATCGTCTGTCTTAGATAAGTAAGCAAAATAATTCCCCAGTTGGAAAAGGCGGCAGGGGGAAACATGATGAAAACCAGTATTTTTTCATTTGCACTGAAAGCTTTCATATTTCACAAGAGTATTTGATTAACGTAGATGAATGCATGAATGTACCACTGTATGCAGGTTAATACAGGAATAATAAAAGCATTACATATTCCAATGACATATTTGGAAAATTTTGTAACTCTAAAGATAAATTAGACTTCTGTAGAATGCACAGATGATGCATACAATAATAAGATAATATTTTGTTGATCTGAGTTCCTGATTATTGGATAATTTAGTTAGGGTGTCAAAGCAATTCATTGTAACAAGAAAGCAGTAAATGTGAATAAGAAATATTTTCTTATGTTGATTTTTATGTGTAGTATCTAAAGAACTCATTGCTGTAAGAATTTTTTACTTTAAAAAATTAGTAGCAGTCAATAGGGACTGAGAATTTTTATTGGTAACGCAAATTTGTAAGGTATATTTGCTGATAATATACCTTAAGACACTAGGAAATCTGGTTTTAAATCGAACTTCAAATTTTCTTGTCCTTTGTGCCCTTGTTAAAGAAAAACTACACTGGTTCAGATTAAATACCCCTGTAGGTGAAGTAGGGTTTATTCAACAGTACTCGATTTTGGACCATAACACAGGGCAAGCAGATAGCAATCCTTCCCCAGAAAACTTCCCATGCTTTCTGTGTCTGCAGTTGTTGGAGTTATGGAACCACAGGTGATGGATACCCTATGCCTTTGTCCACAAGTACTTCCTTTTCTTTTCTCACCATTTCTTGAGTTCATTTTTTGCATCTGTGTAAATTATTGATGTCTGCAGTGTCCTTCAGTTTAACAAGGGGTTGCTTTTTGGTTTTGAACTCCTGCTGAATAATTCTCTTTTCTACTCCCTTGCATAAGAGACAGCAAGTGAGCACTGCTTGTTTGGGAATTCCTCCGCTCAGGTTTTGTACACATTCATCATGGTCCTGCCCTGCAGTTATGCCTCATTTTCTCTTTTTTGAAAGGGTTAACTCTGGAAATGCAATCAGTGTAGACCTCTTAGAGCACACATGCATGAACTGGGTTTGCCTGGTATAGGTATATCTTTTTTGTTGTAATTCAGTAGTACAACCCTCAGCTTTGGATTTGTCCAAAACTTCTGCAATGGAACTGTAAAATTAAGTCATCTAATGTTTTGCCATTCTGGGATGAAGTATATATAAATTTCTGACTTGAGTGAATGAAGTCCTGGGTTTTTCACCCACCTTGATTATGGAGTGACCAGCTGAGGCTGCTTCATCCATATTTCTTATTCTTGCTGTTTGCATAGCCTCTTTAATGCCATGTATCTGCTGGGTTTGGAAGTGAACATTTTTAGGTGCCTTTGAATTCTGAGCGGTATGGAATATTTTTTTCTGTAGGTATGAAACAATTGTTTATAGTGATTTAAAGGGAACACAAAGTGGACTGAATACGTAACTGGAGGAAAACCAATTAAGAATTAAGCACTTCCCTTGTGTACAGTTTACATCTATGTATTTTATAGAGGGCTTAATGTTAGTGCTGGGCCACTGAGTATCTTCAGACATTTTCGTGAACTCAGGATATAATAGCATATTTTCAATGAAATGAAATGCACCCAAAGTACCTGTTAGTGTAAGAATCTGCTCTAGTATAGTCTGGTTAAATATTAATGCAAAGACTTATGCCGTTGCACATTTTCACCCATAATTTCTTTAATTTGATATTACACATTTTTGCATAATTTAAATATAGACATCTGGACAATTTACTTAGCCAGCGTAATGTTATGTTTTACTGAAAGTGTCTGCACAGTGTATTCTCAGGACTGTGTGCCAGCAGCTAACTGTTCAATATTTAAATAAAAGAATTAAGTTTTTGCATTGAAAGTGTAACAGAAATTAAACTCCTCCAAGAGGTTCTGTTCATTAAAATGGCAGTGTGCTGCTTATGTGTACGCTTTAGTATGTGCTGGGCCAGTAGCAGCATATGTTTTCACTCTACTGGTAGATTGGTCAAGGAATGTTAGAAATGTCTTTTGGGCTCATTTTCTTTTTTAAATTTAATTCAATATCTTGTTGGCTAAAAAGTAAACTTGTGTGATTCTATTTTCATGTGTGTTTGTATGTATATAAATACATTTAAAGAAATCCTATATATCATAAAGGTGTTCTTTATCATGGGCAGTTGTATGTGGTGAAAACTAAGTATTAGGCTCAAATAAGTTCTTTACATGAACATTTTGTTTCTAAACTGCTGGAATGTATCTTAGCTGCAAGCTTGGAGATGCGTCTGTATCAGTTAATATAGCAAACTTAATCATAGAATCATAGAATAGTTTGGGTTGGAAGGGACCTTTAAAGGTCACCTCGTCCAACCCCCCTGCAATGAGCAGGGACATCTTCAACGAGATCAGGTTGCTCAGAGCCCCGTCCAACCAGACCTGGAATGTTTCCAGGGATGGGGCATCTACCACTTCTCTGGGCAACCTGTGCCAGTGTTTCACCACCCTCATTGTAAAAAATTTCTTCCTTATATCTAGTCAAAACCTACCCTCTTTTAGTTTAAAACCATTACCCCTTGTCCTGTCACAACAGGCCGTGCTAAAAAGTGTGTCCCCAGTTTTCTTATGAGCCCCCTTTAGGTATTGAAAGGCTGCACTAAGGTCTCCCTGGAGCCTTCTCTTCTCCAGGCTGAATAGCCGTAACTCTCTTAGGCTTTCTTCATAGGAGAGGTGTTCCATCCCCCTGACCGTTTTTGTGGCCCTCCTCTGGAGCCGCTCCAACAGGTCCACGTCTTTCCTGTACCGAGGGCTCCAGAGCTGGATTCAGTACTCCAGGTGGAGTCTCACCAGAGTGGAGTAGAGGGGCAGAATCGCCTCCCTCGACTTGCAGGCCTCGCTTCTTTTGATGCGGCCCAGAATACGAATGGTCTTCCGGGCTGCGAGCGCACATTGTCGGCTCACATCCAGCTTTTCACCCACCAGTACCCCCAAGCCCTTCTCAGCAGGGCTGCTCTCAATCCCTTCATCCCCTGAGCCTGTATTGATACCGGGGGTTGCCCTGACCCAGAGGCAGGACCCTGCACTTGGCCTTGTTGAACCTCATGAGGTTCACATGGGCCCACTTCTCGAGCTTGTCCAGGTCCCTCTGGATGGCATCCCAACACTCAGGCGCGTCAACTGCAGCACACAGCTTGGTGTCATCTGCAGACTTGCTGAGGGTGCGCTTGATCCCGCTGTCCATGTCATTGATGAAGATATTGAACAGTACTGGTCCCAATACAGACCTCTGAGGGACACCACTTGTCTCCGATCTCCATCTGGACATTGGGCTGTTGACCACTACCCTCTGGATGCGACCATCCAACTAATTTCTCTTCCACCAAACAGTCCACCCATCAAATCCATATCTCTCCAATTTAGAGAGAAGAATGTTGTGGGGGACTGTGTCAAAAGCCTTACAGAAGCCCAGATAGACTACATCTGCAGCTCTTCCCTTGTCCACTGATGTAGACACTTCATCATGGAAGGCCACTAGTTGGTCAGGCAAGACTTGCCCTTGATGAAGCCATGCTGGCTGTCTTGAACCACCGTCCTGGCCTACATGTGCCTTAATATAACTTTCAGGAGGATCTGTTCCATGATCTTGACAGGCACACAGGTGGGGCTGACAGGTTGGTAGTTCCCAGGGTCCTCCTTTCTACCCTTTTTAAAAATGGGTGCAACGTTTCCCTTTTTCCAGTCACCAGGGACTTCACCTGACTGCCATGGCTTTTCAAATGTCATGGAGAGTAGCTTGGCAACTACATCAGTCAGTTCTCTTGGGATTCTGGGACGCATCTTGTCAGGTCCCATGGACTTATGTATGTTCAGGTTCCCCAGGTGGTCATGAACCTGATCTTTTCTTACAGTAGGAGTGACTTTGTTCCCCCAGTCCCTGTCATGTGGTTCATCTACTTGAGAGGTGTGGGAGGAGAGGTTGCCAGTGAAGACTGAGGGAAAATAAGTTTTTGAGTACCTCAGCCGCCTTCTCATCTGTTGTTACCAGTTTGTCAGTCATGTTCATTGGGTGGTACACTTTCTTTTGACCTTCCTTTTCTGGCTGACATACCTATAGAAGCCCTCCTTATTTTTTGCATACCTTGCCAAGTTCAGCTCTAGGCACGCCTTGGCCTTCCTGACCCCATTCCTACAAAACTGGGCAGCATCCCTATACTCTTCCTAGGATACCTGTCCCTGCTTGCACTACCTGTGCACTTCCTTCTTGCGTTTTAGTTTGACCAGCAAGTCTAGACTCATCCATGCTGGTCTCTTGCCTACCTTTCCTGATTTCTTACATCTGGATCTGCCAGCTCTGTTCTGCTCCCTTGTCCCCGAGGGCAGTTTCCCAGGGGGTCCTATTGACTAACTCCTTGAACAGCTGGAAGTTTGCTTTCCTGAAATTCAGGGTCCTGACTTTACTCTTTGCCTGACCCATATCCCTCAGGACTGTGAACTCCACCAGTGTGTGATCACTGCAGCCCAGGCTGCCTCCAATCTTGATGTCACTGATTAGTTTACTTGCGTTGGTGACCATCAGGTCCAGTATCACATCCCCTCTGGTAGGGCTATCTTTTACCTGGCTTAAGAATTTATCTTTGATGCACTCCAGGAGTCTCCTGGATTGCCTACAGCTCATCGTGCTACTTTTCCAACAGATGTTGGGGTGGTTGAAGTCTGCCAGGAGGACAAGAACCGGCGGACGCAATGCCTCCTGTAGCTGGAGTAAGAAGGCTGCTACATCAGTGCACAAGGGATAAGATTTCACAGTAGTTGTTGTACCTCTCACAGAAGTGTTAATGAATTTACTACATCAGGATATTTCTGACTGCTGAGTCAGAGCTGAATTCAGAGAGACCGTCCTTTAAATATACAATATAATCCCCTTGTTTTAACTTTGACTCAAGAAAGTGTTTTCTTATGTACTGACTCAGAATTATTTTCTGAGTTTCTACTCTTTGAATGAGCCCATTTGATCTAGCAGCTCCTAAAGAAGAAAACCATTTTTTTTTCCTCCCCTTTTTCTCTCCTCACACAGTAGCCATTTATATTAACTGGAGTGCTCCTTTGTGGATAATACTTGGCTTTCTTTATATTCCACAGTTTATGAACTCATCTTAAGTATGGAGCGAGTACATGTACACTTTTCTGTTCAAGGATAATTCAAGCTAAGATACGTGCAGTACATTCAGATTTCTTAAACTGTACCTTGAGGTTTTTGCACATTTTCTGAATTAGTAATTTTCTAATAGGGACAGTGACCTTTCCTGCTCTTGTCATTTGACTTAGGGATTTATTGCTGCTTAAAATTGTGTTGCACAAATGAAAATGAATCAAATTGGGGCTCAAACCTAATAATTTCTCTGCCTTATAATAGCTTACATACCTTCAATTTATTTCAAAAGAGGTCTGTCCTCCTTTAGAAACATTCTTCCTATGCCATCAAGGATGAAAGAAGGGTAATTTGGCTACTTCTTTCTGGCCTTTTTCTCTTCTTTATTTCATTGTGGGAGAAAGTAGTAAAGATCTATCGTTCATGAGGTGTCTGTGATTTTGGTTTGGGGCAAAAAGGCACAGTTTGGCATTTGGAGTCGTTCTTCCGAAAGCTTTTGAATCTGGAATTAAATTTTAAGCCAAATGATTAAAGTTTAGCAGTTACTCCAGATACCTGATTAAGATTCAGGATTTTTAGTAAATTGTATCTGAAGATAAAAGCTAATTTACAGCAAGTATTGAAGAAATTAAAATCATAGTTAATCACAGCTTCTGTCCACTGCATTTATTATAATGGTTCCATCAACAGGATACATTCTGTGTGTGAATGGTAGCCATTTACAAAATAAGGGTTTAGAAACTCAATTAATTTGTGTTCTTTAATTTTAGATCTGAAAAAATAAGCGATGTGTCAATTTTAAATAACAATTATTCATGCTTTATTTCTGAATATAGTGAAAAATGTGTTAAGTGTTAAAGATTGGAAAATGAAGAAACATTTTTTTCTTTATTCTTAATTATTTGTGAGATATTTTTCTCACCTAGTGATAATTTCTTTGCCTCCTGAGATGACTATTGTTTCCTCAGTCAGGGATGTTGGCAAATGCTTTGTTATGCTGGGGAAAAAATGTTCAGCTTTTAATATTTTATCAGTTCCATTGGGCCAAAGGTGCCAGCAGTTGTGTAAATGGCCACCAGTCCTCAGTGTTTTAAGTCTTCAGCCTTGTCATAGGGGAACATTATAGATTATGTATAATAGTAGATGCCACTCAGTAAATACTTTGTGTGATAGGTATCTTTGACTGAAATTACTTTTTCACTTGAACAATGATTTAAGCTGTATTTTTTGGTTTTATGAGGTGACACTTTTATAATATCAAGGAATAGCTGGATGCAGTCTGAATGTCAGAGAGCTGCAGGGCAACATGAATCACAGCTTCTTTCTTGCTTTCTGAATGCTGGAGAACTTTTTATTTCATCGATGACCAGAGTGGGATTTCCCTGGTTTTATTTTGGAGTGTCTTTTGTACATTGTATCATCTCGCCTTGCCCAGGTGTATCCATACTTAGAATTTTTTAAACAGTGTCAATGTTGACGACTTTTTGTATGGTACAGGGAAATGAGATATTACATCTGTTTTCTTCCTTCAGATTTGCAGGTTGCTGTACTAGGGAAAAATACATACAACAATCAATCTGTTATTTTTTCTTACAAACAGTGTAGTGTCTTGTTTGGCTTCAGATTAGGCATATTGATGACTTGGAAAAGGAGTAGTCACGATGCTGTCAGAAAACTTACTTTCCATGTTTACTCGCACCAGGAGAAATGTGTGTGCCTTAATACGCAGAAGTGGTACTTGCTGACATTGCCTCTCCTTCCTGGGTTGTCAGTCTTCCTTGGCTCGTAAGGGCTTAGCTGTTTTACTTAGAAAAACACATTCATTTTGAAAGGCGGTGGGTGTACATGTTCAAAGCCTCTGTTGCTTTTATTGTCCAGGCCTAGAAGCCAATAGGATTTGGTTTAAACTTGAAAAATAATCTTCAGAAGTACTAAAACTTATTTCAAAGCTATAATTAATTTCTTATTTGTTGCATAGATTGTCTGATCAGTACTACATCACATGATATTTTATCCAATGTTGAAGTGTCCCGCTCATAGTCTTGCTGAATGATGCTTCATCCTACAGGTGGCAGTACAATGTAGCCCTAAGGAATTTTGAAAAATTGGAATTATATCCTGCAAATATTTCCTACATTTATTTACTGTTGTCAGTGCTTCCCTTATATTGGATGATGTTTTAACTGCTTAGGCTTACCGAGTTTTCAGATGTCTGGGGTTTTTATTGTGCAAGGTTCAATTTATTTAAAGGATTGTCAAAGAGTTTTCAGTTTTCTATTCCTTAGCTGTACTGAATTCTGAGGAGTTTTACGTTCTCCTTACCTTCATGCAAGGTGGTATGTAGCTTGCTTTTAGACAGCATTGCTTTGTTATGCTCTTGATGGATCTTCCTTATCTCTGGTATAATTCACCTGTTTGTTTGGTTTCTTTCAAATAACACCTTCACAGATTTCCTGAACAGCAAGCTTGGAACGCTTAATGGAAATAAAACAGTCACATTGAAAACGTAAAAAAAAAAACATAAAAAAAAAAAAAAGAAAATGAAAAAGCCTGCTTTTTTGGGGGTGATATTACAGAGAATAAGTTACATTAAACTTGGTTTAGAAAGAGAAGGAAGAGCGGTACTTCTTGCATGTCCTCATAAATAGATTTCTGTCCCTTACAGGAACAAACCTTGGCTCTGAGGAAAGAAGGGATAGGTGTGGTGTTAGATTCTGAACTGCCTCATCTCATTGGTATTGATGATGATCTACTCAGTACTGGTATCATCTTGTACCACTTGAAGGTAAATACACATCTGTGTTTTCATAGCCTTTATATACCTTGTGATTTTTTTCAGTAGACAAACTGTAATATTAATTTGCTGTCTAAATGTAGTGCTCATTACATTCATCCACCAGAGTAAGAAAAGCTCATTACATTTCTCTGCTAGAGTAAGAAAAGCTCTTAGGAGGTTGCAACTGATTCAATTAAAATACCTGTTAATTTACTGTTTAGGTATATCCTGAGGGTCAACTGGTTAACCAGAGATAGAAGTTTAAAATTTGTACGCATGGATATTTGTTTTTCATTCACCTTATTGTAAAGGTTGACTTGAAATCCAAATCTACATTAATTGCCTCAGAATTACAAAGATGGTTCTACACAGGACAGTTAAAACTTGAATTTGCTAATAATATTGTATAATAACGACTGTGAAAGCATTCTGAAAATGCTACCTGCTTTTTTTTCATGTGTGTTTAAACATATATTTTGTTCAGGTTACTCTGAGAAAGTGGAAGGATAACATATCTTTGTGAGGGAGGAAGGGAGATTTCAACTGAAAATAATGTGTGTTTCTCTGTTTATTAGGACGGCCAAACATATGTTGGCAGAGAAGATGCTGTGACAGAACAGGATATTGGTATGGAATTTGGCTTTGGTTTACATTATTTCTTCAGCTATGTGAACAAAGCTTCATACTTTTTTTCCCTTTTTAAGTTCGTTGTCTGTCTGTTCTTGCATATTTTAACTTCTAGAAAATTTGAGAGCTGAATTACATGGGATTTGCTTCAAGGAGCATGACTTCTAGAATAGCTTGTGGGCTTAAAATTTATTCATATCCATATACTTGTGTCATGGTTTAACCCCAGCCAGCAACTAAGCACCATGCAGCCGCTCACTCACTCCCCGCCCATCCACTGGATGGGGGAGAAAATCAGGAAAAGAAGTAAAACTCCTGGGTTGAGATAAGAACAGTTTAATAGAACAGAAAAGAAGAAACTAATAATGATAATGATAACACTAATAAAATGACAACAGTAGTAATAAAAGGATTGAAAGGTACAAATGATGCGCAGGGCAATTGCTCACCACCCGCCGACCGACACCCAGCCAGTCCCTGAGCGGCGAATCCCTGCCCCCCACTTCCCAGTTCCTAAACTAGATGGGACGTCACATGGTATGGAATACACTGTTGGCCAGTTTGGGTCAGGTGCCCTGGCTGGGCATGAGAAGCTGAAAAAATCCTTGACTATAGTCTAAACACTACTGAGCAACAACTGAAAACATCAGTGTTATCAACATTCTTCACATACTGAACTCAAAACATAGCACTGTACCAGCTACTAGGAAGACAGTTAACTACATCCCAGCTGAAACCAGGACAACTTGTTACTAATTTATTTCTTGGTTCTTTTGAAACAGCATTGTGTAAAAAATCCCATCCTTTTTCATACAGCACCTGTCACAGTTACTGCATAGTTATTCTCTTAACCTTTGTATAATGACAGTATTTTTATATTGTTATACCTAAAGTAGTCTTTGGACTTTAGATTTGAGTTGAAGAAAATTCTGGAAGTTGCTAAAAAGTAGGTGGGATTCTTGTACTGATTTTCTTATTCACTTCTTATGAAAGCAACTAACTGCCAGACCTGGACTGCCCTGCCACATATGTTGACTGAAGGCAGTTTCATTAAATAAACTGCATCCTTTAAGTCTCAGGTGAGAGATTGAGAGTCAAGTAACTTAGTTTAGTATGTATTTGTCAAAAGATGCCTGGATTAAAATTTCTATGTAAATTTCATAAAACTAGTGAACTTGCATTGCTTTGTAGTATTAAACGATATAGGTAGAGATAATCATACATCAGCTGAAGAAGAGACAGAAAGTAGCATAACTGATTGATAAAAGGCCTGAATATAATAGAACATAAGAACCTTATTTCAGCCATCCTTGTTAGTCTACAATCACAGATTATATCCTGTATTTTCAGATTTAAACATGGTTGCTTTAAGGTCAAGAATCTTTTGTTATTTCCCAGAAACTGGTCAAAATTGTCTGTACAAATACGTAAATTTTACTTTCCTGGTTGCTGTCAGAAGGAAAGAAGCATTTACTAATCTGGTGCTAAAACATAGGAGGAAATAACATTACACCAAAAAACCCCAAGCAACTCAACACACTTCTCTTTCCACTACAACAAAACGATAAACAGCGTTGACATTTTAGGCGTGCAGGATGGATGAAGGAAGGAAAAAAACATTGTACAGAATAAAGAGCAAAGATACTCTCAAATATGTAGTGCAATATGTCCCTAATAAATTGATATCGGTATGCTAATCTTACTAGCTGTTAAGAAACTCATTGTGTTATTTCATTTCTTTGTATTTAGTTCTTCATGGCCTTGATTTGGAAAGTGAGCATTGCATCTTTGAAAATCTCAATGGTACTGTGAATCTAATACCACTGAATGGAGCACAATGTTCTGTGAATGGTATTCAGATTACAGAGGCCACACACCTAAACCAAGGTATTACCCAGCACAATGTTATTTTTTATATGGTATCTTTGTTTCTTTCTGGCAACAACACTGTGTGTATATAAAGGGGTTATTGTTTAATTAATTTTAATTCCATGTCTTCTCAACTACAGCCCTAAACCATGAGGAGAGCTACAGAGTTTTTGTTCTGTCAAAGAATTGCCATGTGGTGAAAAGAGAATTCTTTACTAATTTAAGCCACTTCATAATCTTGAGTATGATTTGATAGTTACCCTTTGATTTTGTTCAATGTTTATACATAAAGTGAACTCCATGACAAATTTCTTAGGTTGCTGTAATATTAAGAAAAAGAATATTGGACTCTATAGGACTAAAATAATGTCAGACACACTGCTGCACCCGTCCCTGAGCTTCAGGCTGGTCCTACTTAACACTGTTGCCAAATCCTCTTGTGTAGCAGGAGATTCAGCTGGGGTATCTGTTCACTGCAGCTGTAGGGAAATGGCAAAAAGGGAGAGGCTAACCCTCATGGAGGAAATTTAGATAATTATAATTTTAATATAAAAGCCTTAAAATCTGGAAATGAAAAAGCAGCTGGGACAGCTGGGAACAAAGGTGTATTGTGTTGGCCTGGAAAGGACTGGCTAACAAGCCAGTGAGTGCTGCAGTGGAGGTTTGGGATGTTTTATCTTCCAGGAGCACCCAAGAATATCTTCCCATTTAGCAATGAGCTGAAGACCTGTTTAGAAGTGAGGCTGTGACACAGCTCAGCTGCTGAAAAACAATCTCATTTTACATTCCTGGAAGGAAGCTTTCAGAGTAAGCTTATTCTAACAAAGGAAGAATGCAGTGTTGAACAAGGAAAGTCTTGCATCTTTAATGAACTCAAACAAGTGCTTCAAAAGTCTGCTTTCAGAAAGTAAGGAGTTTTGGAGTAGAGAGGGGACATGGATTTTGTAAAGTGTCTATTTCTTCATGGAAAATGAGAGATATATATGCTTGTTTCTATTACAGATACTGGGGGGAAAAAACAAAATTCCAGCCCCCTTTGTTTTATGTTTGGGGAAATCCCATTGATAAATTGTTAGCAAAAAGAAACATTGATGTTAATGGCAAATAACACTGTAAACAATAAGAACTGAGTTGCAATGACTCATCTTTACTTTATCCTATTGCATTTCAAAGGCAGTAAAGGTTTGATGTGCCTCAGAAGAATGTAGGAGTTTGGATGCTATTTCCCTCTTCCAGGCATATGTAGCAACTTGATTTTTTGTATTGTGAAGAGTGGAAACATGACTTTTTTCCTCCCAGATTTCTGTTTAATGAAATTCGCAACTCAAAAGAAGGGGAAAGGGTTCCTTTGTGTTCCTAAATTGTGAAAAAACAGCTGCATAAGCTGACCTTAAGCCTGTGTAACTAGACTGAGTCTAACAGAAAGATGGCACCTATGACATCAGGTGGGCAAAGCTGATGAAATAACTAGTTTAATGACTCGTGCACAAACCGTGTATCCTAGCTGTGTTAGCATTTACTCTCACAGCATTAAGTGCCAGCCTCCCTAAATATCCACTTTAGGTACTGCTGATTAACTGCTCATATATTTAAATGTTTCCGTTCATCATTAATAACTGTTCATGTGAAAATATGTTAAGTTTTTAGACTGTCATGGATTGGAAAAAAAAGAAGCATAATAATTAATTACCACCTTCCTTCTACAGATTACTTGCAGCATTTGTGAATTCTGGCAAATGTGGCCTTTTTGTATAAATGTAACTTATTTATTTTTTATTCTTAAGAACATATGGTAGGATTTCTAGAGGTAACTGAATTAATATTCATGATTAGAGTTCGTTCTTTACCTTAAATGTATCCACAGCATAAACCAAGTTTTCAGGTTTTTAGGCCAAACTGCCAGCCCTTTACTAACCTCCCACTGCTTGTTTTTTATAGTTCATTAATAAAAAAAAAATAATAAAAAAATGAAGAAGTGACTTTTAGAAGTTGGTAAGATCTTAATTATAGTTACACTTGTTTGCCTAGTTCCAAAATATTGATCTGTGTAGGTCAGAGATGCTTGATAACGTTCAACAGGCATTCTTCTTTTATATATAAAAATCCCCCCCCCCCCCGCCCCATGCTCTCTGGTCATTTATGTGTTGGAGTCAAGCAGTTAAATTGTGAGATCAGAGCTCCACAAATGATAAAGTCTTTTTTGCTTAGTTTTTGTTGTTGTTGTTGTTGTTTTTAGTACTATCAATGTATTTGACAAACCTTTTTCCTTTGCCATTAAACATTCAAGGAGAATAAGAATTGTTGCTTACAGTAAATAAAAGGAAAGCAAACCCATAGCAAATCCAGTTATGTTTCCATGATGATGTTTATGCTGCACTTTGCATACTTGCATTCTGATGGAGAGCTGCAATGTACAACAGCAGACAATTGAACCTGGTACTTAGGAAATATCTGACTGCATGGTTTTGTCCAGGCTTTTTCCTAAAGAGGCTTTGATGCTGATGCTTATTGAAGTTCTGTCAAGTGGGAGTTAAGATTGTAGACTTTTTCCTTAATAACAGAATAATACAAAAATGATGATAGGATTCAGAGAAGTACTAAAAGAGAAACCTAGGAGTTGTTCATATGATCTGCCATCTGGGTTTGACTGTCAGGTGCTTGTTGTTAAGCTTCTTTCTCCTGTTTTCTTTTAAATTCATGAAGTTAGGAACACATATCTATAACTATATTCATTCTGAAATTTTAACTTATTTATTTAAGTTGCTTCCACCTAGTAAAGTGGTCAAAAATGTTTACAAATAATTATTTTTATCTTCATTTGAAAGTAACTGAAGGAATTTCATAGAAATTCTCACTGTCACAAAATTTCCGTCCAGGCAGTGAGCAGGAGTGGAACAGATAAATGTTTGGGACTACTGTGAGCATATGAAGCAGTGGTAGACTAAAACCAGTTTTAGCCTCTTCACTACAGCAGTCATGACCGTCAGGGAACCCTTTTAATATGCTTACATAAAAAGTATGCCCAGCACACTTCTTGAAGGAAAGGTCATCATATAAATAAGAGGTGGTATCAAAATGACTTTGCAATACAAACCTATGTACAGATTTATGAAAGGTAATTCTTTTTAAGATTAGACTGAGGTAAACTGTTCACATGGTCCAAAATTGAGGTGTTTTGTAGACAGCAAGAAGTGATGTCATGACTGTAGTGCTTTTTGCTGTTTATTTGCCAAGACTGAATGACCTTATTTGGGTTGATATTCCTAATTAAGCTAATTTTAACAGGAGCATTCCTTCTTAAGGACAGCATTCATTCTCAGATGGTAAGAATTTATTTGCAGTGAACAGTCTAAGTGCAGTTTTTTCATACTGTGAGTGTAATGGAGTCCTTTTTTCTCTTTAAGAATGCCTCATACTGACTGACAGATAAATGCTTGATTCTGTGGCAGTTAACTTGGAAGACTTTCATGTTACAACAGTAGTGAGACATCACTGACAATATACTTCCCAGTAGGAAATTATTAATCTTGATGCTGTTGTCTTTAAAATATGATAAGAATTGCCCAGAATCTCATTATTTGTGACCTGTACCTTAACTGATTAAATACAATAATAGATGTGCATTGAGCAATATGAATTATTCAAGGTTCTTCCTTCAGAAAATACCTATTGGGTATAAAAGTCTCATAATCCTATTTTGAGGGATGATAAACTTCAGTGTTGTTTCACATAGAGAAGAAAAAGGTAAGTGAAAGTACAAATTATAGAGCTCTGGAGCTTTCAGTTAGGTGGATTCAAACCTGATAGCGATTGGTAGTGGATGGACAAGTTTGTTCTTAGTCACATTTATGGACATTCCCATTGTATCTGGTACCTACTGGGGGCTTCCAAAGTAGCACTGTTGAAGAGTGTATAGATCAAATTGGGGCATCTGCTTTCACTGCTTCCTCTACCTATATTTATTCTTTAACTGAACTGCATGAACATGATTGACCTTTGTGTGTGTGAACATGTGTGGGTTTTTTGTTTTGGGTTTTTTTTGTTTTGTTTTGTTTTTTTTTAGTAGGAAGAGGAAGGGATAAACTATATAGATCAGTTAATGTAGCTGTCACCATGCATTGTTATACACTTGAATTGTCAAAACACATTTTCATTTTGTTCTTTGTTAATGGAAGTCTTTGCTTACATATTACATGTCTGAAAAATTGCATGGCATTTTCAGGTACAGAATGTTGTCAGTGAATGGTGTGTGTTTTTTCTCATCAGGTGCTGTTATATTACTTGGAAGAACCAATATGTTTCGTTTTAACCACCCCAAAGAAGCTGCTAAGCTAAGGGAGAAAAGAAAGGTGAGATTAAATCAGTGTTCAGTAAATTTAAACCTTTTCACAATTTCTTGCTAATATAGACATACCTCAATTGTTGTAGATTGATTTTTTTTTTTTATTTGCTTCACATACTTTAGTTAATATTTCATCAAGTGAAACAACGTAAGTTTGTAAGTACATCAGTGTTTGTCTAATATGTTTATTTTATGGTCTGTTGTTAGAGTGGACTGCTGTCTTCCTTCAGCTTGTCTATGACAGATCTTTCAAAATCTTGTGAGAACTTGTCAGCAGTTATGCTTTATAATCCAGGGTGAGTATATTCTAAAATGCGGTTGTTAAAATTCCAACCATTCTTCATTTTAGTGGTTTGAATGTTCCAAATGGCAATAATAGTAGAAAATATTTTGTTCTCAGGTTATGCTTGTTAAATAATGGGCTTCTGAATGAAGCCAGAACTTTTCAGAAATGTTATTTGAACTAGTCCATGCTAGAAAATGGGGTGAAGGGACACTGAGGAGCTTTCCATCCTGCTTAAAACTTCCTTTTACCTGGGATTTCTCCCAAATAACGCAAGTGTAACTGCACCAGTGAACACCCACACTGATAGATCTAGCATAAAGGAAGTTGTAGTACCTGGAATCTGGGAGACAACATTTGCATTATAACCAAGGCAGTTCAGCACAATAATGATACAGCAAATTTTACATTTATACTTTCTTCAGAAATACAAGTTAACTATTTTTCCTGAGAAAAATGCATTGTAAACTGAAAATTAAGATTTCTTGAGTTTGTATAGTACCAATACAATCATAAAAAGGCTGGGAAATGCATGTCTTATGTTCTCACCTATATAACTCCTAGTAGGTGGCCAAGTTAGGATGTGGAAAACAGTTTTATTATATAGTTAGAATGACATAGACTGCTTATTGTAGAGAAGCTGTTTTTAATGTTTTTACCAGTGTTCTTAAAGTGACTTACGGAGAATTGACGGCGTTTTGTTCTAATTTTTTTTTCAATAACTAGTGCCTGTGTTTTGAATTGAGTGTGAGATGAGGCACTTTAACCACCTATGCACTTTTGAAAAATTGGCTGTAAATTGAATTATAGGCTTGGATAGTGCAGCTTTACTCCCAAGTTTTACTGTGGGGTTGCTCTTTTTCCATTAGCATTTAGGAAGATTGGACAGGTAATAATAACTTCAAGTTAAACAATGTCTTAAATACAGTGAGTATGTGTAATAACACTGATAAATTACATCTTTTTTTTTCAGACAGAGCTGAAGGAGAAGGTCAAAAAGTTTATGTATGTTTTGCTATTTCTTTAGCTTTTCCGCTATTTCTTTAGCTTTTCCAATAGTTCAATCTAAAAACTTCTAGTGATAGTTGCTAGTACTATATTTTCTGTGGGCTGAGGAAAATTCCTGGCTCTTGTTTGTTACCTCTTGTTATTGATCAGCTACCATGGGCTTTTCCCCGACTAATAATGTTACTCTGGTACAATACTGTTATGAATAATTGCATTATACTGCTCAGTACTGACCTTGACTTTGCAGTCAGCATAGAGTAGGACAGACAGTTTCAGCATTGCTTCACTTTTACTCTTTCAAATTTGCAGCAAAATATAATGGCATGGGCAAGGCGCAGTTGAAGGTGGACTTAAGAATGATTTCCCTGCCCAAGAAGTTCATACTGTCTTCAGATAATGCCAAATTGTGTCTTATAGAGAGGATTTTTCCTGTAACTTATTTAAAAAACAAAAAACAAAAGAGAGAGTGAGAGAAAGTCTGGAGAGATACTTGCTTGTCTCAGATGGAGTAGATTGCAGCAAATTCTTCTTCCCCCTTGATATGTTCTGTGGAATATAGCTTCTTTTTTCCTTATCAGTTCTTCAAACATCTTGCTTTCCTGGAAATTGAACAGTGTGAATAATATAATTAAATTATCAATGTGTGCAGCAATTCTTAGAAACACTGCCGTTTTTCCCATCTGACACTTCTTCTAACTTTTATTTTCCTTTCTTGGGTGTGATTACGAGAGCATTGTTGCTGCTGAAATTGAGGCTAAGATTGGGTGAAATACCTTTCATATTCCTGAACACTTTCATGTCTGTGTTTTATTAGACTAAACTACAAGCAGAGAGTTAACTATTGATATTCTCCTGCTAGTCTGCATTCAATTAATCTTTGTGAACTGGCTTGCAGGAATAGGTATTTTGTCCTGCTTAATTTGTAAACACAAGAAAGGATTATGCCTAAGGCTCACATTACAGGAGGAATGTAGGTCTGCATGACTGTCACTTGTTTGTGAGCAATAAAACCTACCTGAGGTTGTTCCATAGTCACCATTATGTACATATGTTATTCTAAGCAAGGAAGCTCATGAGTCATAGAATAGTTTGGGTTGGAAGGGACCTTTTAAAGGTCACCTCGTCCAACCCCCCTGCAATGAGCAGGGACATCTTCAACGAGATCAGGTTGCTCAGACCCCCGTCCAACCTGACCTGGAATGTTTCCAGGGATGGGGCATCTACCACCTCTCTGGGCAACCTGTGCCAGTGTTTCACCACCCTCATTGTAAAAAATTTCTTCCTTATATCTAGTCAAAACCTACCCTCTTTTAGTTTAAAACCATTACCCCTTGTCCTGTCACAACAGGCCGTGCTAAAAAGTTTGTCCCCAGTTTTCTTATGAGCCCCCTTTAGGTATTGAAAGGCTGCACTAAGGTCTCCCTGGAGCCTTCTCTTCTCCAGGCTGAATAGCCGTAACTCTCTTAGGCTTTCTTCATAGGAGAGGTGTTCCATCCCCCTGACCGTTTTTGTGGCCCTCCTCTGGAGCCGCTCCAACAGGTCCACGTCTTTCCTGTACCGAGGGCTCCAGAGCTGGATTCAGTACTCCAGGTGGAGTCTCACCAGAGTGGAGTAGAGGGGCAGAATCGCCTCCCTCGACTTGCAGGCCTCGCTTCTTTTGATGCGGCCCAGAATACGAATGGTCTTCCGGGCTGCGAGCGCACATTGTCGGCTCACATCCAGCTTTTCACCCACCAGTACCCCCAAGCCCTTCTCAGCAGGGCTGCTCTCAATCCCTTCATCCCCTGAGCCTGTATTGATACCGGGGGTTGCCCTGACCCAGAGGCAGGACCCTGCACTTGGCCTTGTTGAACCTCATGAGGTTCACATGGGCCCACTTCTCGAGCTTGTCCAGGTCCCTCTGGATGGCATCCCAACACTCAGGCGCGTCAACTGCAGCACACAGCTTGGTGTCATCTGCAGACTTGCTGAGGGTGCGCTTGATCCCGCTGTCCATGTCATTGATGAAGATATTGAACAGTACTGGTCCCAATGGTTGCGTATCCAAAACCAAAACCTACCAACCAACCAACCAAAAAAAAAAAAACCCTAACAAAGCAAACCTCAAATATGACTGTTTTTACTGCTTTCATGACTGCTGCAAAGAGAAGGTAGGCTCTGAGGTTTGCACTGCCACTTAACTGAGCCCTGGTCTTAAAAATCATAGAAGAAAGTTATCTTCCATAACTGATGCATCTTTATGGACAGCAATTTGGCAACAGCAGCTTTTGAGCTTACTCTGGGGTTCCATGACTGTTTTAAATTTATTTGTGTTGATGCTAACACTGTTTCCTTTCCATCTCCTCCTTTGTGACAGCACTGGGGTTTTTCTGATCTTGTGGTGAGCTTGTCCCAAGGAGATAATTCTGCAGAAAGTGTTGCTTTAGGGGGAACAGGTGGGCAGGGTAAATGCAAGTTAAAGAAAAGAATACATTTTGAATAAAGCAGACACCAAGCATTTAGGCCTTAGTAATAATTCAAAGCCAATGGCATTGTATTTGTAAGGAGTTAGGCAGCTTGCAGGTGCTTGAGCTGTGTACTTCCAGCTAGGAATGCTGCTTAGCAAGTACAGTGCTGCAGTGGTTATTCTTCTGAGTGGTGACTCTGTTCAGCCTGGGTAAAACATTCAATAAATCTGATCTCCAGATATCAAAGGCAGGGTAATTTTACCCAAGACGTTAGGTGGGGGTGAGCATCTTGCTTCCTCGAAAAGTGCAGATGGAAAAGAATACCCTACAGTAAATTTGGTTTGGACATTTTTTTTTTTTCCCATCAGGAACAACGTAGGACGTGGTCCTTTGGTATGACCCTTTATTACAATAGATTGTAGTGTCAGTTTCTCCTAACGTAATGGTGCTATACTGTCCACCAGCAGTGTACATCTGGATTCAGTAGCTGGTCCTCTGTTTTTTTGGGGTTGTTTTTTTTTTTGCAACTTCTGTAGCTGACTAGCATTCTGCCTATTGTTAATTTAGCACTTTCAAGACCACCTTTCTTCCAGTTTCAGTTTTGATAACCTAAAGACTGGTAGCTAAATTTGCAATTTCTGTAGGTTGCAATGAACAGCTTGTAAGATCTCGCATCTAGCAATCAATGGGAAAAGAGCCTTTGGGGTATTATCTTCAGTTGTTGTGAAAGCAGATAAATGATGGATCTTGCTTACTATATCTGTATCTTTCCCATGTGAAAATCAGTGTTATATTTAGTTGTGTTTTCAGATGGGTGGTCTTTGTGCGTGGCTTTTGTTGGGGGTGTGTGTGCATGTGTGTGTGTTTTGTTTGGCTGTTGATTTTCCATATGTGGAGATAGTTGCATAAAATTTTGGCTTAACATGCAAAATTCTTTGTTCTGCTTGTTCCCAGTCTTTGTCTTTAATCTGATGTCATGCAACACTGCTTCAGATAATAAGCTTTGGATAAAATAGAATTTTGCACATAGATTTATGCTGAAGATTTAATTTGTGGACCTTTTGTAAGCTACATTATACTGTAACTCTAAAATCACTCATGAGAAACCTTGGTCTTGTCATGGATTTAGCATGGGGGTTTTTGTTTTGTTTTTTAAATTAATTTCATAAATTGGGCTACTGAACAGCATTGTAACATCTTTGTAGTCTTGCCAGTACTCAGTCTTTCCTAACAGATGTAGTACCAGATAGCACTTTTGTGCTGTGTAAATTAAGGTATTGTAGTACTGTGCTAGTAGAACTGACTTCCTTTCTCTGCAGCTTATCAACACTGCTCTTATCACTAGATATGCCATGTTTTCGAGGAAAATAGTGTCTATTTAATTCAACACTGATCAGATTATGTTCCTTTGTGGTAGATCTATGAAAGAAGAAAGAGTGGATTCTAGTCTTTAATATCTCTATGTTTCTTTCTTTTTAATTTCAAGCTAATATTTTTTTCTATTCACAGTGGTGTTCATATTAATAAAGGGAGTAGGGGTTATGTGAAAAAGATTTTTATTACGGGTAGACTAAACCAGAAAACAGCAGTATTGCATCTGTGGTTTGTTGTTATAGCCAGTGATTTTTTCAGTGATGCTGAGATTTTTTTTTTTACTAGCTTCTTCAATAAACAAGGTTTCTGCAATCATTGACTGCCTGTCCTGCCTCCCCAGATTATCTCCTATCCTGAAATAACTTTGAGCCCATAACCAGTTTTAAGCAAATATTGCAGAGGTAATGGTCTTAAAAAATGGTGAATTCCTAAATATATTGAGAAAACAGGCAGCCAGCTAAGGAAGGCAGGCATTAATATTACCCCTGCAGAAATAAAGGCTCCAGTGTGAGCACCTTTGAGAGAGAATAGAGACACTGTGAATAACCCCTAGGTAGGAGAGCCTTCAGTGGAGCTCAGACCTTCTTAGGCACCACAGAATTTATGTAGCAGCAAAACACCAGGCTGTGTTAGCCCTTCTCTTCATAGGGGTATTTACTTGTCTAAAATGCTTTAAATGTGCATTTTTAAAACAATTGGGTGTAGCATTTGGAAGCTGTTGAATGGAGTGTTGATGATGATCCATATTTGGCTTTGGGAAATAGCCATTTTCACTGAAGAAAGAACCACTTTTGCATAGTTAATTCCTCTTTCCTGAGCAACCTTTTGAATACGACCAGTTTTTATTTCAGTGTAAGGTAAAACTGATTGTCATGACACCACTGTTAAAGGTATTAGAGACAATTCCTCACAGAGAAAATCACAGAGTTTTTACCACTGACCAGTTTTTATATCAGACTGATTCCTGTGATGGCTGATATTCCTTGTATCAGATCTCAGTCAAAAGCTAGTTACTGTTTTATGCTTATTTAAAATACATTTGCCAGATTTTGTGTTTTATAGGACAGTCAAAATATCAAAAGATTTTTGCTCTAGCTTTGCACATTAAGTTAGCCGATGTGAAACATTTTATATCATTATGGCTTAACGAAGCATAGTGTCCTGGTTTTGGATGGGATAGAGTTAATTTTCTTTCTAATAGCTGGTATAGTACTATGTTTTGGATTCAGTGTGAGAAGAATGTTGATAACACACTGATGTTTTCAGTTGTTTCTAAGTAGTGTTTAGACTAAGTCAAGGATTTTTCAGCTTCTCATGCCTAGTCAGCAAGAAGGCTGGAGGGGCATGAGAAGCTGGGAGGGGACACAGCCAGGACAGCTGACCCAAACTGGCCAACAGGGTATTCCATACCATGTGACATCATGTCCAATATATAAACTGGGGGGAATTGGCCTGGGGGAGGATCGCTGCTCGGGAACTAACTGGGCATTGGTCTGTGAGTGGTGAGCAATTGCATTGTGCATCACTTGTTTTGTATATTCCAATCCTTTTATTATTATTGTCATTTTATTATTATTGTTATTATCATTATTAGTTTCTTCCTTTCTGTTCTGTTAAACTGTTTTTATCTCAACCCACGAGTTTTACCTTTTTCTTTCCAATTCTCTCCCCCATCCCACTGGCTGGGAGGGAAGTGAGTGAGCGGTTGCGTGGTGCTTAGCTGCTGGCTAGGGTTAAACCATGACACATGGGAATACTTGTAAATCATCTTTGCCAACTGTCTAAGCAAAGATGATCTACGTCTGACAGTGCTCAACAGACATCTGCATTTCCACAGACCAGAGCTATATTCCTCAGGGTCTATATTATTTTCAGCTGAAGTAATGAATATAGTGCCATTTGTTAGCCAAGCCCTAGGTAAGAAGTGATAACTAACATCTATGAATTCCAGAGGCAGCAGACCATAGCCGAAGCAAGGGCTTATTGAGGTATAGCTTAAAAAAAAAATAAATAAATAAAATAAAATAAGCACATGGTAACAATTGAATTAAGCTTTTGCTTTCTGAAGGTCCCTTAAGATTGCTTTTTGTTCTCTTGCATAACTTTCTGGATTTTGCATTGCTGCAACAGAAATTGTGATCAAATTAAAAATACTAAGTTGTTGTCATCTCTTCTTGTGCTGAAATATTGAGATAGTGCCCATCCTAGACATAGTTTTAATGCAAATGTGAAGGGGCTCTTGGTGAGATATTTACATGAGGTCTCTGGTTATCTGGAGTTGTGTATAAAAATCTACATTTGCTAATCCCTTAGGCATTGTAGAAGGCATTTTTTAGAATGAATTTGTGAGAAATAGGGAAAAATTGATTTTGTTAAACTAGTTTTTCTCCGCCATTGCAGCAGTTAAAGATACTTCCTGAGCACGTAGGAATCAAAGTTCGTTTAAATTGCTTTGTAAACTTTAGATTATTGGTCTATTTTTTTGCATGTTTCCAAGGGCAATTCCTTTTTGTCATAGGCATTTGTATGATTTTAGAAAGAAATATTAAACATAACCTACTTTTAAAAAACTTGGTTATATAATTGTGGTCATGACATCTTAAACTGCAGTTCCTCACATACTTAAAGTTAACTTGTGGTGCAGTCTTCATTTTTTTCAGTGTTTATGAACGTATCTCACTAATCTGCAAGCTCCTTAAGGTGTAACAGGTCTGAAGTAACTGGGTATTTGTGTATTTGGTTGAATATTTAGTCCACATATAGGTTCTCTATATTCAACCAAATACACAAATATCCAGTTATTTCAGACCCGCTACAGCTTTCTGAAGGTGTTTGTATAGTTGGACTAAGTTAAGTAAGCTCAGAAAAACCCTGAAACTCTGAAGCATTAGAACATGTTATTCAGAAAACGATGCAACAGAATCACTGATATTTATCCCCTTTATTATATTGATAGGATCTGAATTCACATTTTCCTTTTTTATTTAAAAAAGCATAGAGATATTATTTTCAGAAACTTCCTTAAAAAACATAAATCATTCAAAGGTAATTAAAATAAGAGGCCTTCTGTGGAACTGTAATAAGAGCTGATATTGAAAATGACATAAAATACTCTCCTGTAATTATTCAGAACCTTATCAAATACATTAAGACCTCAAAATATTTTAGATAAATGGGTTTGGATTGTGTTCTGTGCTTGAATGTTTCATTTTGCAGGAATTTGAGGTTTTTCAACCCTGCTGGTTACATCATAGTAATATTTTGGGTTTCAGGGTTTTTTTTTTTTTCCTTTGGAGGAGAAGGAAGAACTGCGAGCATGTGGTAGCATACTTTTGTAGCTCTTTCCCTTCTCAGAAGTGGCCAAGTTAATAAACCACATCACTGGCATTTGAAAAATGTGTTTAGAAAGAACAACTTAAATTTTACTTTTGAATAGTAATGTGATGATTGTTCTATTAATCTAACCAATTTAACCTCTAATAAAAAAAACTGTTGTTGACTTTAAAATCTTCTGTACGGCTAATGTTTTTTCTATCAATTCCTTTCTTAATTGATTGCTCTGTTTCCCTCTGCCTCCCATGGCAGTCTTTTCCCTGTAAAAGGACCGATCTGTCTAAGGTAGAGAAATTCAGTTTCTATGTATTGATTGCCATGTCCGCATGTAGTTAACTTGCAGAGGCTATGCTAATAGTTTATCTGTCTTGTTTAACTTTACTTTTTAAATAGTTCGGGGGGGGGGGGTTCAGAAATTAAGTTACTTTTTTGTTGTATTTGGGTCAGACAGCATGATATCTAATTTGTAACCCTAATGAAGGAAATATTTTCTGCTATTGTAGAAAGTAGTTTTTTAAAACTTTTGATTTGTACTATTGTTATAATCTTCTAAACAGACACTGAATTGCATCATGTCTTCCTATTTTTTGTGATATTCAGGAATTAATAACCTTTTTATTGTGTTCTTTTTTTAAAATCAGGCTAGAATTTGAGAGGCAACAACGAGAGGAGCTTGAAAAATTAGAAAGTAAAAGGTAACATTATTCTCTGTGGTCTTTATGTACATGTGTGTGAATATATATACACATTGTAGACTCATTGAAATGATTAATTTGGAATCATGTTGTTACTCAGCAAGCAGAGGTTCCTGATATAAATAATTTTATCTTGTTTTATCTTCTGTGAAGATTTTGGTTATTTTCTTGAACTGCTCATTCTTACTGATCAGTAACAGACAAGCTGAATTGTAGCTAAATGTGATCTTTAGCAAGGAAAACACCAAATACAAAGGTGTAAGGATGGTAGATCATACAAATGTATTACTTTCGCTCTTAACTTTCATTATGTTGTTCTAAAAGATGGCAAGTTATATTCTTTATTCAGATCTTTCTTTTATTATTTAGTTGCCTTTGGAGTGAATCTTCATTAGGACAACTAATGCTATAAACTCTGCTTCTCTTAAATATAACTGTAGCGCTGGTATGAGCATACTAATCATACTTATCAGGACGTTATTTAGAAATCAGTTTGAAGTGCAAAGGAAAGTATTGACCTCAGCTGGCAAATGGAGCTGACTGTTCTGGCTCATCATACCTGCTAAGATTTTTAGAAGTAATAGCTCTTACCTTGTTGCAGATCACAGCATTGATTAGATTCATAAGCTGAAAGACACTTTCTGCCATCTCAGCTTTAGACTGCTTGCTCCATTTTGAAAGAGCTGTTAATGTATTTGGACTAAGCTAAGTAAACTCAGAAAACCCCTGAAACTCTGAAGCATTAGAAGATGTTATTCAGAAAATGATGCAACAGAATCACTGGTATTTATCCTCTTTGTTATGTTGATAGGATTTGAATTCAGATTGCGCTGAAGTTGTTTTGCTTGTGCTTTAATTTATCTGATGTTAACTTTTTGCAAAATAACCAGCTGACTTGCAGATTATCTCTACGTGTATTCAGGTAATAGCATTATGGGGATAATGGTGACCTTCAAGTCTTAGTCTGTCCTCATTTGGAATCCACTAGAACCTTTAAAAGAGAGATTGCACAGGACATAATAATTTATCTTAAAGTAATTTCTCTCTCGAATACATCTGTTCCTAAGCTTATAATCCTGTTTATCAATAATTCAGTTGGGTTCACCTAAAGAGAAGACATTGTTTTAATTCATCAGTTGGCTTAAATTTGGTGAGGCAAATTTCTAATCAAGTCCTTTTATACATATTGTGTATATGAGAATGTATGTATACATAAAAATATATAATTTACTCTTCACTGTGTGCACTCGTGTTCTATCCATATTTTTATTGGATTTGACAGAGCTAATAGTCTAATTTTCTAATGTAAATGCTATGTAACATGTCTTCCTATAATTTCATATATCCACAACTTTATATGTTGAAATAGACTATAAAAATCTCTTTACCATTTGTCTCATGCATTGAAGTCACTTCGAAGCAATGCAGGATCTTAACCTGTGGCAAACCAAAACTATTAAAAAAAGAAACCATTACATATACTGCAAAATCCTTGTCCAAACATTTTTAACTTCTAAAGGATATGTTGTCTTTTGGAAAACAAGAAAGAAAAGTTTGAATTATTGCATGTAATTTTTTACTGTAGGAAACAAATAGAAGAGATGGAAGAAAAACAAAGGTCTGACAAAGCAGAACTTGTAAGAATGCAGCAAGAAGTAGAGTCACAGCGCAAAGAAACAGAAATAGTACAGCTGCAAATTCGAAAACAGGAAGAGAGTCTGAAACGGAGAAGTGTTCACATTGAGAGCAGGTTAAAGGATTTGCTGGCTGAAAAAGAAAAATTTGAAGAAGAGAGATTACGGGAACAACAGGAGATAGAGCTTCAAAAGAAAAAGCAGCAGGAAGAAATTTTTGCCCGGGTCAAAGAGGAGTTGCAGCGACTACAAGAACTTAATCATAATGAAAAAGCAGAGAAAATGCAAATTTTCCGTGAACTAGAAAAACTTAAAAAGGAAAAAGATGAACAGTATATTAAGCTGGAATCAGAAAAAAAGAGACTTGAAGAACAAGAAAGGGAGCAGGTGTTGCTGGTGGCTCATCTAGAAGAACAGCTTCGAGAAAAGCAGGTCATGATAGAACTCCTGAAGAGAGGGGATGTACAAAGAGTTGAAGAAGAGAAAAGAGATCTTGAGAATATTAGAGAATCTCTTTTGAAAGTCAAAGAAGCCCGATCTGAAGGTGATGAAAACTGTGAAGAGTTAGAAAAAGCACAGCATGATTTCATAGAGTTTAAAAGGAAACAGCTGCAACAGTTGACTATTTTGGAAAAAGATTTAGTTCAGCAAATGGATCACCTAGAAAAGGAACTAGCAGATGAAACTCTGGAACAATTAAAATTTGCACATGAAGAACATTTAAATGTCAAGAGAGATGATGAAAACTGTGTGGATGCCGTACTCAAGGCTGAGGAAGTTGACAAGATAAAGCCAGCGGAGTACAGGCTCCAATCTAAAGTACGCCAGCTTGAGTATCTGAAGAGTAATCATTTGCCAGCTCTGCTGGAAGAAAAACAAAGAGCTTCTGAAGTCCTTGATAGGGGCTTGTTAGGGTTAGATAATACTCTCTATCAAATAGAGAAAGAAATAGAAGAAAAAGAGGAGCAGCTTGCCCAGTATAGAGCTAGCACAAATCAACTGCAGCAGCTTCAAGAAACCTTTGAATTCACAGCCAATGTAGCTCGTCAGGAAGAAAAGGTTCGGAAAAAGGAAAAAGAAATACTTGAATCAAGGGAAAAACAGCAGAGAGAGGCGCTGGAGCAAGCTGTTGCTAAGTTAGAAAGGAGGCACTCTGCTTTGCAACGTCGTTCAACAATAGACTTTGAAATTGAAGAGCAGAAACAGAAGCTTGCCACCTTGAACAACAGCTGCAGCGAACAGGCAGGTCTGCAGGCTAGTCTAGAAGCTGAGCAGAAAGCCCTTGAACAAGACCGAGAACGGTAAGTGTTGTGGTAGCTTCCATTTATTAGAACCTATCCACAAAAAGTGAATAATTTTATACCTTAGATGTTGAGAGAGTGACTTGTTCTGTGTCCCAGTATTTGAGTTTCTTCAGGAATTTCAAGTAATTTACCCAGAATTGAAAGTCTATAGTTTTTTTTAAAGGATTCTTGCTCACTCATTAATTTTTACTGTGTTCAAATGCTTATCCCATTCTCAGCAGTATAGTATTTGCATTAGCCATCACAGTACTTAAATAGATTATTTTACCTATTTAGAAAACTCAGCCAACCTTATGTTCTGCCCTTATGAAAACATGTACCATCTAACAACTTTTTTCTCTTAAAATATTAATGTATAACATTTTGTTTCTTTATTAGTAACAAGTTAGATGTTTGTTCAAGATTTGGAGACTGATAGTTATGGTAGACTGCCAACTGTCTCTCTCAACTGATGATATATTGAACACTTCTGGTATTCAAACAGGTGTAATATTTAAATTTTTGTTATTGGTTTCAGGGCTATATAAAATAGACTAGCCATATATCCCTGTAAAATTTGATGGTGGTTTTTAAGCTTATTGGAAAATATACAGAGGCTTTAATACAGCTCTATGTGATGACAAACCCTTTTAGGTACAGAAGCAATGTCATCAGTTATAATATCTGGTAGCGTACATTCAGCCTAAGTATGGGAAGCTCAGAGAAAAGTGATTCAGGTAAGGGAGGATCTTTCTATGGGGAAGAAGAGGAAAGAATCTTTTGTTTTATTTTTGGCCTGAGCAAAAATCCACTGGGATTAATGCATTTAGTCCATGCAGTATGGAAAAAAGGGCGGAATTGCCATTTTAAATGTGTTGTCTGATTTGCTAATGCTAGAGCTTTAAAACCTGTGATTATTGGTGAAACAATGAAGAGTTTTTTCTTGAGGTAGCATTTGTCATTTGTTTTTTTAATATTCCACTAATTACCTGACTCTTCTTTCATAAGCTCTCCAAACAGATGCTTGATTAGAAAAAACACCTAAAAAAAGAAAATTGCCTATAGCCAAATTGAAGAGCTCTTCTGTATCCTCTTCCTGTTAAACCATTATCAGAAGAGAATAGTTCCTTTCTATACCCTGTGTAAAGGTCACTTTTTCAACATTTAGAGCCCATTATGTGTGTTTTTAGTCGAGCAGTTTCAATACTGATTTATCATTTTGTTGTGGATATTGCCATTATTTTTCATAATTGTCCTGAACATAAAATCTGGTTTTCTATACTAAGCATCTCACTTGGCTAAAGTCAGCTATGAAGACTGGAGGTTCCACAAAAATAGACAGCTTAGTTAGCCCTCAAGAGATTGCCGAGTTGTGTGATAAGTGAAAAAATACGTTGTCAGCTAGAAGACTGAGGCGTGGAAAAGATACCAAGAAAGTGAAAAGGTCTTCCCCCCCCCCTTGGATTTTTTTCTTGTTTACTTTAAAGTCCTCTTGCACAAACTAAATAAAACTTTGAAGTCTTTCAGTGAATTGCCCAGGGGCCCGAATAATTCAATTCGGAATGTTTTTATGAATGTTGAGGCAGAAGAAAATCTTAAGATACATGATAGTATGTTAAATGCTTCGGGCTATTTATTGCTCTTGTGTTTGAGTTTACACTTCACAGTACACGATGTCTTGGGTGCTATAGTAAACATATGAATTGTATATGTTGCTTATTTATCTAGAAACCATTATGTGATGATGTGCTCTGGTTCAGATCAGTGTTAACTCTGAAAATGTTTAAATGCAATATTCATTTGAAATGCTCTATGAATCTAAGTCCATCATAACTGGATAAAATGTTTTTTTTTCCAGTTTGAATAATGTTAGCTCAAATTCTTTTGCTTAGAGGGATGACCCCCAAAACAATAATTTGAAGTTAACTTATACTGGAGTAATGCATACATGTTTTGTCTTTACTGGCAGAGGTTTGTGGCAATAGAATTAACATAAAGCAACTGTAGAGTCATCTTTGAGACAACGGGATGTATCGCTGACAAGTGGCAAGGTGCACTTTAGTGTACTTACTCGTGGATGCATCACACGGCTGGATAAGTTTATAGCTATAGAAAGTGATATCTTTTGATAATAGGATGTTTACAAATCAAGAGATAAGCTTTGTTCCTTTAACATAATTCTGATTTTTGTGGTTAAAATGATTTTCCATAGATGCAAACACTCTCCTATATCCATCAGCCATTTTCCATCCACTTTTCCTCAGGATGCAAAATTGTTTTGCTGCTAATCAAAAGAAACAGATGGCTTCTGGCAGTGCTGCAAAAAGTACTCTAAAAATGAAGTAACAATTCAGCCTGCTTTACTCCAGCCTAAGCCTCAGCATTCATCATCTCTTTAATTTTCTGGTTTGACCTCTAGGGTGGAATAAAGTAGTTGTAGCATTGTACTTCAATTTAGATATATACAATCGTAGGATAAGTGGTAGAATCCCAACTTTGCATAGTTTCCCCTGCTTTTGTGGGAACTTCTTTTCTTTTGTTTAATTTTCAGGTAAACTCTAGAAAAACAATTACCTTTGGAGATAAAAGTTGTAATGGAAATGGGGAAGATTATTACTGTGTTACTAATATAATCTCAGCTACATTACAAGTGAAAAGTGTGTTCTGCAGATAACTTTGTTATAATATAGTTTAATTTGACTAAGTGATAAATATTGCAAGAAGTGCTTCTTATTTTAAACTAGATGCCTCAGGCATTTTCAGTCAAAAATACAGTATCCAATTTTACATATTCTATTCTGTGCATAAATCTGGTATGAAATTTATTTGTTAAAAAAAATGAGGAGGTTTCCACTTCAAAAGTTGATTTATTAGGTATATATAAAATAAATACTAGATGTTTTATTTTGTATGTAAATTTTATAAAATACTTATACAGACAAAAGGAATAACTAGAAAATAAGATTTATATGTATAGTATACAATTTAAAGATTTTCTTATAGATATGTTTTGCCACATCATTGTTTTAGGTTGTCTTTGGTTTTTTTGGATTAGTGCTGTATTTTGAGTTTTTAATTTTTCCCCTCCATTTATTCTTTTACTTCACACTGGAAGCTAATAGCTGAGGTCATTGATAGAGGTCTGTAATGAGGAAAGTTTATTCAAGTGATCCTAATAAATAGGCTAAGTCTTATGAATTGATATCTAATGTGCTGAGTTAGATACCTTTTGCACTGGAAGTTGTTGAAGTTGTTTTATTTAACTTAATACTGCTGTTGTACTGTGGTTTTGAGCTACCTCTTTTCCTATCTAAATATTCTTAAAGAACAATTATGATTTTTATATCTTCATAAATATGAATACCCACAACCTTATATACAAGTATTGAGTGTAAGTACAGTACTTGCCATACAAACTATGGGAATCAACTCTAAAAGAAAGCAAATTACATTTTAAGATCTCTTTGTAGCCTGGACCAGGAAATTCAGCAGCTGAAGCAAAAAATATACGAGGGTGATGGTGGTCAGAAAGGAAATCATGGAACATTAGAAGAGAGACTCTACTATACTACTTCCCCTACCAGCCCAACAAAGCCACAGCCACCCGCTGCTCCACTAGTTGATGATAGGTAGGTAACCTGCATTTATGCAATGTTTTGTTAGGAGTGCAAACAATAGCTTTAGAAAAGAAATATTTTGGAAGATCGTACTACCTGAGTTAGATTTTAATTAAATACTGTAATTGTACTTAAATACTAGTCTGGAAGTAAAATTAATTTTATGTATTTTACATTAAATAACCAACAGCCTAATCTGTTGCTCCTGTGCAGTTTGTTTTAGAATAGAGGGTTGGCAAACTGTAGGCTACAATGTATTTAAATTGTTTGTGTGTTTACAGTTACTTATCTATATGGCATTGCTTTATATACACTTAAAGCAGCAAAGTAAATGAAATTGTGTTAAGCCTTTTTTAACAAGGCAGCTGCCTGGTATCACTTAAAATTTATTTCATCTCTGTTCCTTTTACACCTACACATGCAGTTGTTAGCATCAACTCTTGGAACATTCCTTCTGTTTGAAGACTAAACCTTTGTTAGCCCAAGTTGCCGATATCACAAAAGTGATAAAAGCAAAGATGCAACCCCAGCCTTCTATTTCTTCTTCATTGCCCTTACCTTCACTGCCACTTGTATGTAGAGCTGTACGCATAGCAGTGGCTTAACCTGTGGTCCATTAAATTGTCTAATTCTGTTAGCAAATTGTTAACTATTGGCTGTTAAAGGAATACTTGCTCAAAAGTCCATGTTCCTTAAGGAGGGATAATACTGGTGTAATGTTATACCTGCCAATTAAGAGCTGTGCAGTACTTAGGGTTTACAAGTGTTTCAAAGAGCCTTTTAGCCTGTCTTGACTTTTACCTAAGAATATACTACTTTTTTTTTCCCCCCACTGAAAGGATAAATGCCTTTATTGAACAAGAAGTGCAGAGAAGGCTCCAGAATATTCATCATAAAGCAGAGGATAACAATGTTAGCCTGTCCTGGTCTACAGAAAGTTTAAAGGTGGGCAGAGATGGGTAGGAAATCCTGACCTTCAATGTACCACATGTAACCACTGATTTAGTTTTGTTGTTCAATAATTTTTGTGTTTTCCTATGTTCACTTAATTTTAATTTACCAAAAAAGTAAACAGTAGATCAGGGATATCAGTTTTAGATTTTGATCATCTTTTTTTTTTTCCATTGGCTGTTTTCCATTTTTTTGCAGGGAAGAGTGTGTAAATGGCAATAGGAAGCTTGCAGATCAAATAAAAATCTTCATTTTATGTCTGTAAAATACATTGATAAAATTACATCCAGAAGAACGGTAATTGTTTATGCTTGCAAACAAATGCTCATTTAAAAACTGGTGATCTAATTAATCCGAAGACTGGGTTGATTGACTTCTAAACCAGTGGCTTAATAAATATCAATAAGAAAATAGTTATTTTTGGCTATTAAAAAGAATGTCTCTTCCTATGAATACTTTTAAATGAACTTACACAAGCAAGGCACTCTAATTATCACCTGTACCTTTTTTGTTCTTAGGATAATGAGAGGCTTAATAATGGCACTGTTCAACGCAAGCTGAAGTATGAGGTAGGTCATAATTTGTCAGAATGAAATGGTTGTCTTAAATTATGGCATGCCCTATAATTAAATTTCTTAATGTTTAGCTGCATAATTAGAATTTTGAATTCACAGCAAGATTAATGGCTAATGGAGACAGCAATGCATTTTGCCAGCTGGAATTAAAGTGGTCTTTTTCAGATTGGGCATAACTTTTTCCTTATTTGAAAGGTGTGGTGTTATTGTGGATCTTTCTTCCTTGTTTTGTTATGATTCTTAATTTGGAACAGTATCTCCTTCCTGATTTTTAGAGGATAAAAGCATTTAATAAGGACAGATGGTCTGAATTCAGAATACCACTTCACATTTTTGACTCACAATGAACTACTGTAAGGGTGTCTATAATATTAGCAAGTAGCATCAGGCAAATTTGCTTATGTCATGAAAGATTCATACATGTATTTTTAAACTGAGGCTTAGACCCCTCCCACCATATTTGGTTGCCTAACTTTTGCTTGAAACATGGTTAATTACTTATCTTGGTGAATAAATCCTAAATACCTTTATGGAATTAAACCTTAATAGTAGGAGGGCTGCAACACCTCTTATCTGGAGTTTTTCGGACTTTTACACTGTTATTTTGAAACTGTGTTGGACTTTTTACGCTATCTTGGATAGTATAGGATTACTTTTTTGTGCACGTGTGGAAACTAAAGGGCGTATAAATTCCTGCGTCGCTCTTTGATGTTCCTGTGGTTTTGAGTAAAGCAAATATAAACCAAGTGAAATGGATACTGTACAAATAAAAAGCAGTGGTGGGCTGGAAAGATCAACCATTCCTGAATCAGACTTCAGTCACTTCTGTTGGATTTTTCTTTCTCTAATTTTGAGAGATGATACAATGATTTTACCAATTTTGAATGATTGTACAAACCTAATCAAAATCAATCCTCAATTTAAGAAATGTTCAAATCGGAAGGTTTTATAAAGATATTTCTATTTTCTTCTTTTGAAATTCCTAACAGAAAAGTCAACAGGGGCAGCCACATTATGGCTTTCCATTTGTGTCTAAAGATGGCAATTGTGCTTCTGAGTTATGTGGAGAAAACGCAGGAGTAAGAGACCATAAAAGACAGAAGGAATATACAGAGATGTGGGATTTCTTTTCCAGTTCTGGAAGAATGTCCTCCCCTTCTACATCAGAGAAAGCATCTGAGAATGAAAGGGGTAATTCAGAACAGGAGAGCTTTTCTTGTCATTGTGACATTGGAAGTAGTTTAATTCACTCTAAAAATATTAATACTTTAAAGAGTAAGAACGTTCCTTATCAGAATGTCTTATCTACTTCTTTACAAAGTCATGACTTAAATAATGTGGCTTATTCGCTCTGCAAGGTTGAAAATTTCCATCATTTTGACGATAAAATAATTACTTCTCCAGATTGTGACAGCTCAAGAACTGAATCTGATTGTTCCCACTTGAAACAGCTGTCTCCTGTAGGATCCTTAATGGGTGCTAATGAGCAGTCTGGCTTTAAGAGCATATCGTGCCTTCTCTTTTCTCAGTCTAATGTGCATTCTGAAATAATAACTTGTAAGGAAAACAGCCCATTTAAGACAGTGCACCTGACAATCAGAGACCAGTCTAGTAATTCTCAGCTTCCAGCACGAAAAGCCTCTGATTTGATTTCTTTTAAGTCAATAGCTTCTCGTTTTGATGTGAGACCAAAACACACTTATGGTTTGGGATATCTTTTCAGTAAGCTTTCCTGCCTTTACGAAGATACCACTAGTCAGCTGCTCAACAGTACAGTGGTTTCTAAACAAATTCAGGAGTTGAGAAGTTTGTGTGACAGAAGCAAGATACGTGCACAAGCGGTATCATTAATAAAAAATCTGCCATTTATAAGAAACTTGCAAGTAAATGTATTCTTCAGGTCAGATATGAATCAAGACATATCCCACTCTACTGATGATTCCAAAGCTCATACTGAAATTGTCATTCAGCCTGAATCCCCTGTGCAAGAGACTATCACGACGTGTATAAGCACAGAAATCTCCGATGCCTGTGTGAGAAAGCCCTCTGAAGGATTTGCATGCTGTTGTGAAAATGAAGAGCTAGAAAACAGTCTTGTGTTAAGACAGAAATTTGTGCATTTTCCTGATGTTTTTTTGAAGCTTCAGATCTGTTCTCTGGAAAAAGTGCTGGAATTCTTGAGTTGTGCCTTGCCTCAAATTTGTATTAGAATGGAGGAGTTGAAAGGTATATATTGGCTTGCTGTTGGCAATTGCAAAAAAACTGATCCAGAACCTGCTTGCTTGCTTTTGTTCAGCTCCGTTCTGTATGTTGTTGTTTCTTCAGTCGAACAAGACAGCTGCCAGAGTTCCTTGGCAATGTTTCATGAGGTTCCCATCATCACGATAAAGGAGATTCAAGTTGGCTTTGCTGGACAGAGTATTAGTCTTCTGTGTTCTGCTGAAGATGGTTTACTCACAATATTTACCTATAACAAACACTTCACTCAAAGAATTTGCCATGACATAATGAGCATTTTGATTTCTACAATAGATGATGCTGTTTATTTAAATCACCAGCTCTTGAAAGATGATCTGATGCAGATTTCAGTTGACTGGACATCAGAAGTAAATGACTTAGTTCTTTCAAATGGAGTACAATTGTCCTGTAAATTCAGAACTGTATTAGCTGATCTAGTTTACTTACTCCATGAAAATATGGGAAGTATTAAACCTTTGTTAGGTGACATTCATGTAGTGCTGTATACCACAGTGAAAATGGACTGTGCTAAGCAGGCTGTGTATAGATCTCTAGTTCTTACAAATACTCATATAGGTCTCTTAAGGGAAAATAATGTCTTTTATCCTGCACCTAACTCTTTGGATGCTTCATGCCAGCGATCACAATTTGACATCCTTCAGTTGTACAGTTTGAATGATATCCGATGTGTAGTTTTGCCAGACAAAGAGAATTTCACAAAAATTTTGCTTGTGTTTTCTAGAAGGAGCAAGGTTGGATCTGATTCAGGAATTGGTTTTTCTAAATACTGTGAAAAAGAAGTAAATACTCAACTGACAGTCATCCCATCAGTTCTTCAAAGCAGTTTGCATATCCCTTCAGAAATCTGGAAATTAACATTCAGCTCAAGTGAAGAAGCCATTTGGCTAATTATGCATCTGACTAGGTGTTGAAATCCAAATACGTTTAGATACATTCAAAATAAGAGGGTAATGAATATTGATAAAATCCTTTTTTTTTTTTTTTTTTTTAATCAATAGGCAAAAGAGTCCTTTAAGCCTGTAAGGAATACCGTAGAGTATGTGCACACATCTTAACAAAAATCATTATTACTTGAGTGCTTCCTTTTTGTGGGTCTCTAATATGCTGTACATAAATTTCCTTGGGAAAGTGAGGAAATTAAATGTTTCTATTTTATGTAGTAGGTGGATCAAAACTATAATTACAACTGTGTCTTCTGATTTCCATTTTGGCTGTTGTTTCTGGCTCCCTCCATCTCCTGTCTGTCTTCATTAGTGTCTTCTCCATTCCTTCTGGATTGCCTTTTCCTAAATCTCTCTGAGTATCTTTGTTCTTCATGCTTCTCATCTGTTTCATGCCCTTGATGTCAGTATTCCAAAACATCTGCAGTATCTTTTTTGTCTGACCTGTAAGGTGTGTTTAGGTTCCTATGGTACATTCACTGTATGCTCTTAATGCTAAGGATGTTTATAGCTTTTATACTTACAATTTTAGGAAGAATAGCATTTACAATTCTCTTCTGCTTCAGAGTTTTGCATGAAGGATTATTGCACTCTTGCATTAAAGTTTGCCACAAGTGCAAAAGGAGTTGTGTTTGGCTTATTCTAAGTGTGTGTTGGCTGAGTTACCAGGAATTGATGGCTTTGCCATATCTTTTCCCCTGCATTTGCCCCCTTTGCCTAGAGCCAAGAGAGGTTAGGCTATGTGGAAGTAGTGAAACAGAACAAGAAAAATGCAGAGAACATCCAATATTCTTTTTAGATTTTTCCCCTGCCCTCCTTTTCTTGCAGGGAAGCCATGCATGGCTTTGTTAAGTCATTCCTGTTTATTTTGTCTGAATAGTTAGCTTGTACTTCCCCACAATAGAACAAGTCTCTATATTCCCTTGATGTGAGCGTTTAAGGAAGATGTGAAAATGAATCTGCTTAAAGGGTGTAAACAGACATCGGTTGTGCTTTAAAATAGCATTTCGACCTTTGGGCATGCTACTATACCTGTGGTAAGGCAAATGTCTTGGGGTTTATCATCTGTCTACATGTTCCTCATGCTGTTAAATGGATGGTTGGCAACTGGGGATATTGCCTGATGGATGGAGTAAATTTATCCCTAGAGTTATCTGCATGTAATGTGCCCCTTTTTCCTGCTCGCTTCCTAATGGAGTTGGTGATGCTGTGAGATAACATCTCTTACAGTCTCTTTAATATTACAGTCCAAAAAATAATGGAACTATTGAACATTAGTAAAAGATTTCCATTAGTTGAGGCTTGCCTTTAGCTTAGTACAAGGTTATTCTTTACCTGTTACCCCTGTCAGATGTTCAAATAATAAATAAGCTGTTGTCTCCTATCTTTTGTTTCTTCCCTTGTAAGGGGAGCTGGATACCTTTTGAATCCTGTTGCTTGAATGTGCCATCTGCCTTGTTTGAGGAAGATGGTCCTTGGCAGAAAAAACAGTGGTATCTAATCTGAAATTCTAAATTCTGTAAGCATATTGCCAGTAGAGGTGCAAATCTTCTACTAGACAGAGTTAGACTTCAGTCTCTCTACTAGTCTAAGAACATTTCCCATTTGTTCTTACCATATGTTAAGACAGGATACTGTAATTCACGTGGGATTTAAAAAGAAATAACTTGTATTGGATGGGAAGTTGTGTCTGGAAGGATGAATGCTGGTTTGGATAGAGAATTACAGGGGTTTTTATCATAACGAAACTTTCTACTGCCTTAAGGAAGTCCAAAGATGAGCAAAATGTGTCATGTTATTTTGAGGTATGGTTTTTGTTTTTAACAGAAAAGGTATACAGGAATATCTCGCAGAACATGGGGTAGACAGAGTAGTTATGAGTTGGAGCATAACCTTGTGTCAGTCCCGTTCAAGACTGGCTCCCTCATTGGCATCACCAAGGCATTTCTTCTGAGTCTTGATGAAAGTTAACATTGAATGACACTATCTGGAAGGACTGCCTTAATCACGGCTGTTAAATGACAGCAATTTCTGCAAATAATTCCTTTTCAGATTATACCCCAAAGTTAAATGTTTGTGCATGTTGTGTTCCAGATAACATGGTTGTCCTCTTTTGTGTTTGTTTTGAAATCTAACTTGATGAATATTCTGCACTTTTATGAAGAAATGACTTCACAGCAATATCTTTTATTCTACTGTAAATGAAACATAATGATCCATGTTTATGACTGTTGAAGCATTATTTAATGTGTTAGGGTGTGTTTTTCCCAGTACTTTGTGTTTGAGATTATTTTCCTCTCTGACTATTAGCTGTTTGTAATAGTTCTCTGAAAATGACTGCCAATAAATTACGTGTTGACAGAGGTGGCTTTAAGAGTGACTTTATGGTTTTATTGTTGTTTTGAAACAGATGATATTGTTGTCAAGGCAATGAACTCCTCTTTCCCCCAAGGAAAGAATTGCTTACATTTCTATGGTCCAGAAATGAGTTCTAGTTGAAAAGCCAGTAACTTGGGGAGAAGTGAAAGAAGGACAAAATGGAGTGGAGAAAATGTGTGAACAGAAGTCACTAAAAGTATTTTTTTCTATTCCAATGCAATCTTTTTTTGTATTTTCACTAAAAAAGAAGTTTATGGAAAACACCTAGATAAAGTCATTTAACTGGAACTAAAATTCACTTTCTTTGTATTTTCTTTTTCACAACTTTTAATGTTAACATTAAGGGAAATGACATTGGCATTTAAAATTGACTAGTAATGAAATAACAGCCTCCCCTTATCAATAGCCAGCTGAGGATGCCAGAAAGCTGTCTGTAGCAAACAGCATTCAGAGAGGCATTTATGAATGAGTTTCAAACTTTCCTCCAGCTCCTACACAGTATCATGTGTACTAGGAGTCACCAAGGAGTTGCTACAGAGAGACCAAGTGTCAATGAGCAGAAGCACGAGCCACATTCACGTGTGGGGGTAGTGTTGGTCAAGACTGAAGAATTTTGACCAAGCAACATGTCTTCTGGTAGTTGCTAAGGGATTGAAAATGAATGCTGAGCATACAGTTTCTATATAAGCGATGGATAGCATCACTAAATACAAATAAATAACATGGTCATAACTTTAAAGTGATAGGTTTTCAATCTTTTTTGCTATCATTAACTTATATTTGTCATGGTGCTATTATTTTTTTAAGTACAAGTTCATTAAGGTTTTCAGACCAAATACGTTCAACTGAGAAAGTGGAGGATTTCCTAAAAGGCAGTTTCTGTACTTATTCACTGTAATGCATATGCAACTTTTGGACACAGTCACTGCAAAGCATTAATGTTTTCAGCTGCAAAAGTATTTTATTTTTGTTATAACTTCAGAGTTACAGATTCCATCTGGCTGTTAGTCAGAGGAATGTGCCCTCATTACAAATACCTTTTTAGATCTTCTTGTCCAGACCATGCAAATTCATCATAGTTGAGTTTTCTGTTAATTAGATATGATTTAAAGAAAACAGTAGGAAACTGTTCTGACAGTGGATTGCTATGTTATCTATACGTTATTTAATTATAAAATAAGTTTGGATTTTTAAAGTCTAAGAGCTTTCTGAACTACCTAGATCCCTTGCAGCTTTGCATGATACTATAAACAGGTTTGTTATATAAAGACATTAAAAAAAATATGGCTGACTGTTAAGGCTTGATTCTTTTTTTTTTTTTTTTCAGGGAGGGTTAATAGAAAGTCTTCTGCTTTCCCTTGGTTTTGATATCTAAGCTGAAAATGCCATTTCAAAGAAAAAGCGGTATTTTTGCAGACACTTCACCTTAATTTTTTTCATGCATTAACAAAATGCTAGGGTTTGCTTATAAAACAAGATCCACTTTGTTTTCAAAGAATTCCTTCATTTTAGAAATAATTTCTGCCTCCTCCATGCTCTCTTTCCCTGCTCTTCTGGTCAAGAACACTTTCTCATTTTTAGTGAAGTTATTTTCTTTTTTTCCTTATGTAGTGATTTTGGTTTTCCTTTGTTCTCCCTATTTGGTATGCACATGAAAGCGGATGGTCTGTCGTTCACTGGGAGCAAATCCAGATGACCTGAAGGACCCAATTAAAATTAGTATTCCACGCTATGTCCTGTGTGGGCAGGGAAAGGATGAACACTACGAGTTTGAAATAAAGGTAAGTGCTTTTCAGTTGCTTCTCCTTAATGTTTGGGGTCTCTGTACATATGTTGCTTGCATTTGTACAACAATAGCATCATAGTAGCAATAATAATAGAAAAATGCCTTTTGTTTAAAACCAAATAGTTCTAGTTTGCTCTGTCCAGCTGTTGGTGTTCACTGTGACAGCATCACAGTTAGCAAAGATGGAAACAGCAGCTGGAAATGCATCTGAGAATCTGTAGATTCCAGAAATCACCTTACTAACCCCAATGAAATGTAGTTTTTGTTCCACTAAGTGCAATTTTTGGTTCTGTCTCTTTCTGTTGTCTAAGTGGCCTCAATACTGCTAAAAAAGAGAGGCTGTGAGAAGGCATGCACAGTACAGGACACTACAAAGACAGGTGTTTTCCAAGTAGATCTGTTGTACACAGGAGGTCGGTAGTCAAACACTTGGGTAAGCAGTTCCAGATCCAGTATCAAATAATTCAGTTGAAAGTGTTGCTGAGATGAGGATTAAATGCATATTGGTTATAGGAAAGCCCATTATTTAGATGCAAGTGTCAGGTATAGAAAACGATTAGACTTGCAATATTTACTTGTAGTAATGAAAGCATAATTAAAGTATTTTGCACATATCCACGATAAAGGCTTGATTGTTTTTGGGTTCTCTTTGTTGTTTGGATTCTTCCCACCCTGCTTTTCCAAGGTCTCGCTTCTCCAAAGTGTTATCTGCTTCCTCTCCCTTCAGTTGATCTTCTGTGTAGAAATGCTGGAAAAAAATGCATATTCATTATGTTTCCTCTGGTACTAAGCCAGTGTTTTTTCAAAGCAAGATGTGAAGTCTAATTGGAAATGTGCTCTGAGTGCATGTGGACATGTAGCATAACTGATGTACATGGCATCAGAGACAGAATTGGCAGCCTTCTTCACTGAATGTACTGCCAGATGCTTTGCTAGCTGGTGTTAAGTTGGAGGAGTGACCTACCCTCACAGTGTGCAGGACCATTTTTGAACTATGCTCACATTCTCTTTTAGAAAGCCTTTTATTAAGATGGGTAATCTTAGCTCTGAGCTAATTAAATTTTCATCTCGAAACATATTGCACAATTTGTGGGTGGAATAATTCCTTTTACCTTTTGAACTTTGAATTTCCTGGGGCCAGCAAAAGCCCAGAGCCATAGAGCTGGTGAGAGAATAGTAAGTGCATACAAAACTTCCCCAAGGACTGTTCTAGCCACCAACTATTTTCAGCACACGGGATTTACTAAACTGGGTAATGGTTAGTGAAGGTAAATACAGTAAAAAGGTATTTTCTCTTTCTAGTAAGTTGGTAGATTTCTTTTCCAAGTATTCTCCCTTCATCCCTAGAACCCATGTAAGCAGCTGCAAGACCTTAGGATGAAGGAACAGTTAAAGAGTATGTGCAGGAAGACTTGGACTTACCTGGAAGGAACTGTGATAGAAGAAAAAATGTTGGAAAGGGGTGGATTCGTAAACAGGAAAGAACAGGAGGATATATAGAGGAGAGATAAAAATGCATATGAAACTAGGCTCCAGCAGTTCTGTTGCTTGTATTTTGTTTCTATGAGAAGCAAGGCTTGCAACCTAACCTCAGCAATGGCATGGAATGAGCAGATGCTCTGGCTAAGAGTGGTGTATATGGAATGGCTATTCTCTTCTGTCATGCTTGCCAGTACCGTCTTTTCTCTCTCTCCTGTGCCATTTCTAGGCTGCCTCTAAAAGATACTGCTGCTTAAATAGCTGCTTTGATGAAGTTCAGAGCAATGAAATGGATGACATATGGGGTAGGGAAGGGGCTATCACTTTAATAATTGTATTCCATTGCTGTCAACTTCCTTAGAGCACTTTTATTGAAGCTCCTATGGTCCTTAGTTCGGCTGTCTTTGGGGTGTTCCTTACAGTCATTCCCTTACACAAATCGATCTACTGTTTATGCTTTTTCCTTTGCCTCCAGGTCTCTGTATGTCACAGTGGGCTGCTTTTGCTGTGGTCAGGATTTGGCTCCATGCTACAATCCACAGACATTCCACAAACTTTTCTATTTTAAACCTTTCCCCTGCAGAGCTCCCAGCTCTAATTTGATCTGTATTAATCTTCAGCTGCTGTTACTTTTATTCTATAGGAAATCAGAATACATGGTATAGTGATTTTTTTTTTGCCTTAAAAATCGGGAAAGTAGGAAGACAGGGCAGGGAGGAGAGAACGTGTACCTGTTTATTTCATCCCTTCTTGATGGGTCAGGATACAATGTCAGTTGTTGAAATAATTCCTTATTTCAGCCTTACTTTAATTTGTTCAAGTTTATGTTCAGGTAATCTCATACCAGAATATGTGTCAGTCTTGGAAGGGCTGGGGCATTGTTAATCTCATTTCCTTTGCCAGCTCCCAAATAAGCTTTCTTCACCAAGGTTCCTCTTATTCTTGGGAAAATGGGTAGCTGACCTATTTGCATGTAACAGGACTTTGAAATCTGACAAAGGGACAAGGGATGATTGAGTTGAAATGTGAACCTTTGAATCCTAGGTATCTCAGAAGTATTTTCTTCAGCAGATGTTTCTAGTCATTGTATTTGTAGTTAAATTCTGGCATATTGCTGTATAGAAGAACCAATATAACAAATTTCTCTATATAACAAATATATAAATTTCTTTTTGTGACATACAATAGTAAAGATTATTTCCTTTATATGCCAAAAGAGAGAGAGTGAGTTCCACTTTTCTTGGCAGCATCACAGTTAGTTCATAAGTCTTTCAACCATAACATACCATCCTAAAATCTTTTATTTTAGTGCAGGTTCAGCATCTTGTCCAAGATGGTCTGTCCACTCAGGTTCTTCCACTGGATACAGATCCTACTTTAAGGTGTTGAGTGACTCCCATGAGAACCTACTGGAGAGAGTTCAAAAATAGGAACAAACCCATACTTCATTAGAGTTAAGATAGCACCTTCTCCTTTTGCAGAAAGAGATGTCACGGAGCTGTTTGTGCTGGTCTGCCATTAAGTATTCAGTATGAATAGATACATTTACAGAAAAACTTCCATTTGAGTGACAGTTTTTTATGTTGTCTTTAAAGACATGATGAAACAGTAGTAACTTAATCAGGTCTAAACATATTTATGTTACAGCTGAATTATAGTACCAGAAAACTATTCTTGTATTCTCCTTTTCCTTTCATGTTGTCGTGATATGCGGAATATTCAGACAGGGCTGTGCTAGAAACAGCGTGTGGGAAGAGCTTTTGCATCCATAAGACTGTTGGTGTCTGTTACAGACAGTGCTGGCAGTTGCAGGCAGTACATATGGACAGCAGCAGGAGCAGTGAGGCAGCAGGGAAGGGGGAACTCCAGCTCACGTAAAGGCATGCAGCGTCTCCTGAGAGCTGGTGATGGAAGCAAAGCCTGGAATCAAGCACAGCCATCCAGGGGATCCTCTGACAAAGGGAAAGGTGTAGATATGCCTTCTCATTTTTATTCAGCTTTCCCTCGTTGTTCTGAGTTCTCTTATTTATCCTGTTTGATATTCTTTCAGAACTGGCTTTTTCTTGTGTTTCAAAGCCTTTCAGTCATCCCTGACGAGTTCTCTATAGGAGAGAGATCCAGGCAGGTGCACCCCAATGCAGTGCTTTTCTCCAGGTCCAGCCGCAGTTCTGTTCAGGCAAATGCTCTGGTGGGTCTGCTCAGAATGTCCAAGTTTCTTTCTGAGCTCAGTGAACTATTGCAGAATTGGAGTAAAGCAGAAGCAGTGCTCATTGATACGTAGTTCTTAAAGAAAATGATGCATGCCCCATATCTATCTAAATTAGAAAAAAGAAAAAGCCCAATCTTCCCTCAACTCTATCAGATTAATACCCTCAATAATAAATTAAAAAAGGTTACAAGCAATTTTTAGGCAACTTTTAGCTTTTCAGATGCTATATTCATAGACAGCATGAGGAACAGTTTCAACAAGGTCCATTGGTAGGAATATGAATTTTCATAATGAGTGTGGACAGTTTAACCAGCCAAGATAAGTAAGGTGGGCATTTTTTGTTCTTTCTAATAGCTTCAGAATGAGGTGGAATATTTTTTTTTTCTCTCCCCTATGGTTTTATTTCTATTTGTATGGGGCAGAAGGGGAGTAAGTTCTGTGATGTGCTTTACAGTGGAATCAATTGGAAATGTCTGTTAGGTTATTTTCTGTCAGTCACCGTGAGAAGAAAAGATAAGGAGACAGGACTGTAGTATCTCCATTCAAATTTATAAGTTTTACGTGGGAAATGGTGCACTTGAATGAAAAAAAACCCACCAAAACAACAACCCCCCCCCCAAACCTCCCAAAACAAACCAACCCACAATTCTGAGGCAAGTCAAAGATCATGTAAGTGCCCAGATAAGAATATTTTGAAAATCTGTTTTACAGATTTACTCAACCGTATTTTTTTTTTGTTGTTATTAAGAAAATATTTTTAACTACTATATCAGCAAATTGCAAGTAAAAAGTAAAGGGCTTTTCAAATTTACTTTACTTGTTATTGTTCAAAAGATCTGCATATGTCCCTGTCCCATACTTACAGAGTATATGGTCCGTCATACAGCTTTTTTAAATAGGGGAAAAGAATCTCAGCCCAAACTGGTTGCATCAGCTATAGGAATAAAAGGCTCTGTTCTAGAAATGCTATTGCTATGCCAGGTGTGCTGTAATTCTCCTCTTTATGTAAGCAGAGTTTGATCCTTTCTGTCCTAATAACATTATTGCCAAGCTTTGGGGACCAGTTAAGATTTTGTTTAGCTTTGAAATTCATTTTCCAATAATATCAGCAGTAAGAACAATAACATTTTCTAATGCATTACCTGCTAGTGTCATTACAAGAATTAGGAAGGTAAACAAAGAGGATGATGGGGACTGAGTCACATCAAGCCAAGCCACCAGAGAAAGCTCTAGAGAAAATCCTGCAGTTCTTAGGCAGCACAGATATATGGCTTTGGTGTTTTCTGTCCTGTCTGTCTCTAACAAGTTGTTTATTAAACTTTGTAGAAGAAAGCTGATAAATAATTGGCTGCAGGCAATTTGATGCACAGCCAGCAACATCATTGGCAAGCTGACATACATGCTCTTCCCCAGGCTGTGCAGCTGGAAGAGTCCTGGATGTTTTGTGCTAGGTTGTTCCCCTAAAGGCATGCTTCTGTGAAAACCATAGGGGAAAAAAAGAGGCCACTTTTGAATAAAGATCATGTACAAAGAAATTATCACAGCAAAATTTCATGACTCAGAAATACTAAAGTATAGAGTTAAAGCAGAAAGAAAGCAAGAATGAGTAACATCTTTATTTTATGATTATCCACTGCACTCTAATGTTTACTGTGAAATTACAAAGCCCTTTAAAGCAATTATTCAAATTATAACAAATTATACAAACTATAACAAAATAGTTGATTGGTTAATTAAGTTCAGTGTAACATGCATATTCCTGAATAGGTTTTTTAGTTAAACCTGCCTATGCATGTTAGATCCATTCACCTGATTTATAAAGTTTGAGACACTGTTAACAATATGTTGAGGGAATATAGCCCATCATGCAGGCGTCCTAGTAGCAGTCAAGCTTATTGGTGACATGAAAGATGAATTTTATTAGAAATAATCAATTTGCATTGTGGAGATGTGCTAGAAGAACCTATGTTTTAATGTTTGTGAAAAGTTTTGAGAAGGCCAGTTTCGTTTACTTACATCTTTTAGTTAAAAATAGAGGTAAAAATAGGAAAAAGACCACCCCAAAACCTGATTCCTGATGTCATAAGACACACAATAATTTTTTTGTTTCCAAAACACTTCCCCCAGTTTCCCTGTTCTGTATACAGCAGCAAAGGCAGCTGGGATGGGGAAGGGTGGACCAGAGATGAGTTTGTTGCAAGCATGAGGTAGCAGTTGTCAACAACAGTGCTTGGATGCTGGTTTCCTCTGGCTTTGTTGCTCTGGTTTGTTTTTCTCCTGCTCCATTGCAACTTTCTTCACCTCTGTAACTTTTGGATGCGTTCAGTAGTGAGGGAACTAACTTGTTAATTTTAGGAGTCACTTTAAGACTAAAAAGCCTGTGTCTTTGTGAAATGTGTCTTGTGAAAATGATTATTGTTGATCTTTGTGCATAAAATCATAGCTAGATGGAGGTAATATCACATATTAGGCCTGTTAGATTAAAAAAAGCAATGGTCTTTTCAGGTTTAAGCAATGCCACTTGGCTTTCTCTGGCTCTAGTAGTGGCTGTAGAACAATGCCCACCTCTCCCCACAGCACTGCTTCTTGGTAGCCTTGGATCACCAGAGCTACAGAAAGACTTCATAGGCTCCAGTCACAGCACTTTTATGACCCAGTTACAAATGTCTTTAATTTCATCTGATTTTAGACAGTGGAAAAATTTTCCTTACCTGGAATTCTTGTTGGTTTCTCAGTTCCAGTGAGGGTTGTGTGAATAACTGATGGTAAGGTTGGCTTGCCCTCACCCTTCGCTCCTGTTGCTGTGTGCTTTATTCACAGGAGTAATTCTGTTGATTTTAATGAAACTTCCTGTATAAATGGGATGTTCATCAACATATTGATGACACATACCAAGAGTGTTTTAAAGGAATATATTCTACTGTAAGCTGGCATGTGTAATTTTTTACCCTACAAATTGGAATCCCATTCTGTGGTAACGAACTCTCTGTGTCTGAAAAATGCGTATTTATTAATTGTGTATATCTATGTACATGTGTGTGTGTATGAGAATATACATTTCTATGAATGTATAGAGAAGCTATACTACACTTGTGCTGGATGATACCCATTCATTAATGGAACACCCGCTGACTGTAATGCTGAGAGCTGCATAGCTGCACCAAAAAATGATTGGGGATTGGGGATATTTTAATGTGTTTACAGCCTTGTCAAACCACTCCAGAATAAGGAATAAATGCGTTCAGGTTTTTTTGCTTTGCAATCAGTGCTCCTTATTAAATACAGTTCTGTCACTGTAATGAAAGAAAAATTAAATAAACCTATAAAAGTTAATGGTGTTAAGAGAACTAAGAATTGCCCATTTTAATCTGATAGCCTTGTATAATTCATGGTTTTTAGTGTTGCGTGTCATATGGTTTTACTTCCGTTTCTTCTTTTTATTTTGTCCGATATAGATAACAGTCCTGGATGAGACATGGACAGTATTCAGGCGGTACAGTCGTTTTCGAGAAATGCATAAAACTTTAAAACTGAAGTACCCAGAGGTAAGTTTTGGTAAAACTTCTTTTGTAAAAAAGAGTGGAGGTAGAGACTTGAAAATAAGTTTTTTGAAAGATATTTACTGAAAAAGGGAGGTTATTCAAGACAGCCAGCATGGCTTCATCAAGGGCAAGTCTTGCCTGACCACCCTAGTGGGCTTTGATGATGAAGTGACTACATCAGTGGACAAGGGAAGAGCTGCAGATGTAGTCTATCTGGGCTTCTGTAAGGCTTTTGACACAGTCCCCCACAACATTCTTCTCTCTAAATTGGAGAGATATGGATTTGATGGGTGGACTGTTTGGTGGAAGAGAAATTAGTTGGATGGTCGCATCCAGAGGGTAGTGGTCAACAGCCCAATGTCCAGATGGAGATCGGAGACAAGTGGTGTCCCTCAGAGGTCTGTATTGGGACCAGTACTGTTCAATATCTTCATCAATGACATGGACAGCGGGATCAAGCGCACCCTCAGCAAGTCTGCAGATGACACCAAGCTGTGTGCTGCAGTTGACGCGCCTGAGTGTTGGGATGCCATCCAGAGGGACCTGGACAAGCTCGAGAAGTGGGCCCATGTGAACCTCATGAGGTTCAACAAGGCCAAGTGCAGGGTCCTGCCTCTGGGTCGGGGCAACCCCCGGTATCAATACAGGCTCGGGGGATGAAGGGATTGAGAGCAGCCCTGCCGAGAAGGGCTTGGGGGTACTGGTGGGTGAAAAGCTGGATGTGAGCCGACAATGTGCGCTCGCAGCCTGGAAGACCATTCATATTCTGGGCCGCATCAAAAGAAGCGAGGCCTGCAAGTCGAGGGAGGCAATTCTGCCCCTCTACTCCACTCTGGTGAGACTCCACCTGGAGTACTGAATCCAGCTCTGGAGCCCTCGGTACAGGAAAGACGTGGACCTGTTGGAGCGGCTCCAGAGGAGGGCCACAAAAACGGTCAGGGGGTGGAACACCTCTCCTATGAAGAAAGCCTAAGAGAGTTACGGCTATTCAGCCTGGAGAAGAGAAGGCTCCAGGGAGACCTTAGTGCAGCCTTTCAATACCTAAAGGGGGCTCATAAAAAAACTGGGGACAAACTTTTTAGCACGGCCTGTTGTGACAGGACAAGGGGTAATGGTTTTAAACTAAAAGAGGGTAGGTTTTGACTAGATATAAGGAAGAAATTTTTTACAATGAGGGTGATGAAACACTGGCACAGGTTGCCCAGAGAAGTGGTAGATGTCCCATCCCTGGAAACATTCCAGGTCTGGTTGGACGGGGGTCTGAGCAACCTGATCTCGTTGAAGATGTCCCTGCTCATTGCAGGGGGGTTGGACGAGGTGACCTTTAAAGGTCCCTTCCAACCCAAACTATTCTATGATTCCTCTCAGCCATATGCTTCTAGTAAGATTGGCAAGCCCTTCAGCAGTTTAAAGCTCCAAGGCTGCTAGATACAGGATGGATATTGCAATGAAACTGACGCTGTGTGTTGCTTCTAGCCATTAATTCCCTTTACTGCTGACTGGCGACATTCCCTGGAGGTTGCTCTTTTGTTCATTGCAAGATACTTGCAGTCAGATCATGTCGTCCTGACAACTCCTCATTTAAAAGAGCAGCGTTGTTCCACAGATACCCTTTTGTAATAGTGGCTTCCAGGTTTCTGCAAAATGGAAAATTGATCTTTCTGACCACCTCAGAGACTCTGGGCATTCAGGATATGAGGAACTGTGCCTGACAGAGCTTTAGTTCATTGGAGTGGGCATTTGTAGAATTACAGTTCTTGATTTCCACATCTAACTTTTAATTATTAACATTTTGCTTCCTTTCTACTTGTTCCCTTGGATATTAGAAAAAATATATCATTCAAGCAATGGAAGTGATCGTGATTTGAGAGTTAGCACAAGTAAAGAAGCCTGGTCCATATATTCATGAGCAATATATTAAAAAAAAAAAAGTTGAAGAGAGAGAGAGAGATGCAATAGTTTGCAAATGCCTTCTTGGTTTTCATTGATGTATTCTTTAAGATAAAAAGTAATCAAGTACGGAATGTTCTTGAGTTTTAAAGAGTAAAATATGTAGATCTGTGTTTTGTGGAGATTCTGGGAGTTGAGATCATTCCTATTCCAAAACAGTAAGAAAACCAAAAATTGAAACTACCATGCACCAAATATATAAGGAAAAGTTTAAAGAAAAAAAAGGAGTGAGAGGAAAAAAAAGAAAAATAAAATTAGGTCATCTTTTCTGAGTGTCAGAAAATCTTTAAAGGTAAAAATTAGTTTTGAATGGAAAATTGAAATGTTCTCTTTCCACAAATACTTTTAAAAATATTACTTGTGAATGAACATCAGTATCGTATTTTTTATTTGAATGAATTGCCATTTCCTCTTGATGTTAAAGTTATAGTCTGTCAACAGTAATATTGTAATTGCATCTAACTCCTGAGAAAACAGCTAGGCAGTCATTTGGTTGAAATAGAAAAGCCACCTGAATGCCTCTGCAGACTGATCTTCCCCATTTAGGAAAATGTGTTCAGAGTCCGTTATCAGTCCTGACAATACATTGAGGAACTATTGAATTTGGCTTTTACAGTTATGTCAGAGAGAGATCAACTTCTTTCTTGTATGCAGTAATCAGATTCAGGAGGAATCTGATGTTCTTAAAGCCACTATTAAAATGTCCCGTGTGCAGCTACATATTAACGTTACCTTTTTGAGCAAGCATTTGTGATTCACAGTACAAATTCAGGCTTTTTTGCTGTTACAGGAGGGAGTTTTTTTGGTTTTTTGTTTGTTTGTTTTGAAGAACCATGAGAACATAGGAGTGGTATTACTAGGTCAAAATAAGGTCCAGCATCCAAGAGCATACAACTGAGAAAACATCCCAGCCTAGAGCAAAGGTACATAGTTTTCTTCATCTTGGAGTCTTCCCAGCTGAAGCTGTTTTTGTTGTAATTAATAGTTCATTATTTATGTTTTTCCTGTGGGTTTTATCTATATTTTTCCATTCTCTACACTACTCACTGTATAGGTGTCTTATATAGGCAATTTTCTTTTGCTGCTTTTCTTTTTAGCTTCTTCCGTTTGCGGTCATGCTTGCAAGGTCAATACATTCTCTAGTTTAATGTGCCAGTTTGTTTGTTATTGACACTTCTGTGTTGCCATATGTCTGCGTCTTAGGTAAACTTATTGAGATTCACATCTAGTACATTAATGGAATTACTGTTTTCACTATTCAGATGAATAAATTTCTAATTTCTACATAGGAAACGCATTATAGTATGTTTTATTAAGTTATCTGTCCCTTCTCAACAGTTTTTGTAAGTCAGGGCAAATACCAAGTCTTACAAGTTTGCCAATATAACTTTTCTTAAAATATGATACTCTTTGGAGAAGTATAGTAACTGTGTTTTGGCTGCTAATATACCTGAAAGAAATGTTTAGTCATGTTACTTTCTGAAACAATAGATCTATAGCTTTAGTAGTATCTTCTTCCAGCCTTTATTGAGCCTCCACTTCAAAACAACCTTCAATGAATTATAAGTGAGGTTCAAGTATGCATATCTTTGCTAAGTACAGAGTACACTAAAGTTCAGGAGAAGTGACATAAGCATTTGATCATGTCATCCGTTGCTTTTAGATACGTGCTGTCACTTAAGTACCTGTTTTGAAAACCCTTGCAGCACTGATGTTGTCTTCTCTATTTTACATAGTACGGACTGTTGTGTTGTGTCCACTCCTGCTTTGAGACTTAGGGCATCACAGAGGAACGGCAAGTTTGTGGGCAGAAGAAACCTAGCTAATAGGCGGTTGGTTTCGTCTACTCATCAGCATTTCTACAAACTTCTGTGTCCTTGTTTATCCCAGGGGAAGAGCACATTGTGATGGATGAAACACATAATATTGTGCGCTGTAGTAAAGATTTGGTGTTTGTTTTCTTTGAAGGAATTTCATTATCAATGTTACATATGTGACTGATCGATAGCTTCCCATGTTTTTGCCTTTATTTAACATAGCCTTAATTTGTGGTAATTTTGGGTCAGTTTTGCAATGTGAGTGGGAGTTCCGTTTGTTTGGTAAATTGACAATCATCTGTCTGCTTCCGCTCATCTGTTATTGACCTAATTTGGAATTCACCATGATGCTAAAATGCATTTTAATACCAAACTTGGCAAAGTTGCGTCCTTAGTTACTGTATACTATTCCAAAGAAACTTGATCCTTCAAAGCAATGTTGTCAGAATCCATCAGAGTTTAATTTTATTTTGCATAGTTCACCTTGCAACACTAAATTAGTATTTATAATGAACAGCGAAAATACTGTGGACATGTTTAATGTATGAGTGTCCTGCTTTTAGAAGTGAACTTTACAGCTCATTAGTTGCTCAGCTCTGAGTTACTACATCAGTATTTTAATAATTTGCTGATCTTGCATTTTGTGTTGCTGCCACTGAGTTCCCGAAGGAATGTATTGGCAAACTGATTTATTAAGAAGGTTTTTTTTTTTTAAAAAAAAAGTATCTTTTTCAGAAGCAGAAACTATCTAATGTCTTCCAGTCTTACAATATGTCATATATTTTATATACCTGCACATTTTTTCTAGTGTAATTAAGTGGCTCCTGACAACTGGATATCTAATTGAAATGTGTCACATGCAAATTTTGAAAGACTGAAGAAGCTGCAGCAGGGTGAGATTGTGCCAGTGGCAGATAAGTACCAAGCATTTATCAGTGCCTATTTTTTTAGGTCTGCATGATTGTAATTTGCGCAGCTTCAGCTTTCTTATGCTGCTAGATAGTTAATGACTGTCTTATTATTTTTGGAATTTTAATTAAGACCACTCTTGGCTTTCAGTTGCAGTAGTCTCTGTAATGAATATATTTTTTGTTTGTCATTAGTCAGAAACAGGAGCAAATGGACTCTGTAATAGAGAAGTGAGAACTTTCAGAGTAAGATTCTCCTTTTTTTCCTCCTCCTTCATCTTTTCCTATCAGTTAATGGTTTTGAAATATTATCGGGGTGGTGGTTTCTGCAGAAAACCTTCCCTTCCTGATCCCCATCTTGTTGTGAGGGAAAACTTGCTCTCCCACCTCTGTTAGTTTAGCAAGTTCAAGTGACGCACTGTTGTGATGGTCAGTGCTCTCCTCTTCTTACTACTTTCTTGGCTCTTCCCTCTTTCAAAGGAGAACAGAGTTGTCTATTTGTCTTTCCCTACCTGAATCCAAAGTTTATGAAGTCCCTCATGCATGTGGATGTCCTTAATTCCTACTTGCCTCCAGTATCTAGGCCAGGTTTTGTGGGGCTTTCACTGTAAGCTCTGCTTATGGAGTTGCCTGTCAATCTTCTTGAAACGTCCTTCTGTGTGTATAAAATTCTCTACATGGTGTTAAGGGGAACACCTACTCTTAAGGCATTTTTATTACTAATAGTGATTCTCGACTTAAAATATTAGTAAGTCCATGAAGAGCTGCCAAAGCGAAGCTAAAAGGTGTGCTTGCATTTATAGATTCATTCATGGAGGTAAGGACTTAGGTGTGTAGGCAAGATTTCTGTAGGAGTGCCAAAGCTATTGAATTCTAGCTTATTTAACAGAATGTAATAATTTGTGTATGTGTATTTGATGTATGGAGGTCTGTATATAAATATATATTTCTATCTTTCACAGTCTAAAGCACAAAAGGACCGTTTATAATTTTTAAAGAATTTTAGGTCGTAATTGAACCAGCTTCCCCTTCTGCTGGTCTGATTTTTGTCGTCTTACGTGACTGATTGGATGCATAATATCCATATCTGAAACAGCAGGAACATCTATGTAAACTTAAACCTTCAAGCTAAAGTTACCATGTGATCTGCCTCTACTCCCATCTGTTATTCCCACCAGGGAAATGAATGTGCACAATATATTGCAGTAACACATCAATGTCATGCATCTCAGAGGTTAGGATTAGAGACTGTTGCTTGGATGGCAGGGTTTTTCAGGTACGTTAAGTATTGGACAGTGAAGATTGTATTTTATAACTGTTAGGAAGAAATGCTGTATGGTTTTCTTTTCTTTTTTTTTTTTTTTTAGTGTAGTGTTCTGGAGGAAAGGCTCTCATCGGTCGTGTCAGTGAGAGTTACATATTCCTTTTTATTTCTGAAGATAACATCCTCTTCTTATCAGAAATCTCTTTGTTTGACAGAGTATCATTCTGACTGAACTCAAGGTTCTTGTCAACTGGAGGAGTTAACAAGCTGCTTTCTGCTTTGTAGACCTGTAAGAATTGCAAGAAACTCAAAGAGCAGAAAATATTTTTGAAGTTTTTCAGAAATAGTATGTGAATGTTTTTGAAAATATATTGAATTCAAAACATTTGTTGCAAGTTTATTTTTAAAATATTTTTAAATATTTCAGATTTTTCAAAACTCAAAAGTAGTCTGTCCATTTTTTACTAGAAGTATTTTACATCTCAGAGAAGAGACAAGAAATGTTTTGTATCTCGGCAAAGCCAGCTGCTGCCTCATTCATCCATACTGCCCACAACCACCCAATGTAATATGTATATGTTTGCTATTAAAATAGAACAGACACCAGTTTTGTAATCCTTTCTTAAATTCTTTTAGACTCTTTTCTAGTACTGCTTGTTGGTTAGGAGTAATTCAGCTCTGTGACGATGAATAAAGAGGCATGAACTGTTCATGTAACCATCACTGACTGATCTCTCTGTTCTTGCCTTTTGTCTCCCTACTCCTCTTTTGGGTGACTGCTAGGGAAGGATCTCCATTTTCGGATCTCCATTTTCTTTTTAAGTGGTCCATACATGTGGTGCTCTTGATAAGTAATAAGTGGAAGAAATCTTCAACACTAAGTGCTGGTACAGGTAATGGTGAGGGGATGAGTTTGAGGTGAAGCCATTAATTTGAGGAGAGCATTCTTGGATTCTGGAAGAGATTCTCTCCGGGATTACTGACAAAGAAATGCAATTTTTGACTAACTTTCAAGACATGGTTGGTGGGGGGTTAGGGATTTTTATTCTCCACCACCACCACCCCCCGCCCCAGATAGTCTCAAGGATAATTAGGCAATTTCTGTGTATTTATGTAATTATTAAATTATTTTAAAAAGTCTTATCAGACATGCAGAGTTCTCTCTCCTAAGGAAGAATGCAAATAGAGAAATTAAACCAGGAACGGAGTGGTAAGGCAGCAGACTCGTGCAGAGCACTTAGGGCAGCATTTCAGCTGGGATCTTGGCTATCTGGCTGCTCTGATTCTGGTTTGTAACTGCGCAGGCTGTAGCATTTCCGTAAATGAAAAATTTATATTAATCTCCTGGGATTACTTTGAAAGGGAAAAGGGAGAGGAAGCAATAACTTTGAGGTACTTGGCTTACAGGGCTGGCGAGCCAGTTGCCGTGTAACTGGTGAGAACCTGGAGTTTAGGAGCTGTTTTGGCAGCAGAAGTCAAAAGCTTGTTGCATCGGAGCTGGCCGGCCTGAAGCTCTGCGGGTTTTACCATTGGATTTTCTCATTTAGTGGCATCAGTAACTGTATACTTACTTAATATATAAGATTTAGGTAGTATGCTCACATTGAATGCAAAATTCTGGACATTTGGATCCTTCTAGTGTTCAATTTTAAGTAGTGTAAAGCCCTATAGCTGTAAGTAACTGTAACTAAAAACTTTTAAGACGATATTTAAAATTAGTTTGTTCTGAAACTTGTAATGATTATGCCAAAGCCTTGATCCTACTGTGACCGAAGTCCCAAGGCATTCACAAATTCATTGATTGTTGAGATTGATGTTTAGACACTCTTGTGACCAAGAAGCAATTTAAAATCATGGGTTACGTGTACTACAGAGAGCAGGGTGTAGCTCATATAGTAATGAGCATGAAAATAGCATTTGTAGCAAGATTTGTACTGTCATTATTTTAGAAAGTTTAGGTTTGTCTGTATATGGATTCTTAATTCAGGTTCTTTCAGCCTCTAGGAACTCTGTGACCCTTAGTAAGCATTGTCTATGACAATATTTTAACATTTATTTCTGTATTTGAAAATTTGATCCAGTGAAGAAATAAACTTGTTGATGTGTTCTGCCTGGACTGGAAGGATGTTTCTGGATATTAACTAGCAAATTTGGATATTTTTTTTTTAAATGATCAAAATATGTACTGTATCTTTGTTTTTTATAGAATGGAAAAACATAATAAGAGTAACAAATTTAATATTACAACCTTAGGATGAACACCAAGAATGCATAAACACTCTAAAAGCTTTTTTTTTTTCCCCAGAAACTTTATATTTGGGCACAGATTAAAATGAAAATTGTTTGCAACATTGATGTGCTTGTAAATAGCAAATGCCATAATGTGTATTAAAATAATACCTCTGGCAGAATTGTAAGTATACAGAAAAGCATTTAGAAAATAGTTTTTGAAATATAAATCCTAAACTAATTACCTTAATTTTTACTTTCTAGCCTGGAACTTTGCTAGCCTTAGTAATGTATCTTTCCATAAATATTGAAAGAAAAATAAAGTAGTAATTTTTAGAATAATACCTTATAATAGATATATATACCTTCAAATAATACCTTATAATACGATTATACAAGCATGTGATTATAGCCTTCACCTTTATTCAGTACAAATTACAGTAATTATGGTATAGATAATTTTAACATTCATATTCTTGTCACATATAACAGCCAGGAAGTACATACACAAGAAGCATATTTTGTCACATACACGTTTTCAGCTCCCATTCCTAATTATATTATGTTCAGAGCATTTTGAAAGCCTGCAGATTTATATACATAGTACTTCCATATCAGCTTTAGTTTGCCACTAGCTACAGAAGTTATTTAAGAGGTAGATCCTTAAATGCTTCATCTGGCCTTTCTTTCTGGAACACAAGAATTTTGGCTGCTGCTATTTTAAAAAGAAATTTTAGGACTTTGCTCAGTACATCAGTCTCTAAACGAACAGGAGAATTTGTTCCCATAAGTAAAGTATGAAAAATATTGCTGCTAACCATATCATGTAGTTCAGTGCAAGTTTGATTACAGGGAAGTGTATTTATTCTTTCCCTCTGAATTCATAGTTGCTAACCAGGACTGGAGCATCTGAGGCTCAGCAACCCCCCTGGCGTATTTGCTTCCAGCATAATATGCAATTTCCAATCTATTTCTACTGTGAAAATGAATTCAGTGTGTGAATTTCTTGTCATAAAACTGAATCTGAATGTGTAAGAACCTAATGAAAGCCCGGCTTTGGGATTAATTTGTGAATATTGTTGGTTTGGGTGCTAGATTTGTGCAGCAAAGTTTTCTTGGCTTGGTACAGGGGATTCTGCAGAAATACAGTTTCTCTCTATCTCTGATCCTTCCCCTTCCTCCCTCCTGTGTTTTGGTCGATGATGAGACCTGGGTTGGGGTTTTTTTGTCTGTCCTGAGCAGCTAATGAAACGTGTGAGTTTCCAAACAGTTCTCTGAAAAAATACCATTAGCTTTATAGGTCTTCTGATAAATTCAGCACGAGACAAGATTAACCTACAGGCAGGCATCCACTGCCAGGTTTCATTCACTGTGCTGAGCAAAAGTCTTATATGTTAGTAATGCAGAAATTGAAAAAAGAAGCATTTGGAGAGGCATGAGTCCTTCGTCTCATAATTCATGAACCATTTGACAGAAAAATTGCTTTGATAATTTGGTAATCTGATTTTCAAGGCTCTGCTCAGTTATCTAGTGAATTTGCATGATATAAAAATATTCATGTTGCTTTATCAGTAAAATAGTTTCAGATGGATAATTATCTGTGAGAGAGGAATGCCTCTGAGAAGAACAATTCCTAGACAATGTAACTTGAGGTTTAGGTACTCACTGAGATTCAGCCATTTCTTAGCTGCTCCTGCCTGTCTGTAGGCTTGGGGAACACCTTAGGCTGCAACCCTGTGTCTGTATTTTCTTCCTGCTTAGCAAAAGACAGAGGGGAGGATTGGAGTTTTTGCTCCTTCTTTCTTTTTTTCAATTATTGTCTTGCTTTGGGGGGCTTTAAGACTTGTTCTCCATTAATCCTTAGCTGTTATTGACAGTCTCACTCTCTTCTAAGGGTTTTGTGAAGAACAACTTGTTCTTACTGTATTGGTCAGGGATATGCTGCTTGATTAAGTAGATTTTTCAAGTAGAATCCTTTGGTTTCAATTGATTTAGGATATGATGACCCAGCTATAACTCTAGTTTTTGTGAAAATACCCAGGTTAATTTTGACCAAATTGCACAGATACTAGCAAAAACTGTCTGGTTCCAACTGTGCTGCCTGTTGCATTTTTTCCTTACACATATAGATGGTATTACTGACACATCTGCAGATGTGAGGCTAATATGATAAACTTCATCCCCTGCCTAATCTGGAGGATTATACCAAGCTTTTCTTGAGCTTCATGTGGCAGCTTTTGAGCAGGATATTACAGAGTTGTCCTGTCTCGGTTCATTTGGAACCACTGGGAGAATGAACAGGAAAATACAGGTTGCGGATTTTGCAGTACAGTAAGACTATTTAGCTGTTTATTTTGGCACTGCTGTATTAAGCCAATGAGTGACTTCTTATCTAAACGAGATTGAGATACAGATGACTGTTAACTGATGGGAATCTTACCCATTCAGGTAAGATTGATGTGTAGTCTGCAAGAAAGAAAAGCTCCTGAAAAACAGTCTTCTGCCTCTGTGTTTGACAACAATTGTTGGGCTGTAAAGGTGGAATCAGAGACAAGGAACCATGCTTCATAGGCCCCATTTGCATTTACTGTAGAGAGATCAGTGCCTTCACATGGCATTTCAAAGCATCTGAGGTGAGTTTCCTGTGCTGAACTTCCCACTGGAGGAACTTACACAGCTGCCAGGGAGCAGCAAGGTTGGGGCTGTTCCACAAGGGAAGCCAAGCTGGGAGCTGAGGGTGGCTGCAGCACAGTTAGCGGCAGGGACCTCGGTGGCCAGGGCACAGTCCAGCAGTACCTAAGCAGGGCCAGGACGGTGACAGTAACCAGTCTGGTTGACAGTCAGGGATCAGCCGGTAAGGAGAGGTGACAAGTCAGGTCTAGGGTCCATCCAAGAGAGGCCAATTACTATTAAAACATTGAGAGCCACTAATCGTAGCTGCAGTGTTCCGTTGTAAATATCCCCATTTTTAATGTAAGTTAGGTCGGTTAGATGGTGAATTTGCTTTAAAAAAAAACCCAAATAAAAAAAAACACCACCAAAACCAACCTTATAGTTAGCATTGCTACAATCTACAAGACACACTTTTCAATCTAAGGGTCTCTTGTAAATATTAGTTGATCATATTCCTGCTAATGAGCTTTCAGACTCCATATGGTGAAAATAATATTGTGTTTCTTAATTAAAAATGGGTTGACTTTAGAAGAAAGGAAGAAAAATTTCTCAAACCTGTGCAGCCAATAGTATAGTTTCTAAATGAGTTTCTAAAAGCCTTTGGGTTTGTATTCACAGTGAGATCTTCCTGTAAGGCTTTCAGGATATTTTCTTGACTGCTGTAATGGAAGTACCTTAAAAAGAAAAAAATCTGGAAGGGTCTTTTACCATCTGTCTCTGCAACACAGAACATACAGAAGGCTCCATCTTACAAGAGAGAATTGTCTATCCCACTGCAGAGCCCAAAGCAAGAAAGCCCAAGCAGTAAAATTTATTAGACATCCCTGCATGACAAAAATCAATAAAATACAATCTCTTGTGGTTTAATATGAAAATAAACATAAGCAGTGGCTCTCAGGAAAAATATTGAGCTGCAGCTATAGAATTGAAAATGTCAGGAGGAGCAGATTGAAAGTGGAGGATGTTGTCCAGTTTACTGTAGGGTGTATTTCAGAACCAAAACCAGGAATAATAATCTGGAGGGCAAGCTGTCTGACCACATCTGAAAAACAAAATTTGTTATGGGAATGTTGGTGATGTGAGTGCAAGTGAGATGAAAAAGCACACTTTTCATGGGTGCCAAACTTTGTGAGCCAGTGTTAAAACATTCAATTAATTCATCGTTACCTATAAATGGTTATGATGCTGTGAATGATAAGAAGAATCAAAGCTACAGTTCTATTTGGCCAGTTTCTTCTGTATTAAATCTATTATTTTCTATCATACTTAGTTGTAGGTACTACTGGGTATTAATGATACTTTAATGATTTGTGTTGTGCAGTGCAGGCACTCTGAGGCTGTCTGAGTGTACACTCTATATTTTCTATGAAATACTTTGAATTTCTTTCAAACTGCATCTGAACGCTGCATGTCCTAGTCTTGTTATGTCTTTTGGGGAAAAAATTACAGCAAAGCTTTAGCAGTATTTTAAATCCATAAATTACTCACTACGCATTCAATTCTAACTCCAATTTTATTTTTATTTTTAAATCAGCGGATGAATAAGAATACCTTTACTTTTAAGTTCAGTTCAATATTTGAATAGTACCAGTATTGTTAAAGTAATTGCAAACTACTGTATTTCAGGGTTTTATTTACATATATAGAGTAGCATAATTTCCATTCTGATTGTACCTGAAGGCTCTTATGTGCTATAACTCATTGTAAGGATGCTGAAAAAAAAAAAAAAAAATTAAAAAAAATCGTGTAGTCTTTTAGCTTTCCCGGGTTTCTAAAACTTGCGTAGGTGGAGCAGCATCACTTATACACAGACTCAGTGATGTAGTGCTTGTCGGGGACAGAAATATTGTAGCCTTCTAGAAAGCATCTAACAGACAGTAATTGTGAAATTACTGACATGTAATCCAAACCCAAATACTTGCAATAGTTAAACACATCCTTGTTTTCTCCACTGCCTTGAATAATGATGTTGACTTCGATACCATGGCATTTTAATCAAGTGTGTCTTTGAGTTTTCCATGTATATGTGGTATATACATGGGGTTTCCTTTCTAAGCTTTTATCTTCAAGTGCTTGATCAAGAAATTTTATTATACTTGGAAACAAGTATCTATTCTCACCTGCCACTGTGAGTCCAGGATCTCAAGAGCAGTACTAAATAGGGTATTGCCTGTAAAAATTATAGTAACAGTGATCTTTCTGGTCCCCATAGTTGCTTTTTCAGTCCTGCAGATTCAAAATACTTTGCTCCTGAAAACGTATCTTTTAAGTTTATTGTGCTTAATTAGTTATCTGTCATTTTAAGCATTACCTAGTGACAACAGTGATAGTGGGAGGAAAATCCTGAATTTGTACGAGGCTTACAGCTAGTTTTTAATCCTGTGATGAAGCAGGTAGTTCTATAATGTCTGTAAGACTAGACATAAGCGAAAATTTATGTATAACCTATGTGACTATCAATCACTTACTGTTGGAGGGGGGGACTAAATAGTTTCTTTTAAGCTTCCCATTTGCGTACTTGCACTGCATTTTCTCTGGTTTTATCACTTGAAATGATGCAGAAGTCTAGCTAACTTCTCCTTGTAATCAGTCCAGTTTGTTGTGAGAGTTGCCGCTTTATATCTGTAACAAATCAAACTTAGGAGCATACTGTGTATTTGTTTGCAGCTGTATTTGTCTGTGACAGCTGTTCTTTAAGACCTTGAGATCTGCCATTAATTTTGAGTAGTTGGAAAGGCACCAATCTAGTCAGCAGTAGAAATTATTGCTGCTCTTTGATGAGGTTTCATTATTAGCATTTCTCAAAGGCAAGGGTGACTGAAATTTATGGCATCTGTTGGCCACACAAGACAGGGATGTTTCATAAATGCTGCCAGATGTCACTAGGATGAGCTCATATGCAACAAGCATATCTTTTTGGGAAGAGCTGTTAAAACTGCAGGGTAAACTCTCCTCTCTGAACCTATTTCTGTTGCTTAAGTCAAATGGTATTGTGACTTCTTGGTGTGCAATTGAAGTGGCCTGATAGCCAACATGGCATCGGCAGGAATGCAGTGTGGGGTGGGGCAAGGCTGTATGCAGCAACAGCGAAGATGGTGTCTGCTGCGTGGCCTACCTTGTACTATTGCAGGGACACTTCCTTAACCTTGCTAGAAATCCCAGCGGGAATATAATGAATCAAATCCCAAATCATTTTTGAAAGGAAAAAAACCCCACAGAGAGCACCAGAAAACTCCTTTTTTACCTTGTTTTTGAGAAGTAGGATTTAAGCCACACATTGATCAAGATTAATCAATGTGTTAAGCTTTGAAGACATGACCTTGCAAACCCAGGAGTTGTTGCCATTTCTTTAAAGAAATAACCAAGCACCACGAACTGAGACTACATGAAAAAAAATTAATGTTTAGTTTGCAAAACCATGAGCTAAAAACATAAAGAGTATGTTTTAAACTTGTCCATAGACTCTGTAGATCAGCACATACCCTTGTCTTAGAGCATGGTCTACTATGCAGTAGTGATATTTTTCCCCCAGAGACTTCTATCTTGGGACAAGGAATAGAAGAACAAGGGAGCAAAATTAAGGTTGCAAGGACATGGTATGTTACAATTTTTTCATGCTTATTTTCCACATCTATGAATCGTATTTAATTATTTTTTATTTGATTTTGACTGGTTTACATGTGAGATAATTATATCTTTTGGGTTGGTGTATGCTGTTTCTGCACCATCTTATTCTGCCTTTCTACAGCCTGCATAGAAAACTTAATATATTTTCCTTGCTATTTGGGCCAATTTTTGTCCCTCTTTCCTTGGTTGATAATCTTGAGGTGTGCAGGTGGTTGTTTATATTTAGAAAGTTGCCCTGGCTGTATTAGTTTCTGGTTTTCATAAGAGATTAAAAATCCCAAAGCTGCATAATTTTATAGAACTGCAAAAGGTTAGCATGAACTCTGATATATTCTGTTGCTCATTTTTACAGTTATTCTGTATTTAAACGCTATTGTACTGCTTGTAATGAACAAAACGATGAAGTAATTTGTCAAATATTATATTGACCATCGTTTATGGCTCTATTTTGGTACGTTATTATTCTGACTAGTCTAGAAATTGCTTTAAGGAAAAGAAAAACACCTCTGTAATGTAAGGTAACTTCTTTGGCTGCATTTAATTTGATTTTTTTCAATAGCAGGGGGCAGACTAAATGGAGTTAAAATAATGTGATAAATAGTGGCTTCCACATCTCACGATAGTTCCAAAAATGCATATTGAGTCTAGGTCAGCCTGCTCGTTTAAAGCAGAAACTTGGATATGAGAACTCTCAAACCTCTTTGATAATAACAGATGATTGTTTGATAGGCAGGTGGGCATAATTCAAAGACAGTGAGACACAGTTAGTGAAATGCAAAAGAGAAATCTTTGGTGTCCAATCCTACTTGGTAGTTTTGCATCATCAGAGGGAGGTTTCAGGGAGGTTCACAGTTCTTTTTTTGTGTTCTTATCCCTCTTCAGTGACAGATAAAGTTGAAATGTTCTTTGGAGAAACAGTTATACCTGTCTTTGAGGAAGGTAACTGGCAAGCATGCCAGGAAGTTCTTAGAAGTTCAAAGAGAGTTACCTAGCATTAGAGACAGCAAAGCTGTGAGAACTTGTGCATCCTGAGAAGATGCTTATGTATTGGTGAATCCAGAGAAGGTAATCTGTGGGGGTTAGTCGCAGCATCCAGACATTGAGGGGACTCACAACAGAACTGCATATATTTATGGGAGGAGACATAAGTGCTTGTACTTCTTGGCATGTCTTAGTGCCAGTATTGCAGCGGAATGATATAGAGGAGGTACCTATTTATGTATGGGTGATGCACCAGAGATAAGTAGGAAAAAGGCAAGGAATTGTAGCCAGTCTGAGTGGAGCAAGGAACTTGCAGAATTGCTTGCCCAGCAGGTTAACCCTAGCAGGCTCTCCAGTACACTCTGTGCTGGTGCGTTCTGGAGGGGATAAAGTAGACCTGGCTCACCAGCCTGCTTGCGCTAGCGGCCAGGCAAAAAACAACATGCAAACCAGGAGTTGCTCCTGCCAGCCAGAAATGCAAAGGTTAAACCAGTTCTGTGGGCAGGTGAACCTTTGGCACAGTGCAAAATGGATGGAGAGCAGGAAGAAAAGAGTATTGTCAAGTATGTGGGGCAAAACAGCTTCCTCTTTGAGAAAAGGCTATGCTGTAAAGGGATGGGAAACTAAGTTGTGGCATAAATTGTGTTCAGGAGATACCAGAAAAAAAACCACCCCCCCACCCCCAAAACAAAACTCCAGTGCATCACTCTGCAATATGGTCCCTCTTGTATTTGTCAGAAAGGAGATATTTGCTGACCGATTTATCTAGGATTTTTTAGAGTAGACTCGCTTAAGGAAGGAGGGAGAGGCTTGTTCCTTTGTGTGCATTTGAGTGAGATCTAGGCACTGCAGCCTGTAGCAGCAAGGAGAGACAACAACAGAAAGCTGGAAGCATGCAGCTCTGATGGAGGAGCTGAGACACAGCAGGGATGAGTCTAGAGCAGCTCCTCGGGTCTCAGAAACACTGCAACAACCTGGGGAACAAAGGGGCTGGAGCAGTCTGCTTCCTTCAAAGCCAGTGAAGGACTGACTGTGTTAGGCTGGTATCAGGGACCTTCTGCAGGGACCCTGTATATGGGAGGAAGGTTGCGTACAACCTTTTTCCAGTTCTGTTTCCTAGTCACTCGAGTTTTCTTTGGTTTAGGAGGTTAATTATCTTTGTTTGTTTGTTATAATAAATTGTTGCTTTTGTTGCTGTTTAAAAGCTGTTCAGTCTTCTCCAAGGAGTTCACTACATTAGAAGGTTGACATGGGGCTACCTCAGAGCTTTGGCTGATCCTTAGTTGGTTGGATATCCTGCCTCTGAGAATATCAAATCCCTCTCCCCTTCTGACAGATAGTAGGGAGGATGGTGTGGGAACAGGAAATTTAATATGGCAAATGGACAGTGGAGTAAGAAAAAAAATTAGGTAGGTCATGGGCAGGGGGGGAAGCATAGCAATAAAATAGAGAGAAGCTGGGAAGCTGGAAAGTGGGGGAGAACATGTTGGAAGAGATGGAAAAAGAAGTAAAGAGAGAATATTAGAAATGGAAGAGGAAAAGTAGGTGAATATCTGGAATATAATCCCTGGATATTCCCTCTCCTTGATCAGTTAATAATGGAAAATATCTTTAATCTTCCTGTCCTCTGAGGGCATCACTTACCTATAGCATACATAAGGGGGAAGCACTGTAGGGTTTACATCATGGAGGACTATGTTGTTATTTTTTTTAAAGGAGAATAAGTTTAGAGTTTTATTCACTCATATTTGGGAAAACATCATTTGAACTTTAAATATTTGAGCTATACCACCTGAAAATGTGACTTAGGTGGTTTCTAAGTTATTTTGTTGGTTTCTTTTTGGGGGATAGTATATATTCAAATGATTTATCTTGGATCTCTATTAGATATTACTTTTTTTTTGCAGAATTTATAAAGTAGCTTTTAATCTGTTCATTAAGTGTTAACTTTTTCCCTTTGCCTAAGGCTGTGTTATGAAATTTTGTAGAATAGGTGGTTTATTTCAGACAAAATACTAGTAAAAATATAGATGTTCAGCTTTTTTTTTTTACCTTTTTTGTCAAATCCCTAAATATTTAGTGCAAGGTCCTAGTTAAGAATACAGTGTTTGTCCAATTTCTTTAGAGGCTGGGAGTCTTAGTACATCTTGAGAAGTTGAGGCTTAAGTTGCTTTGTTTAAACTTCAAAAACTAAAAGTAGGACAGTTTTTTTCTTTCATTACTCACTGCAAAATCAAGTCAGGTGCAGCCACACGGGCTGCAAAACTGTGCCACATTCTTCTCTTTGATTTTTCTCATCTGTGACAGAGATTTCTGGTACAAAGGATCAAAAGTCAGACAAGTCCTTTGAAAAATGAGAAAATTCAAAGTTGTAAAAGTAACACGAGAGTTAAAGAAGACTAACTTTTTAATTTAATAGTTGGCATTTCCTTAATTTTCTTTTCCCTCTTTTCCCCCCATTTAAATATATCAAAACATTGAAGTACAAAGAGAATTTGGGATGAAAGATTAAAGATGACTCAGCCTCCATCAATGTCTGTCCTGTTTTTCTTCTTAAAAAAAAAAAAAAAAATCTTTTACCATATTGTAGGCACTAAAACATAGATTTTACACACCAGAAATAATGAGACATTTCAATCCTGTAGATTTTTGCTTGATGTTGGAAAATAGCACTTTTTTAATGTTTAAGGAGCATAACACTTTGAACAATTTCACGCTTCAGAAGTGACAAGCCTACACGACTGTATTATGTGGTATTTTACTTTGGTCCACTATATATTGAAATATCATCTGCAAAGTACTGTACAAGATGTTTTATTATCATGTTATGTTCCATTGTACCATAAAACCCCTGAACTGAATTAAATCCAGCAGGCCCCTAGCAAACTTCAATTAATGTCAGTGAAGAGTCTCCAGCTGAATATAATAGAAATTAAAGGATACCCTTCAAATCCTGACAGCTTTGTTTTCTAAAGGTCCTGAAATGAGAGTGCACCCCATCCCAGGCAGAGCCTTTTGTGGTATTGGAGCTTTCATTTGCACTCTCTTGGCTTCCAAAAGGCCAGTTTCCAAATTCGCATCTCTTCTGGTGCTCAGTAGTTGAAGGCTATGAAGATGTATGGTTTCACTTTAAAAGACTATGCTTCCATATAGATCATGTTAGGTATATGCTGTTTCCAGAAGTAGGTGAATCTTAAGGTCAAAGAGTTGTATGTAAAATAAAATAGGTGACTAAAAGAAGAGTCACTTACTGTTCTGCTCTCCTCTCTTACCAGCATTAACTGCTTGCCAATAACCATGTTAGAACTAGTCTCCTGGCTGAAATGTGAGAGAAGTATAGGAATCCATTAAACTGTTTAGAATTTACTAGAATAATAACTTGCTGTGTATGAAGCACCTTCCCCTCGAGGACTGGACCTAGTACTGTCTAAACTTGATCATACTAATCTCACAAATACTGTATCATGGTAGGTAATAGACAGACAAATAACATGCCCCCAAGTAATACAAGACCCAGAAATAAAACATAAGCTTTATTTATTATAAAGAAATTAGGGAGTAAATGCAAATGACTGTTTGCCTCTCCGTAAGACTGCTACTGCCTAGCAACGATTGCCAGATAGGATAAACATCATTAACCATAAAAAGTTTAATGTCTAAAAGACATTAGGAGTGCTGATATGCAGTGTTGAGGTGTCTCTGTACTGTTTTAAAATATTATCTGGCTTCGCATTTTGGGTCCAAGAGCAGTCCCAGCCTTGCCCATGGTACGTGTATGCATGCATGTGCACACTCCTATGTATATAATGGAATTTGAGTTGCAGCAGTGCGATAATTAAGTGTAGTAGGGAAATGCTTCTGGAGCCAAAATAAAAATTAGAAATCTTGCACACTACATATAGAAGCTTCTCAGGAAATCATTCAAGCTCTCTCTTCCTGTCAGGCTGGGGAATATGCCTCTTAATTTCCCCTGACAGAAAACACATCACCTCATCAGCAGCCCTAGAAAATGACAAAACATCCCTGCCGAAAAAACCTGACTGCCAAATGCTTTCACTGCCACTGCAGCAAGGGGAACAGGGAGAGGAGGGGCATGCTTCAGAAATTTCAGGGAGGTATAATAATTTACTTTGCTACCTGTAGAGTCCCACTGTTATGCCTTGTATTGCTGCAAAATGTTCGTCTCGTAGTCAAGGTGTGACCCTTGAAGAATTAATTTGAGCCAGAGGGTACACAGCCATTTAATTCTAAAAGAATAATTTATACTCCTGAATCTGGATAGTGTGAAATACTCTGTGTTTGAGCGAAGGCAAACATCTTAATGCAAAATCTACACCTGCACATCTCTTACGTATTTAAGTGACAGAACAAATGTAGTTCAGTCATATACGGTGCTGTGTGCATTAACCTGTAGCAGTGGTAATCTCATCTGAAGTTACTGTGCAGTTCTTATAGGCATTTTAGCACTACTAATAACAAAATTTAATAAATTTATTGAAATATTTGTTACTGCAATTTGGCTTAAATGAGTGAGGTATTTTAAATAAACCTCAAAATTATCTTGAATTGTTGCATTTCTGAATTGCACACAATTACATTCGGAGTCTGTATGTCAAATGATACATCAGGACAGAGGGTCTTTATAGCCCATTATTGTAACATTTGTCATTACTTCAGTGTATTTGTATTGCTGGGCTTTTTTTTCTTTTCTTTTTTTATAAAGCAAACTTATGACAAGATGAGAATTTTATTGTCACTCTGCATATTTGTGGAACTCTTGCACCAACGTATTTTTCCCCTGTACTATAGGAGTTACTTTGTAAGTCAGAGTGACAGAGGTCAATGGTGTTATATACATAAGCACACCACCTGTGCTAAATGTATTAATATTGTATTTTTATATAAATATACTACAATGGCCCAGCTTACAGTGAAATTACATGGTCACATAGATGACTGCATAATTCATATTGCTGCATGAATAGTTCTAGTTCTCATGTTGCAAAGATAATTTTCTGACTGTGAACGGGGTGGAAACTGGTGCTGTGATGTCTGCGAGAGCGTTCGGACAGCCTGAAACTCAAGCCTGTAGAGTTTTGACTGTCTGTCTCATTTTTGGTGGGCATTAGACTTTTGGCATGCAGTGCAGTAGAATGTACTGGAATAATTCAGGGCTTCTGAGAGTTGCTGAAGCGATTAGGAAATCTGCGGCTGAAGGTTTTTCTGTCATGTATTTGGGTGGTCATCTGTTGTGTGACAGAAATGGTATCTGGTTTTTATTTGTGAGATGGACATCTGACAATCATTTGGCTAAAAGAGGAGCCAGAGGAGCTTTGGAAAACCGTGGGACACAGAAACGTTCCAGCATGGCTGAGATCGTGCGCCTTCTGCATCCAGCCCTCTAGAGATGGTGACTGCAGTAGACGATGAGTCCTTTGTAACATACCCTCTGCAGGATGCAAAATCCTTCCAAGTTACATATATGTATGCATAGGTATATTCTGTACACACATATGTGTATTGCAAACGTAAGTAACGTATATATGTGTGCCAAGTATAGTTTGGCACTGGTTTCTGATCTGGATGGAGGTTTTTATTATAGTTCTCGAAGTCCAAAGTATTTAGATCCAGGTCTTGACCAGCAATGGAATTATGATTTTCATTTAGGTATGTGTTGTGACTTTGAACATTTCAGAGCCAAATTTACTGTCCGAGGCCTTTCTCTTGCATATTAAATTCATGACTGTAATAGTGGACTTTTGTTGGCTTTGTTTCAAAGATTTGTGCAGCATAGTGATTTGGGAGTTTAGAAATGTTAAAATGAATGTGAGTAGCTACTTTGGTTTGAATGAGTTTAGCAAAACTTACTGACTTTAGAAAATTTAACTGTTTTTCTCCTAAGATGTATCCAGAAAGCTAACAGATTAGGAAAACAACTTGCCCATCCCAAAGTTTTGTAGAATCAGTCCCCAAATGCCTGTTAAAATCAAACTTAATTTAGAGAAATAAATCATTCCTGATTTTAGCTATAATACCTTGCTTTGACTCTACAGAGTATGTTTGAGGACATTGTAGCAGTAGTTTTTTTTATTTGTGCAAATTGTTTTTAGCAGACACTATTTTGAAATTCTATGATGAAAGTATTTATTAGCAAATAAATATAAAAATCTCCCTAGGGCCAGGAGGGGATTGTGGTAGTAGTAGTTTTACCTTGCTTGTTTCTGGCAGTGGCATGATGCAATGCTATTTAATAAAATGTAATTTCTGCAGGGGTGGGATTTTGAAGTCCTTGAAAATATTAGCACTTACAATCCTGTATAGGTTAAGCAGTGAGTAATGCAGTGAAAGTAAGTCCCAAGGACATTAATTATAGGGTGTTGTTTGGTTGTGTACTGCTTGTCCTGCCAACATGAAGAAGCAGGTGCACCGAGAAGAATATGATTGGAGAAGTTTGAGGAATATAATTGGGGCATACTGGTGAGAATGATGCAGAGCAGACATCTCTTCCATCTTCTCTGATGTCCCACATCACTTTATGTCACTCATTTGAAGATGTCTAGGCGTTTCTTTAAAATTATCCAAGTTAGAGTTGAACGAGAGAATGGGAATAAATTATTTGTATTGCAGAATTCCTGTTTTTTAAAGATGCTTACATGCAATGTTAATAATGAAGCTCCTCCTTTAATGCAGTATAATGCTGCTCCTTGTAACCAGCCATAAATTCTCTACAGTCCTGTATGTGCTGATATACTTGAAAATAATGCATCATGTTTATTAGTTCAATATCATCAAATAGCCAGGGGAATTCATGCAGGAGGCATTTTTACACAGGGCTTTCGCCTCCAAAACAACTCCAGCAATGCCAATGGGTGGTTGCATATTTCTGTCTCGTACAGTGTGAGCTGGGAAGAAATCGGTTTTGATGTGCCTTCAAGTGTAAACTATGTGGAGAGGACTTGCTTTCTTGTGCATCATTCCGAGCAGCAGTGGCTTAGCAGACCAAGTTCATTGGTACTTGTTACCAACTGTTGAGTCTTTTGTGCGTTTTCCAGATATAGCTGGCTGGAATTTGTTCAAGCATTTTATTTGTTGGTGTACAAGAAAGGAAGACAGTTCCCTCACTCTCTCCCTTACCACTTTAGCTTGCCACACTTCCTACAGGATGAAAAAGAAATGAGAAGATGGAGAAGAAATGAGCTTTGAACACCTCTGTGGAAGAACTCGTAAAACAACAAATCTGAATAGTTGTTTTTAGGAGTTGTGCTGCTGCCTTGTTTTCATTTTCAGTGTGATAAATGGGATTTTGCCTGCTCATGTGGATTCTCTTCAGAAATTAAAGCTGTGAGCTTCCAGTGTGGACACACATTTGAACGTGATTGAGCTTCACTTGAGTTACAGCTCAAGAAGTCCCACTTCCCATCATCTTAGCTGCCATCGCAGCGGATGTACATGGTCTTAGTCTGTCCCTGCTGTGAAGGAAGAAGTCGTAGTTCAAGGCACAACAAAAGGTGTCTCAGGTGTCAGCTGGAGTCCAGCAATACCATCTTCCAGACTATAACTTCAGTGATAGTTCTTAGATCCAATGATCTTACATTTATGATACAACATAAGAAAAGACAAATTACACAACAGTACGATAGGAGACCACAGTTTTTAAGAGACTGAATGCAATCTTTTAAGATACACAGAATTCGTGAAGAGGTCTTTCTTACTTTTTAGTTGGTGCTATCACATCAAATTCAGTTTGCAACTTTGTAATCTTTATGTGGGCAAATGGTGGCAGTCTAATTCCTAAATTTGCTTTCTGTCTCTCATGACAAAATGCATTGTTATCTTAGCAGTACTACAGACCAGATTGTAATAATGTCAGCAAATATCACATTAGACATTTCTACTAATAGCATATAGTGTAGCTCATGAATATTTGGCATTTTCTTCTTCCCAGTTGCTTCGTAGTTTAAAGAGAATTTTCTCATTTGAGCTTGTTGCTTCTCATGCCGATTCATCCTTTAATGTCTTCCAGCTCGCCACTTTAGAATTCCCTCCAAAGAAGCTCTTTGGAAACAAGGATGAACGAGTGATTGCAGAACGGCGGAGTCACTTAGAGGTAATGCCAACTTTTTAACAGGCTTCTGTGGTGTATTTAGGTGGAGTACTCTGTGCTTGACCAAGAGAAACCATTCCCATATGGTCAAAGTTAAATAGCCTGCTTGTGAGTATCAAGTTACTTGCTGCCTCATTTAACACAGGAGATGGCAGCAATAGATTGCAAAGTAATGAAACATGCCTTAAAAAAAATTAATCTTAGTCTAGGAAAAAAAGCTTCTCTTCAGAGATATTCATAGGAGGTACATTTATTTAAGGGGGAAAGGTTGTGGGTGAGGTAAATGTTCACTGTAGACAGATGGTCTCTGTGCAAGACAAGACTAAAAGAAAAAATTGCTACTTTAAATGCAATTTGTTAGCTGAAGATTTACTATTTTATCATAGTTACTATATCTAAATATCTCATGACAGAAGGAAAGCGATATTTAGGCATCTTTGAGCTTTATTTTGTAGCCCAGCTTTCTGAATGTATTTTTTCTTTCAATTAATTTTAAAAATTAATTTTATTGTGGGCAAGGTTATTGAGTTTATGAGGGTTTGGGGTTTTTTGCTTGTTCTACAGTGCCATGTGGATGGCATGATTTTGACTCCTATCACACATTAGGTCTTTATATGTTAACACATGCGTTGTTGCAGCCCAGGGGCAGGAGGTAGGGTTTTGGGAAAGAAGAAGAGGCGTGAACAAAGACTAAACCATATACCCCGCAACTGTATTGTAGCCTCATGGGGATTACCTGATCATGCAAGTCATTAAGAAGTGTATTCTTTGTAGAGCCAAAGTAGCATTAAGTAGAGGTTTAGAGAAATTAATATAAAAGTAGATTGCTTCCAACTGGAATCTTTTCTTGCATGTTTTAGATTTTTTTCTACATACTTCACCTTTTCTTTGATCTACCAATAAAACATCCTCCCACTGACTTTTGATGTGAGGCTGTCTTACATGTAGCACAAAATGTAATCTATTTTTTTGTTTGTTTCATGTCCTCTATAGAGGGCATAAAGGCATGGCCACATTCCAGTCTAGTAGTCAATTTGCATATTTTTGTACCAGTAAGAAATTTAATCCCTTAATCTTTCTGACCTTTCATTGATTTACTTACACATTTTATTGTAATGTTTCTAAATGTTAAAACTGTTGTGTATAGTGATGCTTTGATCATGGTCATATAGTACTTATAGCTCTCTATATAGCCAGCTTTTAGCTTAAAATTAAATTGTATCTATTTTAACTAAATTAAGTCATTAAAAATTTATTACCTGTATATTTTCCGAAGATGATGATAATAATAATAATATATGACCACTGTTCGTGTGAATATGTTTTGCCATATGCCAGATAGCGCACTTGGCCATGCCACTCAATAATCCTGACCGCTCAGTGTTGGACAAACTGAAGATCCCCTGTGGCTAAGGGAAAGTTAGATAAAGAGGACAAGGAGCCAAGCAAATGTTACCATCCTTGCCATGAGGAATTCGATGCAACAAGCTGATCAAAACCCCCTTATGTCTGGATCTCTAATCATGGTATTTTGTTTTCACTATCTATTTTGCAGTGGTTTGCTCTGGCTTTGCCAATGGCTGGAGAGTTTCAGCTAACGTAGCTGCAGCCTCCTTGGTGAAGAGTAAGAGAAACCGCCTAAGTAGAGATGGTTTCCAAAATCATGTAATGCTCTGAAGGCTCAAAGCGCATCTTGAGTTATACTGAGAAAGTATTTGGCAGGCAGAGAAACTGCGATAGTGGAAGATGGCACAGGCACCAGTTCTATTTAAAATACTGGCTGTTACTGCCTTGTGGCTTTCAATCTGGTATGAACCTTGAGCACACTTCAGTGGGCTAACCAGAAAGTAGTAAATGGATGGATTGCTTCTGTAAGGAATGAGGTTTCTTGGCCTTTTGACCATAGCACGTTTCTCGTGGGAATTTGACAGGTAAATGGTGAGGGCATTGGACCTTGGTAACAAGCAGAAACATGGCTTGTATTCAGTTGGCTTTCATACCTGATCCTGTACCTTGATTTGCTGAAAACCCTTTGCAGTCTCTTTCAAGCCTCGCAGGTGATGTGTTGTTATAGCTGTAGTATGGTATAAAAGCTTATTTGGTTGTTCCACCTGGTTAGTCAAGAGCTAATGAGCTAATACAGCATTTTTAGAAAAAGGAAAGCACAGCTTCCAGGCCAACAAAAATGTATATTCTTATCCAATGTCTGAGCTGACTTTATTGACTAAAAATAGATGACAGCCTGGCAAATATCAGTCCGATACTGAACAAATATGCTATATTGTAAGACCGTTAGTAGAGCTGTCATCCCGGTGGTGGATGACAAAGAAATTACTCTGCTCTTCCAATTTTTACATTAGGTATTTATACTCTTGAATAGGCTGTGACTTCATGTTGTTTTTCCTGAACTTTTTGGATTGAAGTGGGATAGCACAGCTTTGGTTAGTCCAGTGCTTTCCACAGGTCACCTCTGAGCAACAGCAGTTTCTTTTTTTAATTTACTGGTTTTTCTTTTTTAAGTATGCACATAACAAATTAACATTCAAACTCCCAGTGTACACCTGTGTGAGGGATAAGACAACTTAAGCTGTCGTTTCAGTCAGACAGCCTGACTAGATTATTTGCTGGAATTAGCAGTTTGTTACTGAAATGGCCTTGCAGGGTCTTTCCTTTACGTCAAACTAAATTGCAGCTCTCAGTCTGATCTGGGAAAATGAAGCAGATAGACTGGGAGTCATTGTAGGAGCAAAACTACTCTTCCAATTAACTAAATGTACAACAATCAGAGAGCTGGTTCTAGTGCAGATATCTAAACTGTTGTTTTATTTGACTCACTTTGGCTTTAGTCAGGGAAATTTTCCTTGCGCCTTATTATAAAAAGATTTGTCTGAAACATCCTTTGCAGGACAGTTTAGGAAGAGTTTGTTTTTTCCTACGCATCACCTCTCGGATTCTTGCCACAACAGAACTGCTGAGGACAGCAGGGCGGTTTGTGGTACCTTTCAAGGCAACTAGAGTCAGGGGGGATGGCTGTAGGGTTTGCTTTGTTTTAAGATTGTCATGTAGAGTTACCTTACTTCAGGTTGAGATTAGAAGTCAGCATATTTCATCATAATGGAGATGAAATTACTTGGAGTAGAAGGCTCCAGAGAGCCCCAGATTATGAGGATTGTGACTTAAAATCACAATAAATGCAAATTTATGTAAAACATTAGGTTCTTTTATTTATCGTAGCTGCTACAAGTGCTTAACAACCAAAAGCTTCACAATACCTTGTTGGTAGGAAAGCACATTATGTGTACCATTTTTGTGTGAGAAGTCTTTGATCTCTGGTGTGATACGTAGTTGCAATATAAACACTTTTGGTTTGGTGTTTGTTCATCTAATATAAAGTCTTTTGAGCAATATCTTATAATTCCATAGAGGTTTGGAAAAATAACATGCAAGTTTACACAAAGGTTTTGCCTATACATGTTAAGAGAAACACCTAAATTATATTTAAAATTACCTATCCAAAATGCCCTGTTGCAATCTATTAATTTAGTATTTCATCAGGGACCTGTTGCAGGGCAAAACTCGAAATTAATTGTTCCGCAGTCTAGAGACTGTAATTTCAGAGCCAACCTTGCTTGATTAATTCCGCCTTAAATGAAACAGCCAAGAATTCTTTTGATTAAAGTTAATGAATAGAAGTTAGTGTGTATCTATCCTTTCATGCAATTAGAAAACAGTAGATAAGAATATAGCATCCTTTTTTAAAATGAAATCAGATGATGTATATTCCTTTTTTTATTTTTTAAGCGAAAACTTTGTAAAGGAAACACGTATCACAAGGGATAAGTGATTCAGTGAATGTATCTGTTCTGGTTTTAACTGCAAAATATCTTTTATTCCTTGGTGAGTTGCTAGATCTGTGGATGACAGTAAAAAGAAGTTTTCCTGAAATCCCAGTTTCTTTGGATACTGCTTTTCTGTATCATATCATTCCCCTGACTACTTTTATTCTTCTCTTAGACTCATGCTTTGTTTTATTAATGAAGATTATTAGCCCCATTTTCCCATTGTGCAGCCAGAAAAACTGGGCAGGAGTAACTGTCTAAGCTGACACAGCAAGTTGAGTCATGTTTCTTGACTCATTGGTCAGAAGCCTTGCAGTCATGGCCCACTAGGCTTGCTTTTCTGCTCTTGCTGTCACCAATGTGCTTAGGAAAAAACAATTGTTATGCTGAGAAAATCCCAACAGATTGTTGCGTAAAGGAAATCAAAAACTCCACCAAGCCTCAGCCTGTCTCCTTGTCTCTGTTCCCTGTTTCCCATTCCCTGTTTGCACTGCTGCATTTCCTCAGGTTGTTTGTGGACAGCAAAGGGAACAAGCAAAATCCCCGACTGGGGAGGCACCAACAGACAGCTCAACGGTCGGTAGGAGTCGTGTGTTTCCTTTTGCTGCCACTCACAGAACTCAAGGAATGAAAGAAAGTCAGCATGTAACAAACAGTATGGTAAGGTGAGCCTACATCAAGTTTTGCAGGAGCACATATATCTTCCTGGCATTGTTATGCTCTTCTTTTTTCTTGGTACTTTGAACATCTTTAAAAGGTAGACACGCTCAATTTATTTAAAATTGATAATACAATTGTCCTTAACCTCCTCACTTCCTGATGTCTGCTGATGAGGTTTTCAATGGTAGGTGTTAATGCAAGAGGCAGAAATAAATCTTGTATGAACTGCATTATTCGATTTTGCTCTCAAATCTGTAAAACTGGCTGGGGAAAGCATCATAGACACTGAACTGACTGAAATATTGCTGTTCCCTACAGTCAAAATTAAGCTTCCAAAATAAAATTCTTTAACTTAGAAGCCAAATGCTTTGTTGTGTTTTTAGTTTGTATTCTTACTTGAGTTCCTTTGAAGTTGATAATTTCTAGTTTTGGGGGGTTTGTTTTGTTTTAGTTTTTTTAATAGGGCTCTAAAGCTAGTCATTCTGAGTTTCCCCTTTAAAAGTGAGATTCTGCTGGTTTTGCATGGCTCCAAGAATCTGGTTCATAAGAAAAACATGAAATAATGAAAATAGCACCTTTCCTTGAACTTGAATTCATTCTTGTTGTTTAAATGTATTACTAGTTTCAGAATTAACACCTTGTCCTGGTTTCAGCTGGGAAAGAGTTAATTGTCTTCCTAGTAGCTGGTACGGTGCTATGTTTTGAGTTCAGTATGCGAAGAATGTTGATAACACTGATGTTTTCAGTTGTTGCTCAGTAGTGTTTAGACTAAGTCAAGGATTTTTCAGCTTCTCATGCCCAGCCAGCGAGAAAGCTGGAGGGGCACAAGAAGTTGGCACAGGACAGAGCCAGGGCAGCTGATCCAAACTGGCCAACGGGGTATTCCATAGCATGTGACATCACATCTAGTGTATAAACTGGGGGGGAGTGGGGGCAGGGGATCGCCGCTCAGGGACTAGCTGGGTGTGGGTCGGCAGGTGGTGAGTAATTGCACTGCGCATCATTTGTACATTCCAATCCTTTTATTATTACTGTTGTCATTTTATTAGTGTTATCATTATCATTATCAGCTGCTGCTTTTCTGTTCTATTAAACTGTTCTTATCTCAACCCATGGGTTTTGCTTCTTCTCCCGATTTTCTCCACCATCCCACTGGATGGGTGGGGAGTGAGTGAGCGGCTGCATGGTGCTTAGTTGCTGGCTGGGGTTAAACCGCGACATACCTCAGTGGCAACCAGCAAAAGAAACATCTGAGAAAAAAAATCTCAAAATATTTGTCGACAAATTTGGGCAAACAGAATGTTTGAGTCTGTCTGCGACCTCATTTCTTGAGGTTTTCCTTTAAGTTGTGAGGGCAGAAACATTTTAATGAGACTTTAGACGATTCACCATCTTAATATTCAGTATGAACTTCATGAGTACATCCCACCGGCCTTTGTTTCACAGCCCCATCCCTTAACATGTTTCACTGAGACAACCTGCTTCATGCTAGTTACAGGTGAATTGATGTTTCCGTTGCAAAAACCCAGTCAAGTGGGGTCAGAGTTACTATTTCTGTTTGATTCTTTCCTGATTGATGCCAGTCACAAAGACCTTTCAAAGCTACTCATTCTGTGTTGGTTCAAAATGGTTATTAAAGGGAAATTATTAGACTCCAGTATCAGCTTACAACAACACCCTAATACCAAAGCTTTTTAAGAGGAGCTTTAAAGCCAGCTGCTCACCAGTCTGGCTCTTGCAGATTGAATGTTTGCCTCTGACAGTGCGGTTGTAAATACTGTTCTTAGAAGCATCTCAGTGGGATGGACTTCAGAAAGCATTCAGAATACATTTGATAATCATTGAGTGATAAAAGGAAGCTTTTCCTTTTGTTACAGACATGAATGCACATGTGCAAAAGCAAACCACTCTAAATGTCAGTGTTTGATAATCCTAGAGAAGATTGTTTCATACCTGTAGTCTGAACTACAGAATGCAGCATCTAGGACTGATGGTTTTAATTTCCCACTAGAGGAATAGGGATGCAGTGGGAGCACAGAAGAAGAGTATAGATGCATCCACAAAGACAAGAGAAGAACGTGTGTGGTTGGGCCATATTGTGAATATCAATTATATGAAATCCATGTCACGGAGCATTTTCTAGATTAGGTATAGTTAGTCTGCACCAAGTGCTTTTCGTAACCTCTAGTAACCATTTAAAAAATTTTAGAACAAAAATAGTTGCTTTTCAACAACACTAAAGTCTTGCCTTGCCTGCAGATAGTAAGACTTGCAGTTAGCCATCTGAGAGCAATTTCACATGTCATATTCCCAGCCTTCAGTGCATCATTGGGGCTGCCCAAGGCACCAGGCTTTTCTTCTTTGAAGCGGCAGCCCTCAAAGAGGAGTTGTAGCAGCTCTCAGCAGTGAAGCATTTTATCTTTTTTTGGATGGTGCTGCTTCTCATGTGAGGCATGTTGGCTTCAAAAAGTGAATAAATAAAATTAATTTTACTTATTGATTACAGTCACTAGATACAAATAAGTAGAAATTAGGACTTTGTGTATATCAACAGTTGATCCCATACCAATAAAATGTTACTTTGATTAAATACTGTAGGCTCTCAGCCAGGCCCACAGCAAATGCAAGACATTATCATCTATTGCTATTATAAGAATAAAGATGGTCATTTAGAAGGAGTGAAAGCCTGGGGTTGTCTTCTGGGTGAGTTAATTTTAAGCTCTGGTCCAACAGGCTACTGGATGCAAAAGGAACAGTAAGTGTAAGCAGTCCCTTGATCTCATTTCCTCAAACTCAGTGCCTTATTCAAGATCAGGTCTGAAACCCTGTTTTGCAATGTTTGCTAGAGGTAACTTTACATAATATACATAGTACTTTACAATAATTTTGGCATTTCTTTCTTTAGCTGTATAACTTCAGATCCCTACCTCAAAAACTGAATCTTTTGTGATAAACTGTTTATCTCCATTACAACCAAAGAATTAACTAGGATGTGCAATTTGGAGGCCTTTTTTTTTTTTTTTTTTTTTTTTCCCCTTTTTAGAGATTTCAGAGTATCAGAAAATAAGGAGATATGTTTGTCATGATTTAGTAGGTTCAGAATATGTGACAGCATATAGTTTGAACTCCAGTTTAGCTCCACATCCTAATGTGTTTTGCTGCCAGGTCAGAATAAATTTCCCAACATCCTCCTACAAATCAAGTTTTGAAGTTGTGTACCTTTATCAGTCTCCAATAATGACTCTCCACATTCAGATGTGAGCAGATGAATAAAGGGAGTGCTTGACTAAGGATGCTGGGTTGAACTTGGTGCTATCTCTTTTCAAAGCAAGCATATCAGTCATCCTCCAGCATCTGATTTCACCAAAGGAATTAGAGGGTGATGTATGTCAAGAGCTTTGGTAGCTGTCTGCCAAGGCCACTCCAGCAGATGACACGCTGTCGCTGCTGGCCCAGGGATGTGTGGTAAATTCAATCCTGTTGTTCTTTCTGAACAGATTTTGAAAGGACTTGTTTTGACTTGTGCGCTGGAGAAAAGATTGGTTTCCTTCACTAGTCAGGTCTGTTTTGATCTTTTTTAATATGGCTGTTCACTTCCAAAAGAAAACTCGCACTGATAGAGCACCTATAAATCATAGCCCTCGCTGCCTTTTTTTTTTTTTTTTCCTCCCTGCCAGCCTACAATTCAGTTTTCATTGGAGCTACTTAAAGGCAATGAATATAAGCTTTTAGCATTCAGGCGTTGTAAGAAATATTAAGTCCTGTGGTTTTTAAATGAATTTCAAGCAGAATAAGATTGTAATTTGGGATGTAGACTGACTTCAGAAGTTAATTCAATTGATGTGGCGTAATAGTAATTCAACATAATGTGCTCATGCCATTAGACTTGCACAGAAAAATGCTCTAAATAGCTATAATGAATAGATTGGATTTTGAAAACCTAGGAGAGCAATTTCACCTTGAATCATAACTGGCATCTCTCAGAATGCTTGTACATTATGAAAATTCAAAAAGGTGTATGAATCCAAATAAATTTCAGTACCACCCTGGGTAAAATTAAATTTTAGTGGCACTCAAATACTTCTGGAGGTGTAGTGGTAAAATCTGTTTTCACCTGTGTAGCTGTGGAGGAAACTAACCCTGATTCAAGGAATCTGCATTACACTGTGCATAAAAAACATAGGGAGATATCCCAAGGGGCTAAAAATGTAAGTCCTGTTTTTTTTAATGGAATTTAGCTGCTTAAAGAGCTTAACTCTTACCCACTTAGTTCCAAAGTCATTTAGGTACCTCTAAGCATGCCCAAATGAGTGGTATGTATGGTATTGCTGCTTCACTCTCTGCTTCAGGTTAAGTCCACCACCAACACAGACTGCTGCAGTGTTAGTGCCACTGCACTGGCAAGAACACAAGTCTCCATAGTTCAGTTTTGTAGCTCCAACAAAAGCAAAGGCTAAATTCTTTGCTATCAAAGTAAAATTCTGTTTTGTAGATCCAGCATTTACAGCCATGTTAACATTTGAAAGCTATATAGGCGAATCTGTTTACTAACAAAAGAGTTACATTACATTTTTGGTAGGAGCTTTCAACCTCATCTCCTCCTATCTAGCTCCTTAGCAAACAAGTTCAGTCTCTCAACAGTTTGCATATGTATATCACAGTCAAATTGGCAAGATGTTTGTTAGCAAATAAAAAAAACCAACTTAGTGTAATTTGCCGTACTTGTATTATTTGTACTAAGGGAAACCTGTAAATCCTGGTTTCTTAGGAGACATAGCCAGCCCACGGCACAGGCAGCTCAACCCTGCAGCAAATACTCCGCTCCCCCTGAGGCTGTGCCCGGCTGCTGCATCCCCAGCAGTACTGGTTCCTGCAGTGCCAGGCTTGCTTTCCTCCATCGGTAAGAGGACGTTTGCGCAGGCAAAGTCTGTTGGTGAGACAGCTGAAAGTTTAACGTTGGGAGAGCTGGTGATGTGCGTTTTGCATGGCTGTATGTGGAATTTGTTTTGGATGGAAATTGTTGGTATGTGGGGTGGAGTTGTATGTATACATATAAGACGTACAAACACAGGATAAGGTGATACTGATTGGGAAGTTCTTGATTTTATTTATTTATTTATTCAGTGACTACTAGGCATTAGCTGTAAACAGCCTTGCTTCTGATTAGGCCTAGTCAAGGTGAACAGGAAGGGTTTGATTAAAATGAGTCAATTCTTTATTCTTGGTTTATGTAATGTGAAGCCAGTTAATCTGGCCTTAAGCCTAATTAATATCTGCCAATGTGAAGCAAATAACTCCCCTCTTTAATATTAATACTAAAGCAGTGGTGACTTGTAATTTTCAAACATGTGAATTTGTCTTTATTCTCCTGAAAAATCTCTTTGTGCTCACACAAGTTGTGTGCGTTCTGGAGGCATTTGTTACCTCTGACTCATCAAGGAAGCTTTGTGCAACTTTGGCAATGTCTAATACTGTAGCCTTTTGTAAGGAGAACCTAGCTATCCTGGTCTTTCTGCAAAAGACATTGGCCCACGTGATCATGTCTTAATTTTAGAAGCTTCCTCTCCAAATTTTTCACAGAAATAAGATCCTTCAGGCACCAGGTAGTCTCCAGGCTGTAAGTCTTTTTCTCATCACTATGAAATCACAGCTGCACGTAATGACCTAAGGGTGTGTGCAGGAAGGAGATAAATGTGTACAGATCCAGAGGTACTTCCTGAAGGGCCTGAAATATCACTTGAGATATTGAATATCACATGCTGTCCTGCTCACATATTTTACTCAGATCTGCTTTATGATATCTTGCAATATATGTCAAGGTGTTGGGGAAAAGAAATGAAGCCTCATGTTTGCTTTATAAAATAGAAAAAGAAAACCCCACAGAAGACCAAAATGTTTCTGTGCTAGTTATATTTGGTGAGCAGAGAGTTGGTCCTAGTCTTGAATGGCTGGAGGTGAAGATATTAGTCATAATCTGTGTACGGTCCCCCATCCTTTTGAGCTGCTGTACTCCAAAGCAATGCCACCTTGTATTTTATATTCTTGCTATCTGCCAATTCTTTCCCTGCTTGCTCAAATTTAATAAATCCAGAAATGGATCTGAAACTACTTTTAGAGACTTATCAGAACATTATGCTGGCAGTTATTCACTCCTAGTTAGCCAGTTTAGCCTCAGGTGGTCCCAAGGGAAGGGGAGATGGTTTTAGTGGCAGGCACAGGGCAGAAGCTTAACTGTGGTGAACCAAATCGTGACATGGAGGGCTGAGCTATCCTTGCAGACCACAAGAGGAGCCTGTTGGGACCACTGCCTGGACAAAACACCTTGGTTTGGACAACTTGAATACCTCTCGCTGTGTAATGTTGGGATATTTGGCATGAGAGAACCTGATCCCTTGGAACTCAGCTCTTATGTTGTGACTAATGGCTTATGTTGTCCTCCACACCTGACCCGGATAATCCAGTCCTGTGTGATGTTTGAGATGTGGTGTGTGTCCCAGGTGAGGCAGAGCTGGCTTAGCTTGCAGCCGTCTTCCTAACAGTTCCTGTCTTCTGTGCTCTCCCAGTGGTATCACAGGCTGCAAACCCAGCTTACCTCCCCATACAGCATGTTAATTCCCTTTGACTTTTGCCAGTAAGAAAAAAAACACAAGGAAGAAGCAGATCCAATGAGAATTTTGAATCCTATTTTTCTTGGGAAGATGTACAATCTCTTCTCGTCAGACTCTATATAGCATCACCCCAGACATGGCTCTTCACCAGCCTGAAGTCTCTTTGGGACACCATCGCCTGTCAGTGCCATTTAAGCCGAGCTTTTTTTTGTCAGTAGAGACTGTAGGTAGTGACAATAGCTGGCATTTCTGCAGTGATTCATATTTCGAATTCTTTTTTTTTCTCTTCAAGACACCAATGGAGAGGTCCAAAATAGATAAAGTTGGTTAATGTGGGAAAGGATTCCCAAATGTTCGTTTTCCTTTGCGTATGCCCAGAAATTTCTTTCTAGGAGACAAAGGCAGGAGATGGACTCCCATTTCTGCATTACAGCAGGCTCCCTTTGCATGCGTTGTCTTCTAAGCAGATGCTTATTTTTGTGATCACAGATTAGAAGTGAAGCATGTTCCTGTCTGCTTGTTTTGGGCTAGAGTCTTCCTCGGGAGGATCTTGCCTTGCAAATACGTCATTGCAGCATAATGTGGCTTTTCGGAGTCAGGTAATATGCTTCAATCTGTCTTTTTTTTGTAATCAGTTTCCTATCCTATAGAAAACAGCTGTTGATACCTGCGTATGCTTTGCTCTATGAATAATTCAAATCAAGATTTGATTTAAAGCTTGCGGTACTTAACACTAGTCAACAGAATAATTATGTGATTGGTGCTGAGAGAAACTAACATCTATATTAAAGGGAGAGAGGAGCCAATGCTAGAAGTTAGATGAGCAAGTTAATTAGTCCTGCCTCTGCCACCAATGACCTTCTGTGACCTTGCGGTAACGCTTTTGACTGTCACAATCATGTGTAGGTGTTGAAAGGGAGGTATTGTTTCAAAAATCCCCAAAGCCTTCTAAGATTTATCTTATTAAAGCTTGTGGTGTTTTCAGCTCCATCAAATATTAGCAGGTGATATTTATAATGCTAATTGTAAAGTCTTGTATTTAAAGAATTTAAAATGCTGACTTTTTTGAGGAAATTGCTAGGAACAGTAGGAGAGAGAAAGCTCAAAGTTTCTGCACTTTCTGGAAGTACCAGTGTTGACGAGTTTTTAAACACACCAAAGTTTAATGAAAAAATCCAATTCTTGCTAAGCTCTGCTATTGGTCTCTGAGGCTGTCACTGTTTGTAATGGATTATGAGAACAATGTCATTGAACTGAATTCCTCTTTAATATGCCACAATTGAAAGGATGATAAGAACACTTTCACATTCCAGAAAGCTTTTTGATTGTAATAACTTTAATAACTTTAAATTAAGTTATGGATTTATATTAAAATGTATAAAATTATGAGGTCCCCACATCATGAAGTAGTGCAAAAATCATTAGAATGACTTCGCTGTGCTGATGGATTGAGCTCGAGATGAATGCTGGCCTACTGCTAAAAAGGTGAACCCTATTAAAATGATTTTTAATAAGCTTTTAAAGTGGTTGCAGTTTTGCTATTCACATAATTAAAAGGGAGGGAAATCTACTCAAACTAATAAGAAAAGAAAAACCTTTGGGCCTCACAAGACTTTCTCCAGTCTTGTTTCATTTTCAAACACTTGGAATGCGAAGTTAAAACTTGCAGGTACAGCTGTCATAATTTTAAGTTAAAGGCTACGAAGGTTGTAATGTGTGCCAAGAGGGCAAAACCACTGCTTTTTGTACTTTTTTTTTTTTTTAACCTGGCTTTCTATCTTAGGTGTTTTGTCCATGCAAAGAGTACTTCCATTCTCTAAACTGATGTTCCTGAATGTGTGTTTAGACTGAGCAACCAACACCATTGATGTGTTAGTTACCCATATTACATCCCTGTTACAGTGCCAGGGTCCTATGCCCTCACATTGAGACATTTACAAATTTACAATTAGGATATTTTCCACCAAACCAGCAACATAGCAGGTTTAGTGCTATTAGTGAAATTAAATTCCTAAGTGCATTTGGAAGAGCACTGATTACCAGACTAAATAATCCAGAACAAATGGCTAGAGTTTTGAAAGGCTGAGAAACGAAAATGAGTAAAAAAACCAAGTCTTTTGGAATATTTGTATTAGTTACCTAGTTTTTTCTTTCCAAGGTAATCATGCAAAACCTAGCAGAAGTAAGATTGCTATAATGTAGTGCTTTGCATACTAGGGACAATGATTTAGATGCTATCAGTGAAGTGCTGGTAGGCAGTCACAGCACTGATTTGTATAAAATTTGGACATGTTTCTATGAAGTCACCCTTAGACTCCACTAAGAAATTTTTTTTGAAGGAACATATCAAAGCATACCAGCATGCTTCCTACCTAGTTTTAACTCAGCACAAATAACACTATTCTGTAAAGAGAGAAAAATTGTATCTGCTGCTGGAAATGGATTTAATATAAAAGCTTTGAAAACAACTCTTCCCCCTGCCTACCGAGTCCTGACAGAGGACATCCTTTCGTCTAGCCTTGCTCCCACTCCAGCAGCTTGCAGTGGCCTCCTGGGTTGCAACAAAGTCCATGTCGAGTCCCTTCTGGATCTCTAAGAAAGGTTTCTTTCCGTCATCTCTGGCACTTAGGTGTTGATGTGCTTCTGCCCCTCTCCCAGCTTGCTGTGACCCTATCCCATCTGAATTTGGGAAGTATCTTTCCATACACTGGCAAGGAGCGCTCTTCCTTTTCTCCTACCACTTTCTTCCACTTTGTCATCCACGTTGCAGCCCACAGGACAGAGCAACCTTCCCCCTTACTGCCTAGCCACAGCTCTTTAATCGAGGCATATGCTTGTGGTGTGAGCAAACACTTCTGCCATCAGTCACTGTTTCCCTCACTACAAGACTTAACTCCTAGCCAGCATATCTGGGCAGAGCAACCTCTATTTTGTTGAAGCAACATCTTCTTTGTGTCAAGGGCACATCAGCTCTGTGCTATGCTAACACATCAGCATTGCAAACAAGGGCAAATACAGATATGGGATTTAAAAGAGGGCTAATTCACTCGGAGGTGGTTGTTGAAGACCACATAATGCCAAGCCATATGGCTGGAAACCTTCAAACAAAATGAATTCCATCATAATCTGGTAGGGTCTGCTTGTTGCCATTTTCCCAAGGATCTTTTTCATGTTCAAAGAATCTGTGATACTCACTGAGTAACTCCTGTGTGCAGATCTGGGAAAGTAAGTATACCTGCTGTCCCTAGTTTTTCCCTGTCAGATAAGTATATGCTTATAGCAGAGGGATTTTTTGCTCTACCATTAGAGCTATCATGCCAAAACAATGAATAATGGCTCTACAGGAAAGGCATGACAGTCAATTATCTGGCCCTGCATACCAAGGTGAACACAATAGGTCTTGTAAAGTCTCTGGTGAGAAATTTTGGTACCTTTGAGCCTTTGGTAGCCATAAACTGGAATTACTGCAGTAACTTTTCAGCACAGTGCTAAAACTCCTAACAGGATGCCATGTTTTACATTTGATTTTCTACCACATTCATCCTTCAGGCATTACTGGATTGGGACTTTTTTAAAGGGCCCTACTTTGTGAACTAATTATGACAAATGTTGATATGACATCTGTTGCTCACTTTACCCCTTAGTCTGTCTGAATTCATCTTGAAGGCATTTTTGTAATGAATTTTTTTTCATGAACATTAATACAACCTGTGGGAGATCTGAATAAAACAGAAAATTCACCAATCCTGCCAAGAGAATAGCTTATGTCAGCTGCTTTTTTTGTTATTGTTTTTTGTTATCCTGCTTTCTGTGATACTAATACAGCTGGTTTCCAAGGCACTTAAATAGATAACAGGTTGTTATACTATGGAGGAATTCTCCTTGAGAAGAGAGTGAATAATTAGGGCTGCTTCGCTAACATGGAACCACTTCCATGACCCAAAAGCTGCTGCATTCAAATAACTAAACCTTGTGGTCTTCAGAGAAGATTGTACTGTTCTGTCTTGCAGGTGTGTTTCCCACTGCATCGGAGATTTGTGAATAATTTCTTGAGTTATCTTTTTCTGTGGTCAGACTGTGGGAGAGCAAAGGAGTTTATCCCTGTGCTCCAGATGAGATGTCCCTTACAGCTATTTGGGAGACATTGGGTACTTCTTTAGCACCGGTCTGATCAATGTTTCACCTACTGTGTTTCATTCAGAAGTTATAAATATGACTTAATAAATCATGCTAAATGTTTGTAATAATTCAACCCATATGTGAAAGAAACCCCATCAGGTTTGTGAAAATTAACTTTGTGTTAATGTACATCTATCACAATTTCTGTAGATACAAATGGATGCAAGTCACACAGCAGTTGGTGAATATTAACTTTTGGGAAGGGGAATGCTTCTTATTAGACATAAAAAAAAAAAGAAAGAAATTTAGAAGACAACTCAGTGAAAAGATGCTGGTGGGTTCTGAGGTAATACGGAAGTCGTGCAATCTTTGTGCAGATGGCTTTGATCAAAACAAATCCTTTTTGATGCAAGGATTGTGGAGACTTTATGAGGGAAAGATTTCTGAAGTCCTTTTGTGTCCATATGTAGTGAAATTCCTGTGGAATAGATTGGAGGTTTGCACCTGCTATAGTGTGTGGTAATGCTAGACGGCAGTATTAGCAGGTCATGATTAGCAGAAAGCATTACACAACTGCAGAATAAACCAGCGAGCATCTCACAAGCACAGAGTCAAACAGTTACTAAGCTTTACAGGGAAAGAAAGAAGAAAATACTTCTTCTCTGCTATTCCTGAGCTTTATACAGACATTTCAGTAGACCTGTTTTATGGATGGATTTAAATGCTGACGGTTATTAAAGGGACTTTTCACAGTCCATGGAGATCTTGTTTCTTTTTTTCTATACTGCTGTTCACGTAATTCTTCAAGGTGGTTGTAATCAATTTGATCAAGTAAACCTTATGACATTTTGCATTTCTTTCCACAGAAATACCTCAGGAGCTTTTTCTCTGCAATGCTGAAATCTCCATCGTCTCCACTGCACATTGATAAAGTGGGGCTAACTCTGTCAAAACACACCATCTGCGAATTCTCACCCTTCTTCAGGAAAGGCATTTTTGACTATAGCAGCCACGGGACCAGCTAACTTTTGGGCCAGGACCCTTCTGCCAGAGGAGCACAGTTGGAGTGGTGCCTTCACTTTTGTGGTGCAAGAGAAATGGGGGGAAGAAAAAAGCCATCTTCCTCCATACCTGGGAAGTTGCATCAAAACAACTCCAGTTAAAGACAGCTGTGCGCCGACGCTAGCCTGTGTCCTTTACCAGCTCTCATATTAGTGCCTGCATTTTCCTGGCATGGGCTATACAAACATCTTTGTGTAAGTTGCTCTGTTAATACTGTACAAAGATTCTGACTCTTGTGCTGAGTTTGGATCTGCTCCTTAGCGGGAATGCTTCCTTCCTGTTTGCTCAGACACTTTGTCTGGTGGTGCGAGAGCATCTCGTGTTTACCATGGCAGCATGTCATGCTGACAGAGTGTTTCTGAGCAGCCTTTTGGTTTCTGTCTAAGCTGTTCCTTAAAGAACACTTCCTCTTTTGTTTCCTTATAGCATACTGTGGTGTTCAAGGTAATGCTCATACTCCGCTGTTGTTTCTTTTTTTCTTCCCAGACACACATTTTAACTGCTTGATTGTATAATTGTATAGTTTTCTTCAGAAGAATTAAAGGGCCTGGGTAACTTGAATGTTTACAAAAATATATGCAGCAGAAAGAATATAGTTTAAACCCTGTAAAAGTCTTCCACACTTGGTTGTTTTGAAGCAGAACGAATCACTCACCGTTAATTAAGAAGCAGAGGAAGCAATAGTTACCGAAGAATGTGGTCAGCATCTTTTCAGATTTTCTAATTACCCAGACTGTAAGTGGATACTGTGCACTGTATGGAGCTCATAGCTATGCATAAAGCTGAATGCAAAGTGCTATATTTCTTTTTTTGAAAAATAGCTTCTTCACAATAGCATAACACTGTAAAACCTGGGTTTTATTTGTATCGATTAAAATTTACAGGATTTGACTAATAGTACTTTAAAATTACTCAGGACTCATTCAGACTTGCACATGTATATGCAGGTAGAACTCATTTTATATTGCTGTGGATCCAAAAATATATATACACTGTGACTGGAATTGAGTACTTGTACATGTTTATGTATAATTGGTTGTATAAAAACCAGAATTGAACAACTTCCAGTTATTAAAAAGCATAATGAAAGGTAAGTTTTGTGTGCCATTTGTTAGGAGTGTGAAATATTATTTGTGCATTGCCATCACTGACCACTGGTAGGTCTTGGTAATCAAACTATTTCATGTTGTAGAAAATTATTATTAAAACCTAAAGTAACAACACTGGTGACATTTATATCTCATGACCTAAATTATAGGAACAGTAATGTTTTACATTTAATATGATGTATAAAGATAATTGGGTTCCATTACGAAGCCTCGCCTGCTACAATAAGCATTTCTAATTAAAAAAAAAAAAAAAAAAAAAAGAAAAAAGAAAAGAAATTATTAGAATGGATCATTTAAATTTTGAGAGTATGTTTATTACTTTGATTCATTTCATTGAAAACAAAAGTTAGGGTAAAATTTCTAAATCATCGGAGCCCTATTATCAGCAGGGTAGACTTTAATGTCCTTGGATATGTCTGACTTAGGCATCTTAATACCTTCAGTTGGGAGCCAGGTTTTTAAGCTAAGCATTCCAGTCAAATCTGTTGATTCCCAAACTGGTTTTCCACCATGTCCCAGCTGTTCCCCGTCTCCATCGTCCACTTCTGCACTGGAGCGCTAACCTTGCCTGTGCCTCATCACCAACAGGGACCCGACCTCGTGATCTTTACTATGCCCTGTGCCTGTATTGCACCTCTCTGATCTCTCCTGGGGCCTTTCTGTGCACATATCATCCCCCTGACCAGGCAGCAGTGTCCTCCCTTCCTTCTTCACCCTGCCATTTGGCTTTGCTTGTTTTTCCCCAATCAGAAAGTGGAGGTTGGGTGCTTGCTGGGTTCCTACGGTGAGCTGAATAACTGGAGTTTGATGTTGCTGCACACATTAATGGAAGATGGGTAACTTTACTTGACTGTATTACCCTGATGTGCCTGTATGAGTGTTTCAGAGGCAGAAATTGGGCATGGTATTGCTGATTTTCATATTTGACCCTAAATCTCACTTCAAAACCAAAGAGTCTTTCCTGTTTCTCCATCTCCCTTGGCCCGCTCCCCCTCCTACCTCATTGTAATGCAGTACGATAAAGAATTAATGCTTCAGAGTTTTAAAAAATGAATTTTACGTAACTGTAGAGCATTATTTCCTGCGTGCCACTTCTGTGAAAGGACATGGTAGGCCAAGAAATGGCAAACTGCTTTATCTGCTGCACAAACCCAGTTTCTGCAGATGTCCTACCTGAAAAACCACCAGTTGTGCCAAGCACTTTCTCATGGCAAGCAGTGCAGAGCCTGACAAGCAAAACTCCATCATGCTGCACAGCAAATGCTAGTCTGACAGAAGGGCTGAGTGTGCTGGACTCCCAGAATTAAGTCGCATGCTTCATGTCACTTTGGATTTGGAGAACCTGTTTTAAGGAAAACACAACTAGACAAGAGAGTTGAGTGAAAAATATGAATATTTGTATTTTTCACATGAATTTAAAAGAAGACTTGTAATCAGTTCCTGTCTACAGTACAAATTAATTCAGGGAGAACCAGATGCTCTAGTGGTATAAACCTGCCAATAAGGTGGCTAATTTATGTTGGCTAGTTTATCTGGCCTGCGGTGTTAAATGCGTACATTGCAAATAACAAAGTAAAGGCCGATTAATCACTCAATTTAAAATGTCATCAAGTTAAAAGCTACAGAAATGCAAGTGTAAGCATGCAATTAGGACTACAACCGCAGGCTACCAGCTTTTCCCACCTTCTTATCTATCCTTCAATGGTATCCAGAGTTTAATCAATGACTACAAGCTCAGGCTAGACTAAGAGGCATCTTTTAATAATTTCATCAGTAAAAAATATGATGGCTCTTTATAACCTACAGTCTTTAAACCCAGACTTCATAAGAAGTTTTCAATAGAAGCTGAGATGCATGTCAAAATTATTAGCCGTTTTCAAGATGTTCCAACAGCACTGCCTCTGTAATTGGGCTTGCAGGCTTTGCATCAGCGAAGTCCTTAAGTGAAACCTTAACTTCTGTATCAGGACTATTTGTATTTCAAGCGAAGTGTGTATTTAAGTGCTTTACTATACTGAGGCCATCGTTCTTACCTATGCAACTGAAGTTGTGCCTCCATTTAAGTCACCAAACCACTTGGCTTATATCCTTGCTGACCCTACAGCAATTTTTCATCAATAGGGTTGCACAAAAAAGGACAAAAGGCACGCTGGAGATGGTGCTAGGCTATTTTTCTGCATGACAACTTAATCAAGATGCAAAAAACCTTTGGGAAAAGCTTCTTGTTGGTCTTGACCCTCCACTCCTATAACTCGAAGTGCTTTTCCTCTGAATATGCTGTCTCACTGAAGCCCCAAAATTGGAAGAAATGATTTTTTTTTTTTTTTTGACTTAGCAAGATTCTTATGTCCACCCCTGGGTTTGTTTTCTCTGTGTTTCATTATATCCTCGGGAAAAAACCAAAAAACATTTGATAAGCTGAAGAGCAAAAATTGGTTGGCTTCCAACCTCATCAAGGGACATAGAAGATGTTCCTTTGCAGGAAAGTCTTCCTGAGCAATTAAGATCTATGGAGTTGCCTAGGCCCTGAGATCCAGTTAAAGGGTTGAAGGCTGGATATATTTTCTTGGCAGACCTATGAAGTGAATTTTTGATATACTGGATCTTGCCCACCCTGGGTTTTTTTTACTGTTTTATTATTTTAAAAGAGTGTTTTGTTATAATTGGTTGCAGACCAGAATGCAGTTGAAGATGCACTTTTTTTTTTGGGGTACAATAATGATGAAGTTGATCAGGGAAAAAAAAAAAAGAAAGATGTAGGGAAAGTGAGCTGTGACCTGAAAATGCTTTTTGTGGGAAGTAGATAAACTTCCGTGATGCCATCCTGTCTGCTGTAGTTAAATCAGTAAAAGAGCTTGTCCAACTGGACGAAAATACCAGATCACAAAAGATATTGGGTTTTTTTTCTTTTCGAGATTGAGTTTTAAAATAGTTTTGAAAGGAGTGGGAGTGTGGGGAAGCCTTATTAAGGGATCACATTAATGTTTCATAAAATGGAGGCAAGATTTTGGACTAGAGGCTTTAGCCTCGTGTCTCAGCAAAAAATGCTAGCGACAGCATGGGAAGCCCTGTTTCTGTTTTCTCCTTTATAACTTTATTTTCTTTATAAACACTGACATTTTTCTCCAATGTCATGCTGATAGCTGAAGTGTCAGCTCCCCATAGCACAGCTTGTGCACTCACACAGAGTTTCAGCAGCATTTTTGTTGTTGTTTTTAAGCAGTCGGTCTTAGAAAAAGAAATAGGTCTAAGAAAAAAAGTCTACAGACTTTCAAAGTCCTTCTTGGTTTCTTTTGATGGCTTCTTCTGTCTTCTCAGGTTTGTGTGAATGGCTTGTTCTCATTCTTCTTAAGTTTTCGATTATTTCCTTTCTGTTTTCTTGTTTTACAGACAGTTTAGAAGAATGTGCTCGGAAGAGTTGAAGAAAAAGAAAACTCTTTATTATTTGAAAAGATGTAGTTATCTCATCATCTTCTGATCTAGCAAAGTGGAGTATGAGTTTTTGATCTTTTTACATATTTTGAACTTCTGAGCCTTCAAAGGTCTCACATGCTACAGCTTTTTGGAGCATTATTGTACTTTTTCATGATCATTCCTATATTCTTTTCCATTGTAATTAACATTTGACATGAGCCTTTCTTCAAACAATGTGTTCAAGGAGAGGGAGCCTTCTACTTAATGATACCTCCTATTTAGGTCAGGAGGTCTTTGTGGGACTCTGGGTTTTGTCACCATCCTTGCCCAACAGTATTTTCTTCACGTTAACCTGTTTTAATGTTGCCTTGAGACAGGGGTTACCTCTGTGATAATTTGTTTTTCTCTTTCCTTAAGATATGGATCAGAGATCACAGATTAAAACCAGGTTTTAGTCATGTTCTGAAAAAATCAATGTTTTTGGTATTGTGAATTAAATCAGAATCTCAAAAAGGGGTGTGGGGGGGCGTGGGGGAAAGGGTTTATTACTGTTGTGTGACCTGGGAAATCTCAGTGTGTTTTCAGGACTTCTGCATCATGGTTGTCTTTTATTCCGAAACTGAAACCATCTGCATATCAAATCACTGTTGTTCAATTGAGTTCAACAGGAGGCAAGGTAATGTACTACTACTGACAAAACAAGCCATGGAACATTTCCATCCATAACAATCTCTAATTCTCATCATTTTAGTAGCTGAGCAACAGGGGAAGAGTGCTGGACAATGTAGGGGCAATACAGCCCTCTTGAAAGGTTAGCATAAGACTGTGTAAGCAATTAGACACTTATCTCATTTTGTCCTGTATTCTAATATGTCCAGTTTTGAGCTTCAGAGTGTTCATTAGTGCAGTGTGGATAAAAGAAATTGCCAGTTCTGGGAAGCAAGTGCTTCCAGGAGGTACGGTGGACGCCCTCTGTGCTGTGACAGGAAAAGTTTGCTCAACAGCGTGTGAAATCAGAGTCTTGGACAAGCTTCCAAGCTGCCTGTGCGTGTTGATTCTGGCACCTGCTTTCATAAGCAGGTGCTCAGGTTTATGTGTCCAGATGAAGTTACCTCTTAACATCTTAATTATATGCCAGACTTTGGCTTTATCCATTGTGTGAGTAGCACTGAGCGTTGTTAGGAAAGGCAATGGAGAATGGAAGTATGCCCAAAAAATTGCAAGAAAATTAAAAAAAAAAAACCCAAACAAACAAAGAAAACACAACTAAGTGCTTGTTCTAAAAACATATATCACAGATTTTTTAATCTGTGGTAACAATAACATTTGCATAGCATTATCTACTGAATGGAACCAGAATTGCTCAAATGTGGTAACTCCACCAGCAAATCAGAGCATCCTTCAGCACAGCTTATCTCATATGCAAGAGGATTTCACTTCCCCCATTCTCTTGCAGTGGTGGAGCAAGGTTTTAGTGTGTCAGTGAGAAATGCTGAGAGCTTCCCAGTCTTAAAGAGGTCTCTGTTAGGGTGCATTAACTACATGTATGTCATTATGTGTGAATGTCATGGTTTAATCCCAGCCAGCAACTAAGCACCACGCAGCCACTCACTCACTCCCCCCCCATCCAGTGGGATGGGGGAGAAAATTGGGAAAAAGAAGTAAAACCCATGGGTTGAGATACGAATGATTTAATAGAACAGAAAAGAAGAAACTAATAATGATAATGATAACACTAATAAAATGACAACAGTAATAATAAAAGGATTGGAATGTACAAATGATGCGCAGGGCAATTGCTCACCACCCACTGACCAACACCCAGCCAGTCCCCGAGCGGTGATTCCCTGCCCCCACTTCCCAGTTCCTATATTAGATGGGACGTCACATGGTATGGAATACCCCATTGGCCAGTTTGGGTCAGGTGCCCTGGCTGTGTCCTGTGCCAACTTCTTGTGCCCTGGCTGGGCATGAGAAGCTGAAAAATTCTTGACTTTAGTCTAAACACTACTGAGCAACAACTGAAAACATCAGTGTTATCAACATTCTTCGCATCCTGAACTCAAAACATAGCACTGTACCAGCTACTAGGAAGACAGTTAACTCTATCCCAGCTGAAACCAGGACAGTGAATTAAATTAAGGGTGACATTTGAAGGTCATACGGGGTAGTCTGGCCTTTAAATTCGGGATGAGATTTTACAGGTCCAAGTTTTGGCTGCTTTATGAACACCCATCTGGCATCCTGCACATTGCAGGACAAAAGGCATGTAATTTTTGCTATCCCATTATGAAGGCTGTTGTATTACCTTTCCAGCAATAACTTGACAAGGCTGGTAAATGAGACTGCCTTGATGATGTTCTGGAAAATCACTGAGAACAGGACTTTATTGGGTTGAGTGATTTATTTTTCAGGTAGGAGGGGTTGGGCTGTGGTTGCTAAGGCTTCACAGAGCTCTCTGCTGGAAATTTCATGGTCAGTATCTCTCTCCTTGGAGGTATGCTGAACTTAGAATAAAAAGTTTGTTTTGTGAGCCTGTGATTTGTCTGCGCTTTGGCCATTATTCACTGTTCAGGTGGAAACTTTCCTTCCTGTGTAGGTGCCCATTCAAAACATAGAAAACCAGTGGTGACAGGAGGGTAGAGGCAGAACGGGACCAAGAAAGGTGCTGGCGCCACTTGGGCACCTCAAGAGCCAAGTCTAACACCCCTTCCGCAGGTTAACCTGCCTGACGAAGCTCAGGACTCACTGGTTACTTCCTACGACTTCCCACAAGTTGTGGCAAAGGAGCTGCTCTGTGGTTTCTCTGTGGGTTTCCAATGACATTCAGTTCCTCTGGTTCCTTTGCCCAAGCCCTTTTTAAGGTAAATCACGTTTCAGTTGCAGTTGTTCTGGAGATTAAATGCACGCGTTGTGTTGATCCCTTTTCACTCCCTTGGTGTAACTTGCTTACTGTCCCCTTACATATTGCCAGAGATGTGAAGGGAAAAAAAAAAAAAAGCAAGCTGAAGTACCCATTTGTTTTCGTATTTCCTCTCTGTTCCTCTAGCTTTATGATGTTCAAAACCCCCTGTTTTCACCTTCACATAGAAATGCAACTTCAAGGACAATTTTACACGCTGGTTGGTCTCTAGGTAACCTAAATTTTTCATTCCTGTATTATTAAACCTAAGCTTGTAACTGAAACTGAACTCTCATCCCTTTGCAAATTAACCCCTTGGTGTAAAATGTCAAGGATTTTCCAATTTGTGTCAAATGGAAGTCACTGAAGCTGGGAACCTGTTGACACCAAGGGGTTAAATCTACAGAATCACAGCTAGTGCTGTGACTTACTAACCCTGCCACAAAAATGTCCAAGAGCTGGTGTTATTAGGTCTTTTATTAGGGGATAGACTTGGGAGAAAACCAAACAACTTCACAGCTGTAAAGGAAAACAAATAAAGGGCCTGGGAGTGGAAACCAGCAGTAATTAGAGATGCATCCCATGTTAACAGGCCTTGGGGCAAAAAAACCTTTTAATTATAAAAAATTCCTCCAGGTTTCTAATCTCAGTGCAGCTGCGGTGGGATGGTGCATGTGGTACCCATGGTACCACAGGGGCTGGAGCAGACTGGGCAGACTGGTCTGGAGTGGCTGCCTGTGGGAGGGCTGTTGGGTTTGGCCGAGGTGTCCAGCAAATCTCCCAGCTCCAGGCACGTTTTCCCCCAACAGCCAGTCCAGCTGTGTGGCCGCAGGTATGTGGGACCACAGGGACGAGTGCAAGCAATGCTCTCGGTAAGGACACATGGACGCTCTAGAGGGCCACGCCAGGATACGAGAGGGGAGGAGGGCTCCAAGGCATCCCGCCGGCCCTGCTCCCAGAGCTGCAGCTGTCGACAGATGGTTTGCATGTTTGAGAAATCAAAGCCAGGATTTCTGCAGATGTGCAGTGTACCCTGGAGAGCCCTTCCTCACCCGCTATTAGCTCAGGTAATGCAAATAGGCCAAGGAGTAAAAAAAATGAGCTTTCCATCTGACTCCATCACCAAATGCTCCTTCCCTGCAGTGCATCGGGTGGGAGCGAGAGCCACCACCAGACGGCGAGGAGGACCCCAAGGGTGCGGGCAGCCCTGGGATGAGCACTGCCCACCCCTGCTCCCAGCTCGGCACAGCAATTTGGCTTGTTCCCCACACCACTCAGGTACAGACTGGGAACACAACATCATTTTCTGGCCACACAAATAACACAGTAGTTTAAAAAGCAAAATGCGAATGTGATGTAACAGGGAGATGGGCAGGGTAAGACAGGGAACGGGGGAGTGAGTTTGGATTTGCAGAGGATAGTAAATCTTTGGGCTTTCTGGTTTTTGGAGGATTGGGCTCTAAAAAGACTTACATGTATTGTTTCCTCCTTGGTGAAACACTGATTACAAGTAATTCTAAGGTTTGTAAGGCTGGAGACTGGCAATCTCTCTTTACGTTATTCAAAATGTGCTGGTTCCTCTTACTGTTGCCTGGCTTTTCTTCTACAGAAGATATTGCAGCAATTTTCCCAACAGATCTGATAGTCCATCTCTACCGCGGAGGCTTTAGAAGGTATTTGCTCAAGGAGAGCACGTTCCCAGTACCACCAATTCCATGAAAGTACTTAATTAGGATATTAGTTATTAAACTCAACTACACGAATTACCATTTATATCACTATAAATCTGTCTCTACTGAGCAACCATTTTTATGCTGATGATCCTAGTATTTACATAAAAATTGCAGTACACAAAGTAAATTATGTATTCCAATCTGCAATTTTTACCAAGGATTTACACATGCAGAATAAATTATTTTCTCCTTCTTAAGCAACAGTAATCATAAGTAATGTGCAGAAACATTCATAACCATGGTCTCACATGAAAGCTACGTTTTTTGCGTCCGTAACCTGCTGTAATTACAGTGTACATCAATTCCACCATAGGTAGATCCACCAGCTTTTTTTCCCCCGTTTTCCTCATACAATTTTAATGACTATCCCTGTTTAGAATACAACATTTTAAATTAAAAAATTAAAAATTTAGAAGTAGATTGTTTCCCTGACAACAGTGACGGCAACATTTAATTCCCCCCTGTGTCATTTGTAAATAAATATGTACAGTTGCTGATACTAGTGAGATAATGTGCCTGAGGCTAATTGTACCATTACAAATATTTTGAGCCTGAGCTTGATAATGCAGGTCATGGTAGTTAAATATGTATGAACTGAACTAATTTAACCTTTTTGCTGCTTACCCGTGTGTTGGCAAAACCTTTTGTAATGGGGCTACATGGACATCACAAAGCAGCTGAGTTATGCTCCGTTGGGCGTTGTGGGGTTTGGGTTTTTTTGGACTTCTGGTGGCAGCCCAAGGGAAGAGGCTTGCATGGGATCACGGGGGGTGTGGAGCAGATCTTGCCAGCTTCCTTCAGCCCCACGGATATCTTCTCCTGGGGGCTTGGGATGGGTTGTACTTGTGAGACACCCCAGACCTTTCAGCACATATGATATGTAAGAGAGTTTTGCCTTATTAAGCCCTGCATAAAGATGGCAGGCTTGGCCCTTTGATTTATTAAGTACTCTCCAGGACTGGTCCCAGGAGGAGCTGTGTGTGGATGGGTTTTGCTCAGAACCAAGAGTGGCAGTGCCCTGTGGTTGTGTTTGGAGTCTGTGCCTCTGCAGGGCAGCCGCGCAGTCATGTCGTGCTCAGCTCCTGATGGTAAGGCTGGCCGGGCCGCGGCCAGAGGCAGGGTCCCTGCAGGGTGTGTGACAAAGGCCAGCTGTACTTCTGGCACTGCAAGTTAATGAGTCATTAAGATAGAAAAAGATGAGGGAGAGAAAATGCCAAGCTGTTTGGTCTAATCCTCATGTCTTGCCTTGTGGGTATATGAGAAATCATTTAAGTTTACAAGCTCCGTGTTTGCAAGATATTTTGCCTGCCGTGAACTCAGCTCTTGGTTTTGTCCTACCAAGCATCAAGCTCAGCTCTAGTGAAAAAGTCCTTTTAAACTGCTCTGTCAGCATTGCTTCTAGGCTCAGGACTGCTGGGTTAGCCTGTAAAGAGCTTTGGCTGGGCTCAGTGGTGCTGTGCCTCTCAAAGCAGAGCGCAGCTGGAGGCGAGGCAAGCAGATTCCTCGTCTCTGCTCCTCTGATCTCTGGGTTGAGCCTCGCTGGGAAGGGGAGTATCTCCTGAAGGGCTTTGGCTCAGTGCGCTCCCTCGGGCTGGTAGCAAATGAACTCTTGCAGCATCGCTGCAGTGTCAAGATTGGCTATGGATAGAGTGAAATGTTTAACGTACAGGTTCTCTTAGATTTCTTATCTCCCCTTGTCATGTTCTTTCATAGCTAATCAAGCGGGTGAATCAAGTAAAAATTTACCGATGGTGTAGGTAGTGCTAACCTCAACTCCAGCATTAGGAAACCTCGGAGACCAAATTGTGGTCACTTCCCTCTTGGCATGGCACCGGCTCTTCCTCCCTAAGGCTTATGTGTGTCAGCTGAAGGCTGCAACCAGCACAGCATACATGAATTTGCTTGGACACTTTGGTAGCTGGAGAGGTTTGTTGTCCTCATTGCATCGGCAAAATCTTCAGCAGGACTGTCAAGGCTGGCTCAGATCCTCAACCCGTCCCTGCTGCTGGGGCTTGATCAAAGTCAGCAGCACTACAATGTTTCATCAAGTCTGAGGCACTCGCTGTGTGCTGTGGGGAAATATAATCCTGAAAGCAGCGTATTTTAGGGGACGCAATTTCAGCAGAGCAAAGCGTTGCTCCTGCAGGTCTCTTAGCTGGGAAATGGGCTGCCACAAGTCACCTAATAAAGCTCGGGGCAACATGCCATGAGGTACCATGATGGAGAGGAGGAAAAGCAGACTTAAAGGGAGAAGACGTAATGAGAGAGAAAAGGCTTGAAAACTAGACCATCATGGTTCGAGTCACACTAAAAGGATTATTTGGTTGTGAATAATGGGGTCAGCAATTCTGTATCTAACTGGAAGAACCATGTGCTGTCCCATTACAGCAAACTCTACTTAAAGCTTGTTAGATTTAATGTGTTGAAATAATGTTACACATAGTCAGCCTTGGTCCCTGTCAGTAATTAATGTGAGTGCAATTAATCTGAGTGGAGATGACACCTTTTGCCAGCAACAGGTAATCCTTTCTAGCAAAGGTAAAGCTGAGCAGGCAGTTGAAAGGGAAATCATTAGCAATGTTCCTCTGCGATCGCAAAGTTTGTCTTCACACCTTGTTACTTCCCTAGATGGATGAGCTAAACGCAGAGAATAACAAAACAAGAAAAAGCCCTTCATGAGCTTCTGAAGCCGTTCTTGCTGGTTGAAAGGAAAGCTTTCCTTTGTACATGTTGATATTTCTTAAATGAGATGCTTTGATAGTCCCTGAGCGATTTAGCTCATCTCGCAATAAATGTGGAAATTGAAGGAAGTACTCAATTTGTAAGACAATCAGATTGTTTGAACAAAGATTGGCTACAAGTGCCTTTGCTTAGATTTAGCACATTTAGGCATGTTTATATCCATTACTTCTTTGCTGGAGCCTCCGTCAGAAATATGGCCCCCATTTGGGTACCAGACAGGATGCGGCGTTAGACTGCTTTTCATGGCCTGGCCAACCAGCGCTGCCTGTGACTGTCTGGGGACCTCTGCAGAAATATCAATTAGCAATAAAAGTTCTGCAAACAAGCGTTATGCCATCTCCTTATACCTCCCCTGCTGCTGCTCACAGTCGCACAGTAATGTCCAGAGGTAAAAAATGGATGTCGTGGGCTTCTGCAGGTCTTCCGTTGCTCTAAGTTCAGCATGGTTTTCTGGACATGCTCTCATGTGGACGTTGGGATGTCAAATTGAAAATAGAGGATTTAGCCACTGGTATCCTTTCTCAGGGGATGCTTTTCAGATTGGAGTGCCTGTAGCTTACATCTAATTCCTCTTGGGCTAAACATCTTTGCTTTTGGTTCCTGTCTGTGCTTTTCTCTCGTGTGGCATTTCTGCAGGTGACTTGGGAATCTCTTCGCTCCTGGGTGTCATCCACACAGCTCAGAGGAGCTCAGCAGGCATTATTTACCATTTCTGTCGTCAGTTCCTTTTTTGTTTGTTTGTTTGTTTGTTTTAACTGCAATCCCCTTGATTTTAAAAAGGAAAAGCCCCTATGTCTGAGCAGTGTCTGTCTTTTCTCCAGTGTAATTAATTATCTATTCAGGGCGCTGCATATATTGCCCCATCAGCAGCTGTGTAACTCAGGGAGGTTTTCCCAAGTGGAAATCCCTTCCCTGATTGCCCTGAGGGGAATGAGCTATAGATTTGCCCTAGCTGTTTGGGGTGGAGGGAGAAGCCCAGAAGCCTTCCTGGCACTGCCATCGTGCAGGCACAGAGCTGGGTGCGCAATGCACTGCCTGGAAGGAGGACACAACAGCAATTACCACATCAGTGACAGCCTTGAAAGGGAGATGAGAATTAATAGTGGTTAGATTGGGGACTGGAGAGCGTGCCTGTTTGCTGCTCTGCAGCACCACTGGAAAAGCATGTTTTAGTGTTAAGGGACAGGAGCAGGGCTTGGACTAAACTTTTCTTCCATCAGGCAAGTGTCTAGGTACCAGACATCGTGATACTTCCCACGTAGCACCCATGAGGCTGAGATGAGTCTTTAGGTGCCTTTTTCCTACCTGAACACGATGCATCTCCTAACCTAGGGCTACATATCTGATGCATGTCATCCACCTGGCATTGAGTTTGTCAAGCAGCGCAGCATTTTGATTGCAAGCTGACATGGGCTTTTTTGAGCACTGTCAGCGGTCAGGTGCTGTGCAGATCTGGTATATAGTGCTCCTTTGCATGGAGATGCTTCCTCCCTTTTGAAATGGTCTTACAAAGCCAGTGTGCTCCAGAGATGAAGGGTGCTGTGGGCACACCCATGCATTTTACTTGGCTTAACTCATTTGTTCTTTTAATTGTTCATTATCCATTTGGGAGCAACTTCAAAGTGCTGTTTCTCAGCAAGACATGTTCACCCCTATCACTCGAATATGCCCAAAGCCAGTTTCCTGCAGGACTGAATTTTTTTTTTTTTTAAATGTATAGTATTTCAAAGTTGCTTTATGATTAGACCAGGATCACTAGCAGTTGAATCTGTCACGATCCAAAGGTGTTTGAGGGCATATTTTTTCCTTATCCTGAGTGCAAGCATAAAGGGCTCAGCAGCAGAAGGCCTCCAGGTACTCCACTGCTCCACATAAAAGAATAATAATGGATGTTTTCATTAATAAAAGTGCAGACCATAGCTTATGCACTCCTAATCCTGGAGTAATTAAATGGCTGGAGAGAAGGATGATTCATACCAACACTCGCAATGCTCCAAGAGTTCCTTTTCTGTATGTTTGAGTGTGTCTCTAAGAATGAATTTGCTTTGTTATATCTTGTAAATAATTTATTATACTCTTGTTAAAAAGCTGATTTCTGGGGAGAAAGAAAAAATCACTGTATTTGGTTATCATGGTATACCACACAAACCTAAGGTTGACTAGTGAGCATTCAAAGGGAATGGCGTGAGATCTTGCAGAAGAACATTTCTGGAAGAAGCAGTCTAAGGTGAGAGGACTCTGCCTGCAAGTGGAGACGCAGTCTTGTAGTGGTTTTGATGTTGTGAGCTCCTGCTGTGTGTCTCATGGTGTTGGGGGTTACAAAACACCCCAGCGTTGGGAATTCTTCAGTTCTCTGTGAATATCAGCTTTCATCAAAAAAGCATTTTATTTTTTTCTTTAGTCCTCATGACTTAAGAAAAATGGTCACAAACGTGGCCCTGGAGGCTCAAAAACCCAACAAAAAGAACTCGGGCTGACCTAACATTTATCTCATGATTAATACTGGGGCTGACTTGCCACTTTACACTAGAAAGACCAACTTAAATAACATGTAGCATTTATATACTACCCTTCAGATGTGGATTGAAAAGCCCTTTCAGATGTGAAACTCTGTCCCTTATGATATACTTGTGATAGATTGTTACTGTGAATTTCAGCTAATTCAGTCTCATTTTTCTGTGGTGATTTTTCTTAATTCTGTCTCACTTTTCCATGAGTGATGGGCTGTACATGCGTGTTGCTCTTGCTGGGATCTATAGAACCCTGCAACATCCAGTGATTTCACCACAAAATTATCTGGCTGGGGACTTCACCTACCTGAAAGTTAATTTGGAGAAGGGCTTGTGTACAGAAAAGAAGCGACAACCAAGAGGCGATATTAAGAAAACCTAGCAAGGAAATCCCCCAGGAAGCAGAGCAACTCCTCATATTCCCCAGCTGAATTAGCTCACAGGTCTTCAAGAATATATCCAGCTTGGGAGCAAAACAGAGTCCCTTTCTTCTGCTAACTTTTAAAAATGATCTTTGCTTGAGTAATGCCAAACTATGTCAAGGTAAACCTATATAGGAATAAAATGTTATTTGCAAGAGAATTTTGGGGAAATGTTGGCAGTAGATGGCAGAGAGTGATGCAGGACACAGGATTGTTCTTGTCTTTGCCATGAGCTTTCGCTGTGTGCAGCAGGGAGAAGTGGGCTCCGCAGTCAAAGGACACTCAAAGGACCAGTGACTGCACAACCAGTCAGTGTTGGTGAAAGCCTCTGCCTTTCTTTAGCTGATACGTTAGTATGGATTGGCAGCGCCTTCGCTGCACCTCAGAGCCTTTCGGCTGGAAGTACCCAGAACTCACCTCTTGTCTTGATTGGGCTGGACTAAATCAAACTGCACCACCCCTCCTTCCCCTTTTTTTTTCTTGTCTTTTTCTGTGTAGACTCTAAAGAGAGCTTCCACGTTCACATTTGTGTATGACTAAGCACCTATTAGAGGAGCTTGGGGTGGTCACTGTGAGTTAGCTGGCCCAGGAAGGCTTGGAAGTGAGCAAACCCAACCTCACAGCTAATCCCCCAGCCAGATTCTCTTAGTATCTCATGATGTAGCTCTCCTTTCCCCACTTGCTCAGGAATAACAGACATAATTTTCCACTGAGAGATAATTTACAAGGCAGACAAGCTCACAGAAGCAGTAAGAGCTAAGCACTACACCCCAGAAATCTCGTTGCTATATGGTAAATGTAGCACCAATTGCTTGTATGCCGATATTGGCATCTCTGACCCCACTGTAGGAAATATTTTTCCTACTACCATTTAGGAGAAAATTTCCCTCCAGCATAGCTGTGAGCTGATGGTGGTTCAGCAGAGCTCCCTTGCCAAAATCTTGTCATCTTTTCCTTTTTGTTACCACGCCCCAACATGCACTCACTTTGTGCACACCCAACAGAGTAAATGTTTTGATAATCCCCAAATGCGTGACCCTCCCTCCACAATATTGAGCTTCATTCCACTTTAATTTTTCCCAGCTCCTCAAGGTTTTCTAGTTCTTCCCATTTAATGCTATGGTCCACCTCTATAATGATAAAGCCCCTGATTTGCAGTTCATATCTTTCTTCCCTATGGATATTATGTTTGTTGAGCAAACCCTGTTACCTCCACCCATCCCTCAATTGTCCCAGATATAGGCACTGGGGAGGGGATAAGGGAAATATGCACTGGGAAGCTGCTGGGGGATTTATGCAGCAATGCTCTGAGCATGTGTTTGAGAAGTATGAAATATGTTTGTCAGGTTTCAGGATTACGCTTAGAATCAACCCACCTCAGAGAATATGAAAAAACCCAACTGATTTATGAGAATGTGCGTTTTAAAAGCAAAGCACAACATGCACCTGTGTGTGACAAGATTACTTATGCTCCCAGGGCTTGGTTCACACGTGTGCCTGTATGTGTGCTCCACCATGTAAGTGCAAGCCCATTAACAACTGTGCATGCAAAAGGGAGTTGCGTGCAAAGGTTTTGCAGGACCAGGAGGCATTTCCCTTTGCAACCAACTGTGAGTCATGGCTGTAATCGGCTGCGCTCGCTCCCCACACCCGCATGGCAAACAGAGCACAGGATGTGCTTAGGGAAAGGGGTGATATTTAATTCATGTGTGAGCACAATTAGATTCAATCTGCAAAATCAACTCAGGAGAGCACTTTGATTACCTCCTCTCTGAACCTCCTCCTGAATAAAAGCACAAGGCAGAGATGGTGGGAGCCAGGCAAACCTCCCTTTATCTGCTGAGATTAAGCTGTGATTTGCCCACACATCCAAGGTGAACAATATCACTAACCAAATCAGATTAGAGAAAACAGCGGAGAGAGTGGCAGAGCTGTGGGAAAGATGGGAGCAGGAGCGTTTTGAAGGCTGGAGTTCTCCTCCCAGTGAATGAATGGGACGAGATGAAAGGATGAGATCAGTGAGCAGACGAAGCATAGAAGTTGATAAAATCCTTAGCCTTTGGAAGATTTACCTGAGCCTATTAAAATGCAGGAGGTTTCCCTCACCGGGCCCACATGAATGAAAGTGTGATTGACAGCACAGCCAAGCCTTTCATCTAAAAGCAAAATTAGGAGGGCACAAAAAATAAGTGATGCTGTTGCTTGAAAAGCCTGTGCAAATGACTCTGAGGCAAGAAAAGAAGAAGGGATGTGTCTGTGCATGCAGTGTGAGCACTGAATCAGTGCTATTAACTGCGAGGGTGGTAGAGGGCTTTGTTACCTTGCTAGAAGCACAGTGCTGTGGTCAGTGTCCGCCTTGTCATGCTAGCCTTGGTGCTGGGAGGAATGCTGGCTGGTGTGCGGAGGAAGGCAAATGCATTCCGCTTAATATTTCCTAATGATTTGGTCAGAAACATGACTTGGGTTTATTGAGATGCTCTTAATTCCTTCTTTGCCTTGCGGACAGGAGCCAAGATTTCTCACAGCTGTGCTGTCAGCGTTGCTCACCTCTGGGGATGTAACCATGTCCTTGCTCTTTACAGCAGGACTGTAAATCACTACAGCAGCATTCACACTGCCAGGATCAGAAACCATTACAGACGTTTATATTTTCTCCTGTCCTGTTGTATTAGCTAAGCTTTCTTTAGATTGCCTTTTTTTTTTTTTAAATTTTGTAGATCATTTCATTATTGCAGTATGTACGTTTAACTCAAAAGTAATGCTTTGGAATTAGTGTCAAGAGAATTAAGCACACTTTCATGAGGAGGCCATTAACACGCACAGCGAGGAATCCAGCACGGGGACTGATAAAAATTGGAAGTCAGAGAGCTCAGGAGGGAAGGCTTAATTAGCCTGTGAGGTTTTTCTTTAAAATTCTTAAAAAATTAGAGATCTTCTCCAGGAGTTTATTATGGGCTCCTAAATGACTTTCATTTAGGAGCTTAAGGGTTTGACCCAAATCTTGTCCTTGTTACACCTTGGAGAGATTGCATCATTAAGTGCAGGTAAGCCTGGAAGCTGAAGACAAATCTTCAAAGTTGACCCAACTCCAAAGCCAACATGGTCAGAATCTCCTCCATTGCAGAAATAGGAAGGCTTTGAAGCCAAGTTCTTGGTTTAGGACAGGTAATTCTGAAAGAGGGCTTTACTCTGCTGTGTAGCTGAGCCTGCTCTGGAAAACAAGGAAGGTAAGACTAGAGGCTGCTTTCCCAAGTTTACACATTGAAGGAGATTCAACTGGAGGCTGCAGATGAAAAGCCAAATTTGTTTAGTTGGTACCTCCAGGGAAATTACCAGAGTCTTTGAGGAATGCTGCAAACCTCTAGGCAGGCTCTTGTCCCTCTAGACACTCGGCAAATCAGCTTTTTAGAATTTTAGGTTGTTCCTAAGAATATAAACAGGAGAAAATCATGTTTGTGAGAATGTAACACTTCCCCAGAGCACAGGGTGTTACGGATGCACACACACTCAAATCCAACAGGTGTTAAAGCTCAGATTTATTCTTCAGTAGAAAAGTTAGTTAGAACTCCGGTAACAGTAGTGAACTACAGGCTCAATGATGTAAGGGGAATTAGTACTACACAGCCGACTTCAGAATCCATAAGATTCAAAAGTGATGACTCAAAACGCGCATATCACTCGCCTAAAAGCTGAGGGCTCCCTCCCTTGAGGAGATACCTCGGGCGGTGCCCCAACCCAGGGGGGAGTCCCCGACGGCAGACCCGCTGCTCCGAGGAGGACTGGTTCCAACGTGTCCTCCGGCAGGACCCCGTTTATACCCCTGTTGAATCTGACTGGTGGTCATCTAATCCCTATTGGCCAAGAAGGTCACCTCAGTGTACCTGTCACGCCTCGACTGGCCAGTTCAAATTTCAACCTGCAGCCTCCAGGGTTTAGTTGTTTTTTTTTTTTCCTTCCCCTTCTCCCTGCCTGGAGAAGTTTCATTTCCTGCTGGCAGGATTGCAGGGGGGAAGTGTACTGCCACACGGGGTTAGCTGAGCTCATGGCTGAAGCATTGAACGCCAACCAGTGGGGTGGAGAACAAGCAAATACCTTCAAGCCTCCTGAAAACCAGGATATCAGTATTGTTTTCTTTCTTATTTTGTGTCCATGTGGAGAAATTAATTGCCTAGCCAAACTGTACTGCATTTGATTCAGTCAGATAATGGCCCTGAAATTCAAACAAGGGACACGAATTTTTGCTTGGTATGAGTCTTCATGTCCTATTTCTTTACTATGTTTGGGTTTCCCAGTGTGACATGGACCAGCCAGAAGAACTGCTCGACCTTTGGCCCTTGCCAGGGGCTGATAGTGCAAAGGCTATCTTGAATATACAACTGGAAGACCTGGAAGTTGCTGAAGGCCCAGTGAGATGAGGAGAAAAGCCCATTTGTGCCAGCAGAGGGGTGGGAAGGTGCTTTCAGACCTTTGTCTATTGAGCTGCCTCATCCTGAAGTAACATTAGTCTGCGATCTCCAGACTTACCTCGCTCTAGTTCAGGCTCTGATCACACAGAGCTTCGGAAAGCCTTTTATCACTTGGTCGCTTTCAAAACCAGGTGCAAGCTTTTCTACTTCAGGGCCTTGGCAGTGCAGTGTCCTGGGCAGAAACCACCCAAGCACCTTCCCCCTTTCACCTGCCAGTCCTGCTACCTTCCAACCCGTGGTGAAGAGTGTCGTCACAGGGGCCCTGTAGCAAAAAGCCTGCAGCCCCAGCCCAGCAATGACCTGTGATGTCCGGTGACCCGTCTCCCATAGCAAGTTGCTTGTCAGTTACTGCCGTGTTTAGGTGGATCTGCTCTGTTTTCCACCCAAAGTGGCTTGTTCAGAGTTTGGTTAATTAAGTGTCTGGGTGTAGTTGGCTCCTCAGTTAACTCACTGCACGCTGAGGGGTGTTTATCGCTGGGTAGCATATGCTCAAATCTCCCCAGTATGCTTTTGCAGCAGAGGCTTTACATATACTTCCTGGTTTTCTGATTCTCTAAGCATCTTTCTCAAAATTTTTAGCATTTTTAGCTAAGGGAGGCTGCTTTCCTAGGCACTCCTGGTACCTTGATGATGTTACCACTTTTCCCCCACTTTAAAAAGTGCTTTCTCATTTTGTCTACTCCTCACATTTCTCTCTTTTTCCTAAATCTCTTTGGATAACATCCCTCTTTCTCCCTCCCCAAAGTTTCTTCTTTCTGTCCTTCACACATAAGCTGATGGTAGCTAACCTTGCTGCCTTCTTGCCTCTTCTTAAGTTGATCTGCACTGAGCAGGTTGGGTTTCTTTTGATTCCAGTTGTGAAAACACAACAAGTAGGGACCAGAGTGACATTAGCCTTGCATTTATACAAAGAGGGAAATACCCAGCCAACGTGGCAATTAGAGATCAGGGAACTGACCGATTAATACCCAACACAAGAGCTGATGGAAATGTTTGCACTAAGTGCTTACCATTAATTATTCATCCTCCCTGAGCAGACCTTATCTTTGGCTCAATATCCCAAGATACAGGGAAGCTGCAGCATCTCCTGTGGGTGGAGGAGACAAGGAGAGGTGAAGAATGAGGTAGCAGCTCATGTTTTACTGTCTCCTGCTGCCACGGAGGATCTCCACGGGGTCAAATTGCTGTTTTGCTTCTGCACTCTCGAGGCATTTTTTTTGCAGGGAAAGATTTATTAGCTAGGCAAACATTTTACATGGGCCTCCTCTGGCAACAGTAATCACATGTAGGGGTTGCTGGGATGCTTTTTTTTCTCCCCCTTGTTAAGACACTGGTCCCTATAAGGATGCAGGTATATACTGAAATTCATACTGAGGAAAGGCAGCATTTTTGTTGGAGGGGCCAGCAGGAGGGAGCAGGAATGGTGGATGGGGACCTAAATACAAACAAAATACATTTTATTTGTATTCTACTGTTCTAACCCTGAAGAAAGAAATGTTAGTGGTGTCTGTTGTTGTTTTACCCCATGCATTTTGTGTCCTTTCTCCTGTTCACAGCATTGGCCACTGTCCATGTGCCCACCAGAAGTGCTCTAGTATATAAAAGCCTGCAGCTGACAGCAATATCTTTGTGTCGTATATGAATACGAGATATATAGTCACTGCTTCACCTTGGCGTCAGGTACTTTCTTATACAACTCTGGCCTGTTCCCCTCATGCTGGCTGTGCACATCTGCTTCCAGATCCCACACCAAGCTAATGAAGGCTATGAAAGCATGAAGTGGCATCCAGTAGAGAGACAGCAAAAGGGGAGCAGATCCTGGGGCTGGTGAAGGAACCCACCTCCCTTGCATCAACAGCACCTCTCAGCTCTTTGGAAATCTTGGTTGGTCTCTGGGTGTGCCCCAGGCTGATGGTACCTCGAATTTTTTTTAGGTGTTACGCTGTTTTAACCATCTTTATTAATATCTTTGACCTTATCTCCTGGCCTGCTCTGTAAGAGTTTAAAAAAAAAAGGCTTAAAATAGTCTAACCCATCTAATGGATGAGATGGAAACTTCATTGACTGACTTACCCAGGAGAGATGCGTGAAGCTCATCACACCTAAATTAAATTATATCTTGAGCACCTTTCCTTTGAGCGCTGTCATTTTCCTCCAAGAGGCTGTATAAATTGCTTTTTCATTTTATTTGATGTGGCAAAAAGCCAGGACTGGAATCTATCATTCTCCAAATCCTGAGCAGTGGTGATGGGTCGAAGCAATCTAACATGAAGGTTATTATCACTGAGTGTGTGGGTTAGCACGGTTGAAGAAAATAATGTATTTGCCTGAATTAACACCTAAGTGCATCCTGACACAGAAACTCAGTTCTCTCAAGACTTTTTTTGATTCAGGAACTCCTGTGAACTTCATTGATTATCTCAGTCCTTGATTTCCCATGAGTGACACAGAAGGCAAATTAAGTTTATGGCAGAAAGTCTTCTAAAGATTGTGTAAATCTTTACACTAATTCTGTTAATAAATTAGGTGGGATAAGCTGAAGTGGTGTGTACTGGGTGAAAGTGGACCACATAGTCAAACCATACAGGGGATGAATTTTTACTCAGTTATGAAAAAATGAACACTAATGTCAGAATTTGGTTTTTTTCCAGCCCAAGTATATAGAAAAAAGATGCTGGTCCATCATTTCCATGGCAACCAGAGCTCTTGCACCTCAGGCTGCAGGTCAAGCGAGTCAGTAGTGCCATGCTCTAGATCTGCTGCCCCAGCAGCCTGGAGATCTCCCACTGCCAAAGGTGTGGAGGCCATCCTACTAGGAAAGATGGGTGCATTAATGCTTACCTTGGTGACCCTTTAGTTTTACTTATCTAAGGTCTACATCAGCCAATGCATACAGTGTATGTCCCCCTTGCAGAGCCTCTTTGTGCGTGGCAACAGCTGCATGAGCTGAAGTGACCCAGCAATGGGTGGTTACCCTACTTGTGTTCCCACTGCACCCCAAACTGCTCTTCTCCATCTCGCCAGGCCTGATATGGGAAAGAGCACAGAGCTGTGAAGCTGTGTGGCAGTGCCAACAGCGTGAAAGAGGAAAAAGAGGCAGGAGATGAAACCATTGTTTAGCTCTGCTCCCATCTGGATGCCTTCCTGCCCCTGGGGGCACACACATGCACCTAAATTTGTATGACATGGCTATCCCAGGACAGGCAATAAGATACACTCAATATGCAATCAGGGCTCACTCAATAAGTGGGTGATTAGCAACTGCATTTGTACTACTGCAAATTGTGGAGGAAATCAAGCCATTGTCTTTTGATACAAAAGAGCCTTGACTAGTTGGTTAGGATTTTAGTTTCTTTTGTAATATATATATATATTTTTATACACACGTATTCACATATATATACATATGACTCCTGTATGAATCTGACACACTAAGGAGGTTGGGACCTTAACATTTGAGCTGAAAGAGGCTAGAGTTATACAAAGGCAAATTATTTCTGATGTCCAAGTATTTTTACTAATAGTACTTTGTGGTTAAAACAGGATTTATGTCTTTTAATGCACTGAAAATACTACTAGTCTCCACAACAGCTGTGAAGTTGGTGAGCATTATTGATCTGTTGTTGTTTAAAACTAATGGATTTCTCTTGGCTTTTTTATAGCTTTCTATGTTGGCAAGAAACGAACAAAATATGTTATACAGTGATCAGATCCAAAGGCTGTTAGAAACAGTGAAAAGATGACCACTGACTGTTGAGCCTTGGATCAGACCCTAATATTTTCTTGGAGACAATTTGTGTGGCAGTTCAATCCCATTTATGTTATGTTCCTTTCTGGTTTATGGTTCTTTTTGGGTTTGATTCAGTAAAAGACCTGATAAGGATCAGAGTTGAGCTAATGCTGCTCATCCCCCTCTGTATCCCAGCTCCTGGCCAAAGGTTTACTTCTCTCAGGGCAAGGGTTTTGCTGAAGCCGGGAAGTTATGCTGGCTGTGTGCCTCTTCTTGGATCCTTCCTACTCTCAGCACAGGTCCCACCCTGCTCCAGCTCTTGGCTCATCAAAGGTATTATCTATCCTCACTGCTTTGTAACACCTTACGAACATTAGCAGAGCATAAATCTATGCAAGTTGTCTCCTATGATGTTAACAGCGTGGATGTGCTATTCATTTTCAGGCCATCACTGGCCACCTGCCACTGGGTTTTATGATTTGCAAGAAGTTGATGGACAACCTGTGAGTTCTCTGGCCAGATTTGAAGCATTGCTTTGAATTTTGGGGGTTGCTTTCCTCTCAGATTTCTCCTGTCCCTTCCCTGGCAAGCTTTACTAAGGTTGGCTGCAGAGTAGAAGGAGTGAGGGGAGATTTTCTTCTGGGTGTCTCTCTTAGTTTTTAATTAATCAGTGAGGTTCCTTTCTGGCTTGGGTTCTTTCTAGCTTCAGTGCCGCCATCTCATTAATTGCAGCCAGTTAGCAGAGCGGACATGCAGCAAAGTGTCAGCTGGTATGTGCTTTTTGTCTCTTTTGTCGGCATAATTAGAGAGTATTTACTGACTATCGTGCTGCTCAAACATACTCCTTCGTGGTGTTTCCTTTGTTGCGTAGCTGTATCTTATGGCCCTTTGGCTGAACTTTGGCTTCTGCAGTGGGGAAAGGTGGCTGGGAGGGGGTTTCATTCTTGATGCTAAATAAAAACATGGCTTGGGATATAAAAGTGTTGGTGGGAAGGATTTGCAGGCTGATGACAGCGTGTTTCCGCAGCAATCCAGGACCCACTCCCCATGCACAGCACTCAGCTTCATGTGATGGCAAGAAAGTGCACTGCCCTGACGCAGTAAGCAGGGTTGGGGCATTTGGGGTATATTAGTAGTACCTAGGGTGGTCTTCTCTGGCCACTGCAAGAACACTAGGGACCACTTGGGTGTTAGGAGGTACAGAAAGAGCCTCCCTCGGGCTGAGCGCTTGCCTCACTGGAGGAACCCCAACCCTGGTTGTGGCTGGGCAGCAGCTTCTCACTTTGCCTTTGTTGAGTAGTGGCCTGGGAATGGCCTGCCGGGGGGATCAGATGGGAACCTTTGCATGAAAGCATCGGGCTCCCAGTTCTGGTGAATGATTTTCATTACGTTTACCAAAGTCTCAAATACAAATGGCTTGTTTCTGGTTGTATGAAGCATCTCACTCAAACCAATTATGCAGCAAAATTAAATGAGAGTGGGATTTCTTAGGTAGTCTGTACTTTATCCCTGGGTTTAGTCTCATTTATTCTCCCAATTTAGAGTATAGGACTGGAACAACCCCTGCCTGCTATAAACCAGAAGTGAGGCAAGGGAAAATTCAAACCACCCAAGCTCTTTCCTCCTCCAGCACCAAACCACCGAGCACCTGGGCTGGCCCACATCCCTCTGCCCTGCCAGGGCATCTGCTCGCCACTCCAAACTGTACTTCTGGTGTGTGGTCCTATTTTTTTTTTTTTCCTCCTTTTTTTCCCTAATTTGGAAGTGGAGTCTCATGCAAGGATGTAAGATATTGTTCGTCTCCACTACGCATTTCTCTCTCTGTCTTCTCTCTGTAATCAAAGGGAGCGGGTGGAAAACTTTGCAAAGAGAACAGATGTCTCTGCTCCCTGCTGCAAGTCAGGAGGGGGCTCAGGTGTTCTCTCTCCTACTTCGTGCTGCAGTTAACTGGATTTGTCCAGGGGATTTAGGAAGAAAAGATGCCATTGCCAGGCATCTAAGTACAAGTGATTCGTCTTGATACGTTTTCGGTGTTACTGATGAGAGAGGGAGACGAATGCTTAATTAGGGAATTAACCATCTTTTAAAAGATTAAGTTTTCTTTGAACTCGCTTATCAAAAAGAGAAAAAAAAAAAATGCTGCAAACTGTTTGACAGAAATCTCTTTTCTCAGTATGAATGAAAGGCTGAACAGTTAGAGCAAAAGATGAGCGTAATTACTAGATAAACCTAGGACTGGGCTTGCCCTATGGAAGTACTGCTTTCCCTTGCTGTGCCAGTCTCGTGTGCTGGTTCTATTTTCTTCTCTTCCCAGAGCTACTCCATGCAGGAGGGGGGCATATGCAGGTAACCCTGATTCTGTCTCCATCACATCACACAGCTCTTGGCTTTGCTCCTGGAGTCCTCCTCTGTTATCCAATACCTGTTAGCTGGAGTGATGCAGATTAAAATTTTATGGCACCCAAGCACTTTCAGGGGGAAACGGGAGCTCAAGCATATGCAGCAGTGAAAGATAGTTGCAGGTATCTCAGGGTGACATGGAAGCCCTTTGTCTGATGCAGTGCTACTTCTCACAGCCATATTCTATGTTATGCCTCAAATCTTTAAGTCAATCAAAAGTTAATTCATCCCTCTTCCATTAACAAGAATGAATGCAGTTTGGTATGTGAGAGGAGAGTAACCTTTTTTCCCGGGATGATCACCAGGACCAGATGTGTGTGCACACACCCGATACTCCTATGTGCATCTCTCTGGCTGAGACTTAGTATTTAGGGTGGTTAAAAATATTTACCTTTTATGAGCAGAAAGTAGCATCATACAAACTGTGACAATATTTTTTCCCCTTCATGAGCTAAAACCAGTTATCGGTCATTTTCCTCCTAAATTCCTGCCTGGCACTTCATGGAGATTCTCTAATTCAAATTGACAGGTGCTTGTACAGCGGGTTGAAATGCCAAATAACAAGCTATATTTTACATTTTTATGCATGTATGAGTGGAACATGAATTATTTCAAATTTATTGTGGGAATCGCAGGGAGTTAGACAATGTGGACTACTTTTTTTGTTGTTGTTTCTGATGCACTTCATCTGCCCCTCATGAACCTCAAAGAGCGCACAGCTATTAGTGGTTCCCATTTGCAGCAAAGCAACATCTCTGATACTCCTCTAATGTTTGGCAGGAGAGGGGGACATGATTTTTGACTCTGAAATACCACACTCAAACTCTGCCCCAGCCTTGCTTCAAGGCTGCATGTAGGAGAAGGATGGCACACAGCTGCAAGTCCACGGAGGTTCACTGGCCCTGGGGCGATCCTGCAGTCTCACCTCCTCTATGTCTCAAGCGATGATTTTGTTTCACTCTTGGCAGTAAAGGTTGTTATTGGTTTCTTGCAGGTATAACAGCTTCTGCAAACCTGTCCCACGTGGGTGCTCTCCTGATGCTCATATGCAGGTGGGTCTGTTGCAGGTGGCTCATGGCCAGGCTTAGCTTGACATAGGGTCCCTCAGGGGCTGCAGGCAAGACCCTGGGTGCTGTGCAGCTTTTGGGTGCATGGGGAGGACAGTCAGCCCTCTGGGCATGGGGGCTTCCAAAGGAAACTCGTTTGGAGGGGTGAGAGTGTAAGCAGATGCCCATCAACCTGGGATTAACCCCAGCATTGGGTGCTCCTTTGGGAATGACCTGTTCGAGTCCCCATCTCTAAGGACTGCAGGTGTCCCCACCATGGGACATCCCAGTGGAGCCCAGAAGAGAGGACCCATGTGCACGTCCATGCCTGAGGTGTCTTCCCTCCTGCAAGCCTTTTTCAGGCAAAGAACTGTTCCTGCACCGGACATGGCAACCAGGAGATATTTGCAGGATGAAACCCAAATGTTTGCAAGCATGCCGGGAGTTGTCTTTGGAGCTGTTGTCACTGCTGTGCTGAAAAAAACAATATAAAAATTAAAATCAGCATAGCTTCACTGAAACCCAACAGAACAGCTATGTTTGGCTAGAAAAATTGGAGCAATAATTGGCACCTCATTTGCTGTATATAGCTACAAGAATAGCTTTTTATCCTGATTCAATGCTCGTGAACACCTTTGTAAAGTGAGGGTTATGGCCATGAATTTGCCTAAATGCAGCACTGGAACAAATCCCTTTGTGTCTACTCCTTAAGCTAAGAGAGCTTCCTTGGTAATCCTTGGTCATGCTAAGAGCTGAAAAAAGACTTGTCCCCGGAAAACAGTGGGGTGATGCTCGTGTACAGCAGCTGGGCCCCATCTCTCAGGCAGCATTCTTGAAGGCCGCATCCTTCAGCGTAGATGATTATTTTAGGATCGTTGCAGCCATATGCGTTATTTACCATGAGTAAATAAAACAGTTTTCGCTCCTTATCCACCAGCACAGGATCACTGAAGGGAGACAAAGCTGGGTTTTACTCTTTAATGAAAGCTGCTAACAAGGTGTCCCCATTGCATGAGGGCTGCTCTGCCAGTAGGAATCCCTCACCTTGGTGGGAATGATGCTTTCATCTCCCCTTCCCCTCAAAGGTACAGCAGTGACTGCGTTTCCCATGGAATAATTATGTGGAATCATTTAAATGAGCCATATAATGAAAACGCTGAGGGAGATGCAATAGGCAGGCTCCTGTGTTGGCAGGGTTGCCTTACTGCTGGAAAATTGCTGGTTCGGGTTGTAAAGTGGGGCTTAGTCAAGTTAGACCCTCTGTCCCCACCCATAGACCAGAGTAGGCTGAAACTAAAGGTGTTTGAATGATATCCAAGCAGTCCTTTTGAGCAAGCCCTCCGCACCAGCTGTGGGCTTGTCCTCACACCAGCCCCTGCAGAAGACTAATCCCAAGTCTTTTATGTGCTAAGAAAAACTGAAATCAATGCGGTAGATTTATCAGACAGCTAATGCATAGCAGTAGTCCCCCCTCCAAGCTTGGTGTTCTCTGGGGGCAATACAATGATGATTAATTAAAACACCCCAATGCTTTCAATTAAAGTTTCCAAAGTGCTTGCTAAGCAATTAAGTGCAGTAATGCTGCATGAGACAGACAACTTATTACCAGCCCCACTTTGCACACAAGAAACCCCTAGTTTGGTAAAAGAACCTGATATAAAAACCAGAGCTAAAATCCTTGTCCTGTGCAAATCAATGGTTAAAGTCCCTTGAACTTCAGTAGGACTGTGTTTCCACTTCAGGGATTTCCTGTCCCCAGTAATCCTCGCAAACAAATGTCTAGTTCAAAATGTGAAGTAGAAGAAAATTTGTTATGTTGTCCTCAGACTTGCTTCAACATTTTGAATAATTTTCCAATAACTTGTGATGAGGCACCTGTAATTACTGTGCCAGTTTAATTTAGAGTAGGTATTTACCAATCAAATTATATCTGACATGGTTCTTGAAGGGATGGAAGTTATCTTAAAAAAAAAATCACCCTGTGCATCAGTAATATTCCAGAAATCAATGTTGTTTATCAAGCCATATTGACCTTCTTAGAAGCTGAGGTTTTTTTAATTACATCTCTGAAATAAGATTAAAACCTTTCATTATACCTTTAGAATTGCCTTAAAAATAAATAAATAAAAAACAGCAAAGCATTTCTTATTGATTTAAAAGTATCTCCAGTCTCATAATAACAGTCTTTAAATCCAAACAAATCAAAATGAAAAAAACCCACCAAACAACGCTCCTCTATTATTTTCTGCATTGGGGAAAGTAAAGCTTTGACATATATTTTATAAATGTTTTATTAATGATACCCTCACTAGCTTTTTTGTTTGTTTCTCCTTTTGGTGTGCTAGCAGTGAAACGTACCTTTAAGCTCCTGAGGCCTCAGTCGAGATGGTTAATAAATGTTGTTATTTTGGCACCTGAAACTATGCAGCGAGTAATGCCGCTCTGTTAGTGCCAGTGCTGACATCTGTTGCTCATGAATCATCGCTCGTCATTAGGATGCATAACTGAGGATTTGTTTAAATAAAAAAAGCTATTAGCAGTGGGAGAAATGAATATAGAAGGAAGGTTTCAGCTCCATGAGGGAGAAGGAGCATCCATGTGCTGAAATGTGCCCTGAGCTCCCGCAAAAGCCCACCCCGGGGCCTGAGGCATGTGCAGATATGTTGGGAGGAGGCAGGCAAAGAGAAAATAAATGTATCCAGGGAGATTTAGCTGGTTTGCTGGTTTTCTTTGGGGGTTTTAGCTGCTCTGGACCAATTTGGCCTTTTAGGTTCTGTCCGTACATGGCTGGGATGTCCCCCGGTGTCTCTGGGGCAAACCACAGCTGTGGTGTAATGTTGCTCCCTTGTGCTAGGCACTGCGGTCAGTAATACTACAAATGTAAGAGTGATGATGTTAAAATAAGCAATACAAGCAGACAGATATGTGGGGTTTTTTTTCCTCAGAGGGATTTTTGGGGGAGAAGCAGGAGTATTTTCAGGAACACTGAAAAATTCATGTTCAGCATGTAGTTGGCAAGTAGTTGGGGATGAAGAAAAGTGGAAGTATTTCACTTAAGAATTTTTTGGTTTGTGTCCTGATCCAATATTGGGAAGGTTTTGATATGATCCCAAGAGAGAGATTAAGACACAAACGAGGTCAAATGCTGTATACCCAAAAGAGCTTTTATTACTGAAATTATCGAAAGTAGAAAATAGTAGCAATAGGATAGAATGGAAGAAAAGGCATCAAGCAAGCAGTCAGGATAGAGTTGCAAGGATAGTCACCACCATGGATCCAGTGGCATCCCATTGGTCCTCAGACTTCAGTTCTTTGGTGATGGGAGCACACCACGGCTTGTCTCCACAGTTTTTTATAGGGCATAGTCCGATGCAAGCACATACGTACTGTTCATGCACTGTTCATGCGCTGCAGGTTTAATCTATCACATGACCTTCACGTGATCAACACTAGAAACCAGTACCTTATCTCAGAGACTACAGTTTCCGTGATAATGGTAGTCTCCACTTTCCTTGCTGGCTCCGACCTTTCTCCTCCCCTGGATGCCTCAGTGGCCTGATAATCGTCTTTATGGACAGAGGAGTGCCCTGCTTAAACAAGTCATCTCTGGGATAAGTCACAGCGAACAATCCTTGAGACAAATGGCTTGAGATGACAGTCCAGTCTCTCACAACAAACAATATCTTTGAGACAAATAACTTGAGATAACAATTCAGTCTCTCAGAGTTTGTTTCAAAATGGCTTTTTAAAATCTAAATATTAATTTATTCTCTGATACTAGCTTTAAAACAATGTGAAGAGCATGGGGGAAAAGCAAAACAGGAGAAAAAATGAGCAAGTGAGAGGTGGGCAAGATGAAGCTGCCATTCCAGGGGTGCACGTTAATCAGAGAGTGAGGAGGCATCATCAGATGGGCTTCACCAAGACGTAGGTTTTGATTTCTCCTTTTCTCTTGCAGCACCAAATGTTTCCCACTTCTTCAGTGCCTTGGTTGGGAATTTGTGTGCCGGCGTGGGTCCAGGGTATGATGAAGAGCAAGGGATGGACAAAACGGCATCCCAGCACTACTCTTCACTAGCCAAGGTAAAATAAATACAGCTCTGGACAGCAATCATGAGCTGTTGGGTCAGTTTTATTTCAATGCCTCTGTGGCTGAAGGACTTCATGTCCAGACGTGTTCTTTGGTGGCTCCAGTGCATCCTTACACATGCAGCCAGCCCCGGCCAGACTGCACAGAGCAAACTGCTTCTTGCCCTGCAGCCAGAATGTCACTGTCCCAGGCTGCATTTGGGTTTGTTGCTTTTTCCTCAGCACAGTTGAGCTCCGAGATGGAGTGCAGACATTCTGTCTTCTTAACCCCAGCCTGTTGCAGTCTGCTGGTGGCTAGGAGACCCAGGGCAGCTAGTGGCCTCCGCTGTGCTGATCTGCCAGTGTGGCACCATGCCTGCTTGCAGAGCACACCGCTGGCTTAAGTAGGGGCCTCAGTGCCATCCCAGAGCAGGCTTAGGAGGCAGCAAGAATACAGTCTGTCATCAGGCACCTCCTCTGTGACCCAGAGAAGCTATAAGCACCTTTCCAACCACTTGCAAGCAGGAAAATCGTGGGGCCGAGCAGCCCTCTTGGCTGCTGGGAGAGGCTTACTGCAATCCCAGGGACACATTCTGATGTTGCCTCCCATATCAAGGCATAACATGCCCAATGTGGCAGCTTCATTGAGTTCATAAGGTCAACTTCTTGAAAATTTGGCATGAGCCACTGGCCTCATTTGTCCTGGCAACTCCTGGTTTTTGTTTGAGAGATTGTGATTTACACAGCTACAGGGCCAGGTCCCTACCTAAGTTAAAAAGCAAAAACATTGTGTGCCCTTCAAGACAGGCCTTACTCCTCCATGGAACACGGTTACTGTCTGCACTAAAACAGCTCATGGTGTACCAGCCTTAGGGATAGGGAGGATGTGCTTGGGGACGCAGCAGGAGAAGAAACCCTGTGATAGTCACAGACTTGCAGAAAGGATGAGGTTGGAAGGGACTTGTATTGTGTTTTGAATTATGTTTACACATATTGTCATATGAATAATTTATAGTGAGACCAACCTGTTTTAGAGCCAGGTGTTTGGATAGTGATGAGTATCTCTGATTGCTCTCTGCTCCTCCAGCCTGTCCAGCCTCAGCCCAGCGACATCTCAGGCAAGTCAGAGATGCTCCAGCTTTGCTCTGGTCTTCTGTCAGCATCTTCTACCCCCTTTCACTTGAAATGGTGTCACCAAAAAAGTAGTGTGCATGCCAGTGTATTGTCTGCTGCTGGTGTTAAAGGTGGTGAAAACACCCTCCTCATCTGAGCCAGCAGGATGAGTGCTCGTCCTTCCTTGTAGATGAAATCCCGTCCTCTTGGGGACAACAGTAGGGAAGGAGGAAGCATTTTGCTCATTACCACAATCATGCAAATGCAAAAACACATTAAAGAAGCTGAAAACTGACTTTGAGGATCCTTTGTCCTCGGTTCACAGCTGTTTTCAAGAGCGACGTTGGTTTGTTTCTTCACTGTCTAAGCTTTGCTTACTATTTCTGTGTCTTGATGTAGTGGGAAACATCTTTAAAATGCTTTTTCACATGCGTGCGTGTGCACGCTATTGAGGTAAATTGCGTGATTGTAAAAATGAGCTTGGAGTCTTGAACCAGGATTATTCCCACACCAAAGTCACTGCGCTGGGACCAGTCTCAGCCAAGGACCCCTCTCCCCAGAGGGTGGCAGAAGAGTAACGCCAACATTGTGCAGTGGCAACTTAGAAGCATGAGGAGCTGGAATGAAAATCTTCAGTTAACAAAAATACTTATTTCGTGAGAAGGAGGCTTTAAGACCCTTAACCAGAAAGCTGTAGCAGAAATAACTTCTTATGTTGTGAACTTATCTAGATCCTCAGGGCCACATACCCTGGTTGATGTCTCCAGAAGAAAGTGAGAAAGTATGATGGTTTCTTCTTTGTACTGTTCACTACAGCACGTCAGCCAGGGAGACCCAGTGCCAGCACTGTGCAGAGCTTTCCCTCTGGATCTCTTGGAGGATGCTGAGCTTTATATTCTCTTTGCATTTCAGTTGGGCATTTGCTGATTAAAGCATTCATTCATACTTTAGACGTGTGCCTGGTAGCAAAACTCATCTTTGCTCCAAGGTGTTGAATTATTTGGGCAGCATCTCACCCCACAGACTGTAAACACCTTGTGGCTGGGATAATACTTTGTTTTATATTCAGGGGAGTGTCACATAACAGTCCTGCTCCTAGGGCTTAGAGATACTGAGATAATACAAATATAACTAATAACGAGTGATTAGTGATCCCTGAGAGAAACGCCACTGTTGTTTTATGGTCCCATCATCAGGAAAGGCAATGTGAAATGAATTATTGCAAGTGCGGGGTGCCACGGTTTGTAGCCTCTGCCTGGCAGCCCTGACCCCCCTCCACAGCCCCGTTGCATCCTGCACTGCACCCGTAGCACTGAGACTCGTCTCCAACCACAGGGTGCTGTGCCAGGTGCAAGTCTCGGATCTCTTGCTCCTCTCCTTTTTTGGCATTTTACCTGCGGTTTCTGGACAGGCTGTGGCAGCCCCATCACATGGGTCCTTGCTGGTTTGCTCCCTCACCTTGTAGTACAGCCTGTGCCAGGTAGCATCCCTGCAAGCATTAACAGGTGAAGTCAGGCAACCTCTTTTCCCCTCCTTAGAAGAACACACACACTTGCTGCCTGTATTTAAGCACTCTTCAGTGAACTCAATGCAATATTCACACCCCAGCCAGTGCACACACGAGGATGAGCAGACCCTGTCCTTCTAGGGAGGGCAGTTAGTGGTCTGGGAACACACCAGGGCCTGGCACAGCGGCTGAGATGCACAGCTTCAATGGCCAACACCGTATGGGCAAAACTCATCTGCAGAGGAGTCAACACTGCCTGCGGCACTGGCCTGGGGTTGTGGGGTGAGCTTACACCAGAGCATCAGCTCCCCCGGACATCTCACCCTCTGCTCCCTGGACACAAGGCAGGTCTTTGATTCACCTCTGTCATAAGCACAGAGCCACATGTGCACGGAAACAAACACAAATCTGCCAGAATGAATCCTGGGAGGAACAGGCAAGTGCCAAATGTTACTGACAAATGTTGATGTTATCATGACCTTAATGGAGCTACGTTATGTATGCTAACAACTGATTCTTATCCCACGTTTTTGTTTTGCCAATATACAAATTCATGTAGCAGCTTTTGATCACATAGACAATTTAATAATTTGGGCTTTTCAGGCAGATCGTAAAGTTTAGCAGGTGCAGAAAGGGTGCACTTGTAGCCCTTTCTCACTATGAGGGATGCCTTTGTCTTTAGCTGTTCAGCATGGTCCCAGCAGTCATCTCTATGTTTCTATCCCTGCAAGTATGCGTCTTCTCATCATTTCTCTCCTTCGCCTGATTTGTCACAAATACCTCTGCCCCCAGCCCTGTACCTCTCTCCTTTCTCTGCAGCTGCTGCAGCAGCTTGTTTTGTTCCTCCTTTTGCTCCCACCAATGTAACTCTATTAATTGCTGGAGACACGGTTAATATCCTCTGCTGTATAGTAGCATAAAATAAGACCAAGGGCCTGAAGTGTACTGAACACAGCTTTTAAAAACTGATACGTTGTCTGGCCTCGTGTCTTACCTGAACTCCTCAAGTCTACCTTGGTGTTTGATGGTTCCAGATGGGCCAAATCAGCACCAGAAAACCCTTTTGTTTTAGTTGAGAACCCTAATGGTTCAGAAAAGTCAACATTTTTCTGAGAAAACAAACTGCATCTTAAAGAAATTACATATTCAATGGAAAGACAAAAAAGCACATAAAATTTGCAAACAGCTGTAGCAATTTTAGGAACCTCACAATATGTTGGTTTTCTTCCAAAGAGGAGCCCTTTCTGGTGTGAAAGAGGAGCCCATAATTTGATTATCTCCTACTAATTTTCCTGTTTTCCATTTCATACCTTTAAAGATGTAGGGGAATACGAGCAAATATTTGTTTGCAGTTATGTTTTGTTTTGGTGGTTTAATTTAAGCAGTACTGAAATTCAGGTTGAAATTACTGTGAAAATGCAATAGCATTGTAGATACAGTCCTTAAGGGGGAAAAAAAATCCCTTCCATATTGCTAACTTCACTAGGGAATTTCCTTTTGTGTTCTGAACTAATGTTCCTCCATTGTTAAACATTTAAGGACCCAGGCTGCAAAGAATTGATTAAAAATCTTGGCAATTGCTGTATGCCATTAAACTTCATTTTTGCTGTAACATATTTTGCTAATTTGCTATGATGTGTTTGATTTAGTAGTTCATTTAGCCATTGCCAGAAGCGTTAGAGGAAAAGGTAAATTTTCAGCTTGTTGACTTGTTTAATAACTTGATATAGTCCTTCCTCTTTGACAAGTTTACACCGATGGCAGCAAGAGCTATAACCATTACTCAGTCAATACTTGAATTTCCCATACACTAAGGAATATTCTGGGCTATAATGGGGTCAGGCTTGTTTGTGACCAAGGCTTTCTGAACAAACAAATGTTACAGCAGTATAGCCAGTTCCTCTATTTTATTTTTTTTAATTAATTCAGTACTCGTAAGCTACTTTACAGAAACAATTACACACATTAGATCCATATTAATGACTTTACTTTCCTTATTGAGCTTTTGTACACATGCACAGTGAATCACAGAGGCAAGGGTTTAAAAGATAGTGTTCCTTGAGAGGGACCCCTGGGAGGGCACACTTACTGTGAGCAAGGCTTGAGGGAGAAGGACCTTTTCTTAGGGAGGGCACACTTACTGTGAGCAAGGCTTGAGGGAGAAGGACCTTTTCTTAGAGAGGTTAAGTTAGGTGGATCCAGCTAGAAATTGTCTCTTTGCCTAAAAATAAATTTGTTTCCAGTCTTTTGGAGTTCACTTATGAATATTAGAGCAACTGAGTTTGGGAAAGAGAAGATTTCAACACTCAAAAATTTATGAATTTTAAATGTGCAACTAGAAGTGCTCCTAGTAGACATGGTGGGTTTTGCTCCAACAAAGTGGTCACAAATTACTGGATGAGTGAATTTGTAAGTGCTTTACAGATGGCTAATGGTTTGTAGGTATTTTATGCCACAGTTAATCAGCTGCTACAAGCAAAGTAGCCAAACGATAACCCAGTGTGGGGCAAAAAGCACCAAACCGCTCTGGACTGAAGGGCAGTTCAATGAACCACTGTAGGATTCAGTATGTCTTGTATAACCACAAAGAAACCACTGTGTCATTTTGTTTTGTGCCCAGGATGTTGTTAGTGCCTATAAAATACTGTAATTCTGTAATATAATACTTGTATTTTATTGTATTTTATATAATACTTATATTTGATATATATATTTAGCCTATTATATATCTATGTATTTCATTATTTAGCAGTAATTATATCATGAGCAGTAGAAAAATGGAGATTGATAAATGTGCTGTAGTTGGTGAGGGGGAATACTGTGAATTGGATCTAATTCAGGCATCTAACTTGTGATCTGAAGTACCTGTTGGAGAGATGCCTTGGCATTTTGGAGGTGTGTAGAGGGAGAAACTAATTTAGGCATTTAACCTAAAGATGACAGGCTGTCCCTCTGAGGTCCATTTTTCTCTCTGTTGACTACCTAAGGCCCTGCTTCTCTATGCCAAAGGAGATTTTTCTCTGACGTGTCACTTCTCGTCACTGGCCCTTCCACTTGCCGCTATAGCTGGCTGGAAGATATGTAAACCATTTTAAAAACTGAAGAAATCAGGCTCTGCTGAAAATCCCTGTTGGCCAGGTGTTCCAGGGATGTCCCAGTCCAAGTTGGGGGCAGATGCTCTCAGAGATGCCAGGGTGTCTCAGATACCTCTGTAAGCAGCTCTTTTAATTATAGAAGGTTCATTAAGTTTATTTGCCTTAAGTAAAACATTGGGCATCCGATTATAGAATTGGAAAAGCTGTACAGGAGAAAACCAGGAAAACTGCCCAAGCTTGCACCGATACTTGAGATTTCCCCTATGGCCCTGAGGTGTCCCACAATACCAATTTCACTCTATGGCCCCATGGTGTGCTGCAGAGAGGAACCCTGTCTGCGGGCTCCCCACTTCTATTTATATTCTGGAATTCAGTTGCTTCTTCAGAGTTGTTGCCATGTTTCAAACACACTTTTATTTATGTCCTGATTCAAGTGCTCTTTTCCTGGTGAAGCTTCTCTTTTGTATGTCAGCATCTGCAAGATGTTGAAGACACTACTGGGCACAGGTGAGTACTTTCGTTAGCAAAGGGGGATCCTGAGGGCCATAGAGCCATAGGCATAAAGTGGAGAGGTTTAGGCTGGACATTAGGAAGCATTTCTTCACCAAGAGGGTGGTCAACCACTGGAACAGGCTTCCTAGAGAGGTGGTCAATGCCCCAAACCTGTCAGTGTTTAAGAAGCATTTGAACAGTGCCCTAATAACATGCTTTAACTTGTGGTCAGCCCTGAAGTGGTAAGGCAGTTGGACTAAATGATCTTTGTAGGTCCCTTCCAACTAAAAATATTCTCACCTCGCCTCTCCTCACTCCTCTCTCCTCTCCTTCATTATGGCATGTTGCAAAGCTAGACACCACAAGAGTATCACCTAGCAGTTTCACCCTACCTGGAAAACATGACTTGCAACAGGCTTGTTACTAGAAGCGCTTGTTACTGCAAGCGCAGCCTGCCACTACACGCAGCCTGCCATGGATGGCGGTAATGGAAAAGCATTATTTACACAACCTTTCCCCAGCCTCTCAATTCAAGCTCTGTTACGGTGTTTCCAAATAGCGTGCATATAATATTAGTATCAGTTACTGACTTGGCGCACAAGTGCCTCAGGTTTCCTATTTGTAGGGTTTAGGGCATTCTGCCACCACCCGTTGAAGAGCTTTGGGATGCAGAGTCCTTTCCAGAGCCATTCTCTCAGGCTCTCTGAGAGAATTAAAAAATTATTATTGCATTGATGACTCCTGGGCCACATTTTCAATTTTTTTTTGCTTTAGCACAGTAAAGCCTGGAAAACCATTTTTGTTAACACCTCATTGAGTCTCCCTCACATTTTCTTTAGTGCAATGTAATTATTACGGCTGCATGTGTTCGTCTGATATTCATCCTTTCCCATAGCTGTTCTACACCTCAATGTTCATCTGCATGCAGTCACCGTCAGCTTACGATGACTGGGCATGTCACTGGCAAAACCAGCTTTGAGCATCCAGTTGTTCACAGGCTTTTTTCAAAAGAAGAAGCCTGAAAGCACTTTCAGATACACTTGAAAAGCTGAACAGGGTCCTCTATTTCCAACCTCTGAAGGGAGGCAGGGCGGTCTTTAAATCTTTATGAATAAGCTGGGAGCAAACAAGAAATTAGCAAGACACCGACATGCGTGAGAGCGCAGTGCTGAGCAGGCTGTGCTGGGGCAGAGCATGGTGCCAGGGCTGATAGTGAGGAAGGCTCTGGAGGAATGAAAGACCCTTGGAGGTGCAGGCTGCTGCCAGCAGCCTTTGCTAGACCTGGCGTTGGGGGGAAACCACTCAGAGCAGTCATACTGCAGGAGCCAATGGAAACTTTTACAAAGTGCCTCTTCTACCTGCCACCAAATGGAAACATAAAGCAGCCAAACCAGGTGAAACAGGAGCTGAGGGTATTCTGCCTCCACTGAATCCGGCCTGTAAATGAATACTGAGTGATGGAGATCAGGGATACAGATCACCAGCCTAAGTCTTGTGCTTGATAGGATGCTTCCCACAGACTGCTTTCTGCACGCATGCAGATACTCTCTTGGCTTATCTGAAATTGAGAAAAGCTTTGGAAAAATAAACAAGTCCTCTTCACAGCACCTGAGCTGGCCTGTCTCCAGCGACCATTTAAAGAGCAGCCTTGGTGCTGCTGGTGGCCTTGCTGCAGGCAGAGGGCATAGATTTGATGTTGCCATCACTGAGCATCTTGCTTATATGAAAAAACTGTCTGGAAAACACCCCAGATTTTGCATCTCTTCTTCTAACAGAGGTGATCAGCTGAAAGAGGAGGAAGGGTGGCAGAGAAATGTCTTGAAACCCCTAGAAAACAGTGGCTAGCTCACCCCACAAAACGTCAACGTCTGGCAACCAAAAAATAAGGGCCCATGTCTCCTGCACCTCCCAGGTTTGTACCCTTCATGTTTGCAGAGGAAAACTTGGAAACATCACTGAAATAAATCCTAAAAGTTAGAAACCATGTGGCAACCCTAGTCCCTGTTGCCTTTTTTTTTTTTTAATTCTTTTAAACTCTTTTTTTGCTAGTCTTAACATGGTTTAAATGTCTGACTCGTGGGGGTTTGTGTGTGTTTAGGACTGGCAGTACTCCACTGGACACAATGTAAAAGCAACCCACACAGAACTGGTCAGATTTTTCTTCTGCAGAAAATATTTGTGAAAAAACATACCATATAAATACCCAGTAATTTGTTTTCAAATAAAATTTCAGTGAGGAATGCTGATCTTTTTATCCAAACTCAAGGCACAATTTTGCCTCACCTACAAACTTTTTTCATAAACTGAGAACATCCTTCTGAAAACTAGATAAACCCATACCATCTTCCAGCATATTTTGGTGCAAAAGAAAAAAACGGCTTAACCCATGCTGTCCTTGGGGAAATATAGCAAATTCTCTGGGGAATCTGGAAACTTCATTTCCAATGATTTAATGATTTTTTACAATGGGGTATGTGTTATTGAAGATTCTCACTTAAATTTACTGTTGTCTTCATCTTTTTTGCAGCTCAATGCT